>NW_028251743.1:0-335181 GCF_964263255.1 Lissotriton vulgaris | reverse complement strand
ATTTGATTTTGATTTGATCATTCACCACATGAAGAGATCTGTATGCCTAAAAATCAGATTTATACAGATCATTCACCACATGAAGAGATATGTATGCCTAAAAATCAGAAGATTTATACAGATCATTAACTACACGAAGAGATCTGTATGCCTAAAAATCAGAAGATTTATACAGATCATTCACCACACGAAGAGACCTGTATGCCTAAAAATCAGATTTATACAGATCATTCACCACATGAAGACAGACCCTCCAGGATATCGCGATTTCGCGATTTCACGATTTGCCGCGAAATCGGCCCTTTTTAAAAAATGCCGCGATTTTTACAAAAATGCCCGCGAAATTGGCATTTTTGTAGAAATCGCGGCATTTTTTGCTATATCCTGGGGGGTCTGCTTTATGTGGCTATCCCCTGTGCCTCTGTCTCCGATGCTGCACCAAAGCTCCTCAGATACTCAGCAGCATTGAAGCGTCACAGCGGGATGGCTACCCTCACACCTCCAGCCCTTGATGACCTGTTAAGAGGTGCTTCGAAGGTGACTGAGAGGGAGGGGCTGCCGGTTCAGGAGCAGCGACATCTATTCACATGCAAACAGCCCTGAATGTGTCATGTCTCTGCTATTTAGAGGGGGGCTCACACATTCCATTTCTACCCAGGGCCCCAAACAACCGAGACTCGGCCAGCTTACACCCCTGATTACACAGAGGCAGCACGTGGTTCTCTTCACAGAGCGTAATTACTGTCACTAAATTGTAAGCAAACCTCGGTTCTTCAAACATGCAGTCTATAATTTAAGAAAATACAGAAATGGCACAATCGCACCCACACTGATTAACAGAGTATGGAGGACAATCAGTTCAATCAGTTCTCTTAGAGTATCTCCTGTAAGTACTGTACATCACAGTGGGGGATGGCATTTTGGACAGAGAGCCTGTCTTCTCGTTGTCTTGTGCAGGAGGGGGCGAGGAGCCCAAGATGATACTAGAATACTACATGCCCACCCCTGTGCCCACTCAGTGATGGCTCCTGTCCCCCCATGTGGTGGCTCCAGTCCACCCCCCGCCTGTGATGGCTCCTGTCCCCCCATGTTGTGGCTCCAGTCCACCTACACCTGTGATGGCTCTTGTCCCCCCCTATGGTGGATCCTGTCTCCGCCCTGGGTGGCTTCTGTCCCAGTCCTGAAACGGCCCCTGCAGCGAGGGTGAAGTTCTTGATGGGCCTCTTCTCAAAAGGGCTCAGCTCAAAATTAATATGGAAAGGTCGGCGAGTAAGTAAGTGAAGGGATGGGTGAATGGCTGGATGAATTAGTGAAAGGGTGAATGGATGAATGAAAGAGTGAATAAATGGATAATGAGAGAGGATGGATGGATTGATGAGAGGGGAAGGATGGAGAGAAAATGTAAATAGCTGGATGTATGGGTGGAAGGGTAGCTGGATGATGGATGAGGGGAAGATGGATGAGGGGAAGGATGATGGATGAGGAGATGGATGGATGGATGGAGGGGAAGGATGGATGGATGAGGGGAAGGATGGATGGATGGAGGGGAAGGATGGATGGATGAGGAGAAGGATGGTTGGATGGATGGATGGGTGAGGGGAAGGATGGATGATGGATGAAAGGATGGATGGATGAGGGGAAGGATGGATGGATGAGGGGAAGGATAGATGAGAGGAAGGATGGATGGATGAGAGGATGGATAGAGGGGAAGGATGGATGGATGGGTGGGTGAAAGGATGGATGGATGATGAGGGGATGGATGGATGGATCGTTGATGAGGGGATGGGTGAAAGGATGGATGATGAGGGGAAGGGTGGATGGATGGATGGATGATGAGGGAATGGATGGATGATGAGGGGGCGGGTGAAAGGATGGATGGATGATGAGGGGAAGGATGGATGGATGAAGAGTGGGTGGGTAGATGGATGGATGGATAATGAGGGAAAAGGATGGATGAATGGATGATGAGGGAAAATGATGGAAGGGTGATGAGGGGAAGGATGGATGATGAGGGGAAGAACAGATGGATGGATGGATGGATGGATGATGGGTAGGTGAAAGGATGGATGGAAGGAAGGATGGCTAAGTGAAAGGGTCGATGTAGAGAGAAAGGGAGGATGGATGGATGACTAAAATAGTGGATGGGTGGAAGGATTAGTAAGTGAAAGGATGGCTGGATTGGTGAAAGGGTAAATGGCTGAATGGATGAGTGAATGGATGGATGGGATGAAGAGTGGATGGATAAGTGTACAGATGGATAGGGTGAAAGGGTGGATGGATAATGGAGATGAGTGAAAGGATGGATGAGGGGATGGATGAAGGGATGGATGAGTGAAATGATAGATGGAAGGATACATGATGGATAGGTTTGCAAACGGTTGAATATGTTTGGAAATGGCTGGGCTTACTTATATACTATTGCGCGACCTCTGATGTGTCTGTAAAACGTAACTATTGTCCTGAAGTTTTGTCCTGAATTTTGAGCTCCTGTCCTGAATTTGTGTCCTGAATTTTGACCCTTTTTCCTGACTTTTTACACTCACCGTCCTGGATTTTCACCAATGCCAGTTGGTCACCCTATTCGCTGGCTTGGAGACAGAGCGCCGTGCAGAGATGTCTGTCCCTCAAGATAAACAGACAGAACCATTCAGCCGAGAGAGCTGAGGCGCACACGGGATGGGGTATCTGCAGAGGCGCGCTGGACAAGGGATGAAGTCAGAGGGTTGACCTCACCTATTGCAGACTATTTCCCCCTGGGGGTGAGCCATGGGAAAAATCCAAGAGGCGAGAAATTTAACACGGGCATCAAGTGGCCCCATGTCATGGGTGTCTACTTCAACCAGTCTCCGCTTTTAAATCGGAGACGATTTGCAGGCTGACATTTTGCAACGAAACTACAAGTACCAACATGCAGTTCGCTACTGTTTAACAAATGACCACTTGGCGGTTTTGACTGCTCCTTCTCTAGTGGTTTTGTCTGTCGAACGGGCATCCGGTGGGATATCAGGTTGTGTTCAAAATACACTGTACTATTTAACGTGCTTACTAATAAAAGGGGCGATAGGTATAGCCATCATTAGTGCAGCAGGTACAGTGGCACCAAGCTCTAAGGCTATCGCAAGACACAAACTGACCTGCAATGGTACGCCTCTTCTGGCGCAGGGCTTTGCAACGTGACGCATCTGGGAGATGCGTCACGTAGTAAATACCCCGCACCATGGTGCATCTTTTGCGCCGCCGCTGCGTCACAAAAGTGACGCAACGGCGGCGTAAAAGCAGCGCAAGGGACTTGTAAATCTGCCCCAAAGTGTCTACATTGTAAAGAAACCAAATATACATAGCTTCATGTTGTTAAATAAATAAAAAAACTAAGATATCTGTGTTTTTTCGTAGGAAAAATGGCCACATAAAATGCCGCAAAATTGCCGCTAAATTTCCGTATTTGTGCCGCTAAATTTCCATTTTTGTGCCGCTAAATTTGCTAATCCATGCCGCTATATCCTGGGGGGAGATCTGTATGCCTAAAAATCAGAAGATTTACACAGATCATTCACCACACGAAGAGATATGTATGCCTAAAAATCAGAAGATTTATACAGATCATTCACCACACGAAGAGATATGTATGCCGTAAAATCAGAAGATGTATACAGATCATTCACCACACGAAGAGATCTGTATGCCTAAAAATCAGAAGATTTATACAGATCATTCACCACACGAAGAGATCTGTATGCCTAAAAATCAGAAGATTTATACAGATCATTCACCACACGAAGAGATATGTATGCCTAAAAATCAGAAGATTTATACAGATCATTCACCACACGAAGAGATCTGTATGCCTAAAAATCAGAAGATTTATGCAGGTCTAACCCACCTCTTTATTTGACAGGGCATGGTGCCTTACCCATTGGGTCTGTATCGTACGCTTGCAGTTAAATTACTGTACAGGTAGACACAGCTTGGCAACTTGATGCACTGAGCGGTGTCAATTTCAGAGGAAATGAATGTACCGTATCTATCAAGATATTCAGGGCTCCTGTTCTGTCCTTGCACTGGTGCACTCTGAAGAGCCGAGTGCCAGCATATCCACCCTTGCACCTGTGCTGTAGGCAGGATTGTTTTACTGCAGGAAGGGACACCTTCCTACGAAAAAACAATCCTTAGAGGCATTTTCCTCCTTCTAAGTGTGCTGTGGAATGCATAGAAAGAGTAAACAAAGAGGAGAAATACATATATTTTTCCTTGTTTAACCTCTATCAGGAAGGCATAGCATTTTGACATATTCCCAAGCTTACCAGTCTTGTTCAATATGGGAATGTGGCATAATCTATGGTGTATGCGTGGAAAATCCAATGCTCCACCCATAGTACTCCTTCGGAGGGTAGAGTATCTTTGCATTATTCTAGAGTTACCAACCCATACAGGGCTACACAAAGTGGCCTAGATTGCTTGATAAATCTGAATTGAGGATTCTGTTGCCCTTGAAACACCACATCTGTATCATGGACAATGCAAACCTTTGATAAGTCTGACTCATTGTGTTTATGGAGAAAGTAGATTTACATAGAGTAAACTGAATGGAAGCAGATTAGTAGAAAGAGAAGATAATGAGTAGTAACTTATATTTAAGAAACCGAGAGAGACTTGTTCACATTATCATTGGATTACCGAGGTACAGCAGCACATTACCAATTGCAGCGTTTTTCTGTATGGTACAAGTAAAGGAAATAGATGGTAGAAATGTCTACACATATTATAGAAGTTTGTTTTAATAAATAGTATTGTTTTTAGGGCAAAGTGAAAATGATCAAGCCTGCCTGATAGTGAGAATAACCAGAGAAAATAATTCTGTAATCAATATTACCTCCTGAAGGTAAAAGTTACCTGCATTTGCAGCAGTTTTCAAAGTCTTTATTTGATTAAAATTGTGTTATAACTACATCACATACCGATTTTGTTTTTACTCCAACAGTCCGTACTTTAGTCATTCTATTTCTTAGAGCATGTTTAAATTCTTTATTTTTAATACAATATATAATTGGGTTAAACAGTGGGGTAACAATAATATACATTAAGGACAATATCTTGTTCTCTTCCATTGAATATGATGACGTCGGTCGCACATATGCAGAGAACAGAGATCCATAGAATAATAAAACTGCAGTGAGATGCGAAGCACATGTGGAGAAAGGTTTTCTCCAGCCCTCAATAGTTTTCATTGTCAGTATGGTTGAGCTGATGTTTATATAAGATATGATGATTGTAAGAAAGGACATCAGCAGTTGTGTAGCACCCATGAAATATGTAAATATCTCAATTCTGTTAGTGTTGCTGGATGAAACCTTTAGCAGAGCCGGCATATCACAGAAGAAGTGGTTGATGGTGCAGTATTTCCTGAAGGAGAGCTCAGACATTAGCAAGGTGTGTGGTAGTGGGGTAATGAAGCTTACTGCCCAACTTCCAGCGGCCATGTGAGCACAGACATCTTTGTTCATGATGACCATGTAACGTAAAGGAATGCAGATGGCCACATACCGATCATATGCCATGACTGTCAAGAGAAGAAGTTCTGTGGATACCATAACCATTAAAAAATACATTTGCACTAAGCATTTAGAAAGAGAAACGTGTGTTCCATCAAGAAAAAGGTGGGCCAGCATTTGGGGCAAGATGACTGAGCTGTAGCTGATGTCAACAAAAGACAGATTTGTGAGGAAAAAGTACATGGGGGTGTGCAAATGAGAGTTTGAGAAAATGGTTGCAATAATCAGAAGGTTTCCAGCTACAGTCACCAAATATATGAAAGCAAAGGTAATAAAGAGTGGAGCTTGTAGCTTGGGAAGATTTGAAAATCCCAAAATAAGGAACTCTACCTCCAAGCTTACATTTTCTTTCATTTTTCACTGTAATGTTCTGGTTTACTGGTCTGAAAAAAATATATAAACATTATAAATACATTTACTTAAAGAACATCTGAGGATTGGATCAATATTTCTAGGAAAAACACTTTGTGGTTCTTGCACACACTGGACTGAGTTAGGGGTATTTGATGTCCACTTATCTCATTCTGAAAAAACTGACCATGACACTAACCTTTGTCTAAGGTGACCACTGCACTCCAATTCATTATGGACGGGATTCAATAAATGCTTGCGTAACTATAGAGTTAGTTCGATGGAAGCAAAACAGGACTTCGATACCAAGAATTTGACATGGTATCACACAAATGTTCACCACTTGAAACTGTAGGCCCAATTTACACGGTAAACTTACACTTTTATGAAAGTTCGCAATATTTTCCTATTCACAAAGGTATTTTACAAGCAGTATAATTACCACTGCAATATCTCCACACTCATGGCAGAGACTCTGCACATAAAAAGTTAGGACAATCCACAACAGACTCCTTTTCGTCAGAGGATAAAAAGCAGTAAAAGCTATGGAATTCAGATGGAAAATAAAACTATTTTAAAAACTACCTCCAGATACTTAAGCATTATCAAGCAGCATAAGAGAGAGCTATGTCAATGTTAATAGTTATGAAGGATCAGGGAAGCACGCATTAGATAGCTCTCTGAACAATGGAATGTTATTCTTAAGGATGTTTTCTATCCAAATGCTGCCTCAGTAACTTTAAACAAAACTGGAACAATTATGTATGTGCCTAGAAGCAGAGAAGTTAATGTTATCAAGGAAATTCAACTTAGCCTTGAATTCTCTATTACATACGCCTGACTCAGGAAAAGGTAGTCAGAATAATCAGGCTTTACTAACATATACACCATATCTTTTGGAGTTAAAGGATGCTTTAAGACTAAAGAATCCAACCAGGCAAGACTATGTCCACTGCTCAGCACCCTGGTCCTTCAAGAATATTTTATATCTTTAGAAAAAAAAATTTTTTGAACACATTTATATAAAAAAGTAAGGCAGAAACTCTGAACTATGTTAGCTCTTTTTATTTTTAGATTTGAAATCTCTGATCTGTAAAACAGATGTTTTACAATTCATCTGGATTCCCTCCTTGGTGGTCGCTCACCCAGCACTCTGCTCGCACATCGGACGCTCTGCTCCCCGCTGCCTGCCTGCACTGAGTCCTGCTGCCTGCCTGCCCTGACACAGCGCATTGTTGCTCAGTTTATAGCGCTTGGTATCGTTTATTTTCATCTCGCACTTTAATTGCTGTACTTGTTACTTTGTTCGCGCTTGGCATCGTCTCTATCTGGCATTATCCTTATTGCATTTGCACCATTGTAGAGCGACTGATTGCATTTACACGATAAGCGTTACAGTATACTTTATTAAGGAACCTTACATGTACTCGAACTCTGGCTGTGCCCCAGTTTCGATTTAGCTACCGGGCGGCCATCTTTGTGTTTATTTACTTCTGCCCGTGTCTCCTGCCCGCTCCCCGCCTCCCAGCTGACCCTCCCACGCTCCGCCCCCTCCACTCTCCTTTTATGCCACATGTCCCTACGCGCAGCGTCCACGCGCTACGGCCACGCCGAAGGTGCGCCAAAGGTAAGCCCATCTACGCCCGTCCGTGCCTGGCCCGTGCCCAGCGCCAGACCCCCTGGCCCCCGTACCTCCCACCCCACACGGATTACATACAACGCCTCCACCCTCTCAGCCCTTAACCCCGGTCGACTCCCCAACTGCGTCCAAGCCGCTCCTGGACACACCCATGGACCCTTCACATGCAACTCCTGCAAGTATGACGGCTCCAAGACCAACTCCACATCCACAAACACCAAACAGAGATCCAACACTAACCACCTAAAATGCATCCTGCTAAACACTCGCTCGGTCCACAGACACGCCATCGACCTATGGAATCTACTAGACACCATTTCTCCTGACGTCGCCTTCCTAACAGAAACATGGATGAACGCCTCCTCAGCCCCAGACATCACCATCGCAATCCCGGAAGGCTACAAGATCATCCAAAAAGACTGCACCAAGCAAACAGGAGGTGGCATCGCTATCATCCATAAGAATTCCATCCGCATCTCAACCAGCTCAGACGTCAACCTTGCTAGCGCCGAACACCTTCACTTCCAGATTCACACCGACCCCAAAACCACACTCAGAGGCACCCTCCTCTACAGACCACCTGGACCCCGTGCACAATTCTGTAAAGACATCACTGACTTCATCACCCCACACACCCTCCCCTCTGAGGACTACATCCTATTGGGAGACCTCAACTTTCACCTGGAAAAGAGCAACGACAGCAACACCACCACCCTCCTGGACAATCTCGACAACCTCGGACTCAAACAACTTGTTAACACCCCAACTCACTACGCAGGTCACACACTCGACCCTATCTTCACCTCCAGCAAACATATCTCCTTCAGTCACACCACAGCTCTCCACTGGACGGACCACAGCTGTGTTCACTTTATCTACAAAAGGACCACAACTCACAACCATCCTCAACCTACTCTACGAAGGAATTGGAACAAAATCACCATCGACCAGATCTCCTCATTGCTTCTTCAAAACCCCCCTGCCCACTCCTCAAACCCCAACCAAGCAGCCATTAACCTCACTCAATGGCTAACCAACAGCGCCGACAACCTAGCACCTCTGAAAAAAAGTCAATTCAAACAAGGCAGCAAAAACGCCCCCTGGTTCAACGATGATCTCAAGAAATCCAAGAAACTCTGTCGCTCCCTTGAGAAGGCCTGGAAAAAAGATCCAAATACCAGCACCGGGGACGCCTTCAAAAACGCCACCCGCATACACCACCAACTGATCCGGACCGCCAAGAAAGCCGCATTCAAAGACCGACTAGACAACAACGCCCACAACAGCAAGGAATTATTCAACATCGTCAAAGAATTTACCAACCCCACGGCCAACTCCAACGACATCACTCCCTCTCAAGCCCTTTGCGACTCCCTAGCTTCGTTCTTCCACGACAAAATCGCGGACATCCACAACAGCTTCGACAACAAACCTGGAGACCAACCCACCCAACCCTCTGCCGCACCTTCACCCACCTTGAACATCCTTAATGACTGAAGTAGTGTGGCTCACTGGTTAGAGGCGGCAGACCCGAGAGCAGAGGACGGCCCGGGACCAGGGTTCGATTCCCGGCGCGGCAGGTTTCTAGACCAGGGTCAGCGGACTCGATAATTCTCTCGCCTCGGTGCCCACTCTGATCAGCGATCACACTCGGCAACTCTGGGCATTAGCTTGCCTCATCTTCACTAACGGCCCCACCAGACCGCCGGGGATGCCTGGTCTCACCCTGGAGATACCCATTAAGGGACCATCTCTCAGGGAAGCCAGGAAGGGTTTCGCAGCGGTCGAAGCGCCTTGGGACCCTACGGGTAAGTAGTGCGCTATATAAATGCCAATACATTTACATTTACATTTACATTCACAACCCAATCTCCACTGAGGACACCATCAGCCTGATGAACTCCATCCACTCAGGATCCCCCAGAGACCCTTGCCCTCACCACATCTTCAACAAAGCAGACTCCATCATAGCACCACACCTCCGAGACGTCATCAACTGCTCCCTCAACTCCGCCACCTTCCCAGAAAGCTGGAAACACGCCGAACTCAGTGCCCTTCTGAAAAAACCTACAGCTGACCCCACAAACTCAAAAACTACCGCCCCATCTCGCTCCTTCCATTCCCGGCCAAAGTTATCGAGAAAGCTGTCAACAACCAGCTCGCCGCCTTCCTCGAAACCACCAAATCCCTCGACTCCTCTCAATCCGGCTTCCGAGCCAAACACAGTACTGAGACCGCACTCATCGCAGCAACAGACGACATTCGAACTCTACTGGACAATGGAGACACCGTCGCCCTCATCCTCCTCGACCTCTCCGCAGCCTTCGACACAGTTTGTCACAGCACCCTGTTACAACGCCTCAGAAACATCGGAATCCAAGGAAAAGCACTGGAATGGATCACCTCGTTCCTTGCCGGAAGAACTCAGAGAGTCCGCCTTCCACCATTCAAGTCTGAGGCCACTGAAGTCATTTGCGGCGTGCCACAAGGATCCTCACTCAGCCCCACCCTCTTCAACGTATACATGAGCCCCCTCGCGTCCATCGCATTCCAACACAACCTCAACATCATCTCCTACGCTGATGACACTCAACTGATCCTTTCACTCACCAAAGACCCTAACACCGCCAAAACCAACCTACATGAAGGAATGAAAGAAGTAGCCGAGTGGATGAAGCACAGCCGTCTGAAACTGAATTCAGACAAAACAGAAGTCCTTATCTTAGGTACCTCCCCTTCCGCCTGGGACGACTCTTGGTGGCCAGAGGCCCTTGGAAAAGCACCCATCCCGACGGACCACGCACGGAACCTGGGCGTCATCCTGGACTCCTCACTCTCGATGACCAGACAAGTCAACGCCGTTTCATCATCTTCCTTCAACATTCTTCGCATGCTCAAAAAAACATTCCGCTGGATCCCCACCGAAACTAGAAAAACGGTCACCCACGCACTGGTTACAAGCCGCCTGGACTACAGAAACACCCTATACGCAGGTACCACCGCAAAACTTCAGAAAAAACTCCAACGCATCCAGAACGCATCAGCCAGACTCATACTAGACATCCCGCGTAAAGACCACATTTCTGGTCACCTGAAAAACCTCCACTGGCTTCCCGTCAATAAGAGGATAACATTCCGCCTCCTAACCCACGCACACAAAGCACTCTATGAACTTGGTCCCGAATGCCTCAACACACGACTTTCCTTCTACACCCCCTCCCGCCAGCTACGCTCTTCCAGCCAAGCCCTTGCTGCTGTACCTTGCATCAACAAAACCACCATGGGAGGAAGATCCTTCTCCTACCTGGCAGCGAAAACATGGAACTCACTTCCCATTCACCTTCGCCTCACTCAGAACCACCCAGCATTCAGAAAGCAACTTAAAACCTGGCTATTCGACAAATAACTCCCCTCCCTTCCTCAAGCGCCTTGAGACCCTCTGGGTATGTAGCGCGCTATACAAATTATTTGAATTGAATTGAATTGAAAAGGTATAGTGATGTGTGATTTGAGAATACAGCGAGGGTTGACTCAGTTTAAGATTATAATCATAAACCACTAGCTTTGTTAAGGGCCAATGTGAAATCACAACATTCATATGCCTTGGAGTAGTCTTTTCAGAACTAGTCTTTTCACTGATCTACTGGTCACTAGCTTTAGATTTCTTAAGTTTTTTGGGCATGTGAGTTCTCTGAACTTGGCTGCTAGGAAATTAACAAGATGGGTTCATATAGCCTAAACGTTCCTAAAACCTGGGCCTACAGATTCAGTAACCTTTACCAATCTTAATATGTCCCACTCTTAAAAAAGTGTGAAGGGAGCATACTGTCTGACACAACAGCACACAATTTGCCCTGAATGATTGTGGTAAATATAGTGATGATAATCAATCAAGCAATCAATCAACCAATCAAGCAGGTTTTATAAAGCACAGCTAGTCACCCATGAGGATCTGCTGATATTCAAGTTCTTGCTGCTTCAGGTGGGGTTAGTTTACCTGTCAGGCTACAAGTGTCTTTTGGATTTCCATGAGAATGGTGGAAAGTCTGGAGGTTCAGAGGGAGGTACGTTTAGAATTTAGCCATGATGTAGGAGAAGGAGCATCCTGCTTTGATGCTTCAAAGAAGGGGGGTTTGTGCAAGGGAGGCAGAGCGCAGGTATCTATAAGTTTATTACAAGTTTTGAAAGTGGTTGATGTAAGTTGGTCCTTGGCTGTGCAGGGCTTTGTAGTTGTGGATCATCATCTCTTCTGTATGGGAGCATGTGAAATTTCTTGAGGTGAGGAGGGATGTGAGTACGTTCAAAGACGTTGAATTAGTTTGTCCATAGTGTTCTGCATGGTTTGTAATCTCTTTAGGAGGTGGGTGGTGATTCCTGCATAGAGTGTGTTGCCGTAATCTAGGTGACTCATGACCAGGGTTTGAGTGATGGTGCGTATGGTTGCTGATGGAGATCAATTTGAAGATTTTCCATGGATGGGAAAAGGTAATGAGCAGGTGCATGACATTGTGTTGATTTGGGTTTTCATGGTAAGTTTGCTGTCCAGGATAATGCCAAAGTTTCGAGCATGATCTGCCTGTGTGGGTGAGGGTCCCAGTTCCGAGGGCCACCAAGTTTCATTCCACAGCTAGGTATTGTGGCTGAACATCAGCGATTCTGTTTTGTTTGTGTTTAGTTCCAGGCAGCAGTTTTTCCTCCAGTCGATGACGCTCATCAGGCACCTCCAGAAGTTGGCTCTTGTGGCATTGTGGTGTTCTGAGATGGGAGAATGAGCTGGTTGTTGTCTGTGAAGGATATGATTTTAATCCATGGGCTCTGATAATGTTCGTCAAGGGTTCATAAATGTATTGAACAGATTGGGGCTGATGGACAAACCTTGAGAAATGCCACAGAGGACGCTCTTGAGTACCAAGATAAAGGGTGGTAAGTGGACTCTCTTGGTTCTTCAAGTAAGAAAGGAAGAGCTCCACTTGAGAGCATCTCCTTGGATTCTGATGAGATGTAGTCTTTTGATGAAGGTGTGGTGGGATATGGTTTTGAACACTGCTGAGAGGTCAAAGAGGATCAGGGCCCCTGTTTCTCCAAGGTTGATGAAAGTTCTGATATAATCGGTGTCAATGATTGGGCAGTTTTTGTGTTGTGGGCGGTGTAGAATCAGCATTTAGAGGGGTCCAGAAGATGGTTGATCTCTAGGTGATTAGTCAGTTGGTGCTTTACAGCTTTTTCAAGGACTTTGTTGGAGAAGGGGAGCAGAGGGATGGGACTGAAGTTTTTGAGTTTGCTGGGGTTGGCGGATGGTTTCTTGAGAAGGGGTTTGATTTCTGCATGTTTCCATTCTTCAGGAAAGATTGCCATGTTTATAGACACATTGAGAGGGTAGTAAGCTGGCTGCTGCTCTACTTACTCCTATGGTTTAAAATGTGGTGAGAAGCAGTTAACATATTTGGCCCAACCCGTGTTGTGTATCTCAGGATATGTGTCCTTCTTCAATGAAATTCTTACAGTAGGTGTATCCATAATCTTGTATTGAGACTCTACTGATACTCTAAAGTGGCACAATGACTTATTTCACTGCACATGAAGCAGGCAACATTTACCTTACCTTTTAAGGAGCTAAAGTGCCTTGCTTGCTCTCCGCAACAGCTAGTAAGCATTTTTGCAGATTTAAGCAGATTCCGTAGGGTCCATGTAAATGTAAATGTTTTTGTATTTGTATAGCGCACTGCTACCCGCAGTGGGTTTCCCAGCGCTTGTACAAATACCGCAAGGAACCCTTCCTGGCTTTCCCTGTGAAGTGTCCACTCCTGGGCATCCCTATGGTGCAGATCAGGCATCCCTCGCGTTGTGGGGACCATTGTGGAGACTAAGCAAGCTATTGCCCAGAGTTCCAGCGTGGGACCCATGATCAGAATATGCACTGAGGCGAGAATATCCGGTCAAGGGAATTAATGAGCCCGAGACCCGCCGAGGCAGGAATCGAACCCTGGTCCCTGGCCAGAGCTCTGCATCAAGGTCTGCCTGCTCTAACCATTGAGCCATACTTCTCCACAGCCACATTTCTCCATGGGTTGAGTATTTTGCTCTTGCTTGCTCAAAGTTGAGTTCCATCGCTTTGACAGAGGTAGCTGCGTGAGGCTTCCCCCACTTTCCACACACTTGAAATTTGGTGCCACGGGTGGGACCAAGGCACCCACACTAGGGGTCGTGCCCTCGGGGGGGGGGTCCTCTCTGCCAAAATAGGCACAGGATTGGGGAAACTTTCCCCATCCCCTTAAGTTTTTTTTTGTTTTTTTTAATAAATGGTCAGGCTTCGGGTGATGGGGTCCCTGTGAGGGAAACTGATCAGCCTCACTCCCTTAGAGTTTTTAAATACATCTAAAAAAAGCCGGGGCCAAGGATGGGGTCCCTGAGATCAAAATCCGCCCAGGAAGAGCCCCCTTCTCCCATATTCAAAATTGGCCTGGCCCCGGGTAATGGGGTCCCAGGGCCCCTCCCCAAATGCATTTTTTTAAATGACCAACAAGTTGCCGGAGGCCTCGTCCCCTTTCCCCAGCACTCTGTAAATGCACCTCCTGGCGCAGTGCTGTTGGGGGATAAAGTCCCTTAGGCTCTAGAGGGTCCTTGGGAGCAAATTAACCCTCCTATTACTTCCTGTAACAACCACACAGCAAGATTGTTGAGAGGACTTCAAAGACCACACCCACTTTCCCCACTACTCAAGGGCACCTCCTGGTGCACTGCTGGTTGGGGAATGAAGTCCCATTGGATGCAGAGGGTCCTTGGGAGCCAACAAGCCCTCCAATCACCTCTAGTAAGTGTCACAGAGCGTGAATGCTAAGAGGACTATAGAGGCCATGCCCAATTTCTCCACCATTCTGCAAACTTGCCTCCTGGTGCACTGGTGGTTTAGGGATGAAATTCCCTTGGCTTTAGAGAGTCTTTAGGGACTAACAACCCCTCCTGATACCCCCGGTAAGTCCCACACAGCAGAATTTCTAGGAGATCTTCGTAGGTGACGCACCCTCTCTCCACCATTCTGCAAATGCGCCTGCTGGTTGGGCAGAGTAGTTCTCTTGTTTTCTAGGGGTTGTTGGGGGCCCACAAGCCCTCTTGTTACATCCAGTATGTCCAATATAGCAGGATTCCTGAGAGATGGATGGTGGCCCAGGACCTCTTTTCTCCAGCTCTGCAAAAGTGATAACTAGTTAAAAAACAATGAAATTCACTTAAAAACAAAGACTACAGGGCTATTAGGAAATAGAATTTTAACAAAGGTTAAAGACAAAGGTTACATGGCCATTATGGGATACATCCTGCATGAGTTACAATTAAAGCATGCCATTACCCTGCATTTTTTACACCGCAAAATGTAGATTTTTCATAGCCTGCTGGGCAGAAAATCTGGATTTTATTAAGGACACGGAGGCGAATAATATGCAAATTCTCCTTTATTACCACTGCTCAGTAGCAAGGTAAACAACCTTTACAACGAAACTTTTACAACGCACTACCATAACGCAGCAACTTTTACAACACAAACCATTACAATGCATTGCGCTGGGGGGCGCTCTAGGATAGGGAATAGGTTTAATGTACTATCCAACACCTTCCCTACTATCCACGGGGACTAGAGTTGGAATAGTAAATCAAACTATTCACTATCCAGCGCCCCAAAGCACTATGCGTTGTAAAAGCATGCGTTGTAAAAACCGCGTTGTAGAGGCATGCGTGGTAAAAGCATGCGTTGTAACGTCATACATCCCAGTAGCAACAATTAAAGAACATGGAACTTCAATTAATATTCTAAATAGCTATAAAGTCCCTTGGAGACCATCCATCATCCTTCTTGTTGAAACTGCGAAGAAAGATCCTCGTGAAGAAGGCAGGTATGAGAAAAAAAATTCTCCAAGGTACTCCGAAGGAGAAAAAACAATTTTATTCTGAAAGAGAAGAATAAAATATCATAAAATCAATACTTATAAAGGGAGGGTAAAGAGGAGGGATAATATTAGCCTCCGTGTCTTTAGTAAAATCCAGATTTTCTGCCCAGCAGGCTGTGAAATATCTAAATTATATGGCACGACACGGAGGCCATATTATGCAAGTTTAAAGTGCATTAAGAACATTATCAATCACATTAGGGATTGGTCTAAACTAACAAGATTTAAACATACTATCACTAGACCAATCTGCAGCTTTAAGGATATCTTATAATCCCCCTCCCATGCAAAATACTTTTGATGCAGCAGCACCTCTGACAGAATGAGCACCAAAAATAGATACATCCACACCACTTTCATGCATGACATTTCTTACCCATCTCGCTAAAGTTGGAGAAGAGACTCCTCTGTGAGGGGATCTAAATGAGATTAAAAGTTGGGACTCATTCAATCTTAAATATTTGGTTCTATTTTTGTATTCTTTTAAACACTTAACCACACAAAGTCTTTCATTTCCAGGAAAGAAGGGGTAAAACATAGAGGAGGATAGAGTCTTCGCTCTCTTATTGAGATAAAAGCAAACCCCTTTGGGTTGAAAAGCCCTACTTGAAATATCCAAAGCTTTGATAACTGAAGTTCTCCTAAAAGAAATTAGACACAATAACATAGTAAGTTTAAAAGAAATGCGATTAAGAGAAAGAGAAGAATTATCTCCCGAAGATGTTAAGGACCGAAGAACAGGAGCAACATCCCACAAGGTGGTATATTTGGGACAAGGGAGATTTAAAACCCTCATGCTTCTCATAATCATAGCCTACACATTCTAGATCTTAAAAATAGGTGTAGACTCTAATGTGCGTGATATCAATATGGGCTTCAATATTCTATTTCAAACTAGGTTACATATGAATGCTGAGGACTCTACCCTGCATGATAACCAAAACATACTTTTCTTACCTTGTGATGTGGGCATGCAATTCTCAATTGGTTTAATCAATCAAAAACGTTCTCGTCTCAGAGAGATTTTACAACGCAGATGATGAAATAATTTGAATTAGATGATGAATGTGTATGCGAGTTAGGTGTTGACATCATGACGAAAGGTCACAGTAAAGGTAGTAGATTGACCAGTAGATAACTAACAAAAGGAGGTGTCATCATACAATGGATAGAACTCTGATATAGATATCTAAGCGCCATCTTGTAATGGCAAGATTGTGGAGTGTATTTTACCTAATTCCTTAAGAAATATCTCAAGAAAAAGTCCTGATTTCCCTGATCTCATGATTATTTCATCTAGAGATGCTTAGCAAGTGCCTTAACAGTTATTATTGTCTATATTTTCTATGTTATATTTAGCTATAAATAATGATTGCTTTGTGCTGAACTTGCATCCTCGATTTGTAATATGCAAAACAGATGTAACCTCATGTATAGTCAAGCTTTGCCATTGATACGGACTTGATGAGGTGAAACTGTAATACCTCCGATATGACTAATAAATATAGAGGCCAATAACAGGAATTACCATGTAGGAAGGCCAGTTTTTCTGCACATAAAAGAATGTGCAGAAAAACTGTCCTAGCTGTTAATGGTTAACTGAGAACCCCCCCCCCCCGATCCCCCATAGACTGGGATGGATATCTAGGCTTGATAAGACAAGAGATTGTTGCCTCAATGTTACCTAATAGATATGGTCCATAAAGGAAATAATTGTCATACTAGAAAGCTACAAGATAATTGAATAAAAAAAATAGAAACCCCATCTAAAGAAAGAACATCCAAAATAACTCTCTATCTTTATGTGTGTCTATCATGGTCTGTCCTTGTTTGGCTCCAGGTTTTTACTGAATGATCCACTCAAGCTCATTTTTTTATGACCTTTGTCACAGCAATGTTAGAGCAAGCTCGCTTGGAGGTTTTTTGTTCTAATCGACAACTTATGTTCTGCATATAGGGTCATGAATTCTCTGCTTCTTTCGCATATACATCCAAGAAGATGAGTTATATGACTTCCAAACCTTTTTAATTAGACATGGCTTTTAAAAGACCTGGATGTCCTTCATATTGCCATCCATATGTTATTCAGACAGCGTCACATTTGATAGGGTTAGTTCCCATAATGGAGCAATGTTTTTGTACTTTTTTCGGTTTCATTCTAGATGGATACGTTTGTCCAAATATTTGCATTCCTTCTATATGAAAAAACAGGTCTGTCTAGTATGTTATCTTCCTGGCTGATATTCTGAATTTTCCAATTTTTGACAAAAATCCATTTGACTTAATTGTTAAGATTCAAATGATTTATCACACAGTCAAGTGTGTCTTCTTTCTTGCGATGAAATCCCTGTGGGAGGGCATCTCGATTATAATACTTTGCCATCATGAATGCATGTCGGACCAGGTATCTAGGGTACCCTCGCTTATGCAGTCTCTGTAAAATGCTTTACCATATATATCTCATATTATCTAGTGGTAGAGCAGTTCCTTCTAATTCTAAGAAATTGCCAGAAGGGGATGGAATCTTTGAGGCAATTTGGATGAAAACTGGAATGTTGAAGCCCTGCGTTTTTAGCTGTAGGTTGTCTATAGAATTTGACTTCAAGCATACCCAGTGTGCCTGTCATCCAAATGGCTAAAAATTCTACTTCATTAGTATTAGGCCACTGAATAAGGTCTAGAATGCCTTCTTCTTCTCCTGGCCATACAAATAAAATATAATCTATAAAGTGATGCCAGTGCTTTATATTTTCAAAGAACGGTGCGGCCTTATTAAACATGTGTTTACATTCATATTTTCCCATGCATATATTGAAGTGTAGTTCCTATATTCCCAATAGGCTCTGTGCATTGGAATAGCATATACTATAGAATTGACGTAGGACTTAAGTCGACTAGGTCTCTATCGAATAAACTAAACTAAATTGTGAGTGCTAGCTAGCTCAGAGGTCACTAGAAACTTTCTCGAATACAAAAGAAGGGATTAGTTTCTGACAACCGCATTGCATGACAACTTTGTTTCGCAAGAAAAAGAAATACATCTCTAGAGTCGCGTAAACAATAAATAGTTACAAAATAATATTGTAATAGCATGGTATGGTTTCTAAGCCATAGATAAATACATAAAATAAATAAAAGACTTAAATCGTACTCCACTGGTGCTTCTAAAATACGCCTACCCCAATGTACCTATCCTAGGTCTAGTACGAGAGAAGAAGTAAGTGTGGTGTAGCAATCAATCAATCAATCAATCATGGCATTTATATTGCGCACTACTCACCCGGAAGGGTCTCAAGGCGCATGGGGAGGGGGGTCTGCTACTGCTCGAACAGCCAGGTCTTGAGCTGTTTCCTGAAGGCGAGGTGGTCTTGGGTCAGTCGCAGGTGGACTGGCAGGCAGTTCCATGTCTTAGCCGCTAGGTAGGAGAAGGATCTTCCTCCAGCGGTGGCTCTCTTGATGCGAGGCACGACGGTGAGGGCGAGGTTCGCCGATCGCAGCTGGCGGGTGGGCATGTAGAAGGTCAGGCGGTCGTTGAGGTATCTAGGGCCCAGGTCGTGGAGGGATTTGTGTGCGTGGGTGAGGAGTCTGAACGTGATCCTCTTGTTGACAGGGAGCCAGTGTAGGTCTCTCAGGTGGCTCGGGATGTGGCTGCGTCGGGGGACGTCCAGGATGAGTCGGGCGGAGGCATTCTGGATGCGCTGGAGTCTCTTCTGAAGCTTGGCTGTTGTTCCGGCGTAGAGGGTGTTTCCATAGTCCAGTCTGCTGGTGATGAGGGCCTGGGTGACCGTCTTCCTTGTCTCGGCGGGAATCCATTGGAAGATCTTGTGGAGCATGCGGAGTGTGTGGAAGCAAGACGAGGAGACGGCGTTGACTTGCCTGGTCATCGATAGGGAGGAGTCCAGGATGATGCCCAAGTTGCGTGCGTGGTCTGTTGGCTTGGGTGCGGTGCCTAGGGCTGGGGGCCACCAGGAGTCGTCCCATGCGGAGGGGGATGTTCCCAGGATTAGGCGGCTGCTGTTCATCCATTCGGCGACGTCTTTCATCCCTTCGTGAAGGTTCGCTTTGGAGGTGTCGGGGTCTTTGGTGAGGGAGAGTATCAGCTGGGTGTCATCGGCATAGGAAATGATGTTCAGGTTGTGGTTGCGGGCGATGGCAGCTAGTGGTTTCATGTAGATGTTGAAGAGAGTGGGGCTGAGCGAAGATCCTTGTGGGACGCCGCAGATGACTTCGGTGGCCTCCGAGCGGAACGGTGGGAGGCGTACTCTTTGTGTTCTTCCGGAGAGGAATGAGGTGATCCAGTTCAGGGCCTTCCCCTGGATGCCGGTGTTGTTGAGTCGTTGTACTAGGGTGCGGTGGCAAACAGTATCGAATGCAGCGGAGAGGTCTAGGAGGATGAGTGCCGCTGTTTCACCGTTGTCGAGCAGGGCTCGGATGTCGTCAGTGGCTGCGATGAGGGCGGTCTCGGTGCTGTGATTGGCTCTGAATCCGGACTGCGATGGGTCGAGGGATCCGTTCGTCTCGAGGAAGGCGGCCAGTTGCTTGTTGACGACCTTTTTGATGACTTTGGCAGGGAAGGGAAGGAGCGAGATGGGGCGGAAGTTCTTGAGGTCGGTCTCTTCAGTAGTGCGCTGAGCTCGGCGTGCTTCCAGCTCTCAGGGAAGGTGGCTGTGTTGAAGGAGGTGTAGATGATGTCTCGGAGATGGGGTGCGATGGTGGGGGCCGCTTTGTTGAAGATGTGGTGGGGGCATGGGTCGGTCGGCGATCCGGAGTGGATGGTGTTCATCATGCTTGTCGTGTCTTCGGGAGTCACCTCGGTCCATGTCTGGAGGATGGCGGCTGGGTGCGTAGGTTCGACCGGTGGGTGTGGGGGTTGAGCGCTGAAAACTGTTGTGGATGTCGGAGATCTTGCGGCGGAAGTACGAGGCGAGGGAGTCGCAGAGGTCCTGTGAAGGGGTGATGTCGTTGTTGCCGGTGCTGGGGTTGGAGAATTCCTTGACGATGTTGAAGAGCTCCTTGCTGTCATGGGCGTTCTTGTCCAGTCGTTCCTTCAGAAATTTCTTCTTTGTGGTGCGGATGAGCTGTTGATGTCTGCGGTTCGCGAGTTTGAGGGCGGTCATGTTGTCGGTGGTCTTGTTGAGGAGCCAGGTCTTCTCGAGGGTGCGGCAGGCCTTCTTGGAGTCCTTGAGTTCGTCTGTGAACCAGGGAGCCTTCTTGCTTCTGGGTCTGGTGAGTGGGTCCTTCAGTGGGGCGAGGTCGTCAGCACTTGTGGTCAGCCACTGCGTGAGGTTGCAGGCTGCTGTGTTAGGGTCCGTTGTTCTGACAGGTGGGTTCTGGCTGAGGGAGGTGGCGAGCTGGTCGGCGGTGATCTTGCTCCAGTTCCTGTGGGGAACCTGCTTCGGGTGGTGGCGGAGCGTGTTCTTTGCGAAGCTGAAATGGACGCAGCTGTGGTCTGTCCAGTTGAGTACGGTGGAGTGACTGAAGGAGACGTGCTTGCTGGAGGAGAAGATAGGATCGAGCGTGTGGCCGGCGTAGTGGGTGGGGGTGTTGACCAGCTGCTTGAGACCGAGGTTGGCGAGGTTGTCCAGCAGGGTGGTGGTGTTGCGGTCGTTGTTGTTCTCCAGGTGGAAGTTGAGGTCCCCGAGGAGGATGTAATCGGTGGAGGGGAGGGCGTGTGGGCTGATGAAGTCCGTGATGTCATCGCAGAACTGTGAACGCGGTCCCGGGGGTCTGTAGATGAGGGTGCCTCTGAGGGTCGTCTTGGGGTCGGTATGGATTTGGAAGTGGAGGTGTTCCGCGGCGCTGAATGTGATGCTGGAGTCAGTCGAGATGCGAATGGCACTCTTGTGTACGATGGCGATGCCTCCTCCGGTCTGGTTGATGCGGTCCCTCCTGATGATCTTGTAGCCGTCCGGGATGGCTATGGCGATGTCGGGGGCTGAGGAGGCGTTCATCCAGGTTTCCGAGAGGAAGGCGACGTCTGGGGATGCGGTGTCGAGGAGGTTCCAGAGTTCCACGGCGTGGCGGTGGATGGAGCGGGTGTTGAGCATGATGCACTTGAGGTGGTTGTTGCTTCCAGTCTTGGCAGGTGCGGTGCAGGTTCGGTGGCAGGAGAAGTTGCAGGATCGGCAGATGAAGGGTCCATGGGTGTGTCGCGGGGATGCTTGGTAGCATCCGGGGGCTCGGGCGGTGTTGAGCGCGATGAGTTTGGCGAAGTTGTAGGTCCTGCGGGGGGGCTGGCGGGCACGGGGGCCAGGGGGTCTGGCGCTGGGCGCGGTCCAGGCGCGGACGGGCGCAGACGGGCTTACCTTTGGCGCACCTTCGGTGCTCAAACGGCGCTCCCGCTGCGCGCGTCCGCTGCGCGGTCGCTGGGGGGGCATCATAAATAAGGAGCCGGGAGGGAGGGTCAGGCGGGGTGGCCAATGGGCAGGGAGGGGAGGCGGGACTGGAGGCGGAGGCGGGAGCAGGAGGAGGAGACTGGGGCAGCGGCGGCGGCGGGAGAACGGGGGTCAAGTGACCGGGTCAGCGGCGGCGGTCAGCGGGTGAGTAAGGGGCAGCAGCGGCGATCACAGAGCGGCAGGCGGTACCTCCGAGGCCGGCAGGCAGCAGGCAGAAGGCAGCGGCGTCACTCAGTACACCCAGCAGGAGGCAGGCGTCAGGCAGCAGCGAGCAGGCAGAGCAGTGGGTAGGAGCGACCGGCTGTGGGGGCACAGGGGGTCACACTGACCAGTCCGCCATAGTCCCTTTAAATAAGGAGCCGGGAGGGAGGGTCAGGCGGGGTGGCCAATGGGCAGGGAGGGGAGGCGGGACTGGAGGCGGAGGCGGGAGCAGGAGGAGGAGACTGGGGCGGCGGCGGCGGCGGGAGAACGGGGGTCAAGTGACCGGGTCAGCGGCGGCGGTCAGCGGGTGAGTAAGGGGCAGCAGCGGCGATCACAGAGCGGCAGGCGGTACCTCCGAGGCCAGCAGGCAGCAGGCAGAAGGCAGCGGCGTCACTCAGTACACCCAGCGGTAGGCAGGCGTCAGGCAGCAGCGAGCAGGCAGGCGGCAGAGCAGTGGGTAGGAGTGACCGGCTGTGGGGGCACAGGGGGTCACACTGACCAGTCCGCCATAGTCCCTTTAAATAAGGAGCCGGGAGGGAGGGTCAGGCGGGGTGGCCAATGGGCAGGGAGGGGAGGCGGGACTGGAGGCGGAGGCGGGAGCAGGAGAAGGAGACTGGGGCGGCGGCGGCGGCGGGAGAACGGGGGTCAAGTGACCGGGTCAGCGGCGGCGGTCAGCGGGTGAGTAAGGGGCAGCAGCGGCGATCACAGAGCGGCAGGCGGTACCTCCGAGGCCGGCAGGCAGCAGGCAGAAGGCAGCGGCGTCACTCAGTACTCCCAGCGGTAGGCAGGCGTCAGGCAGCAGCGAGCAGGCAGGCGGCAGAGCAGTGGGTAAGAGCGACCGGCTGTGGGGGCACAGCAAAGATTTAGTACTTTCTCTCAGGGTCTAATCTGCTCTGCACCTTGGTTTTAGAATGAAGAGGGCTGGTATCTCTCTCTCAGGACTCAATTTCCCAACAATCCTCAAGGGTAGCTTGGAAACACTGGAGATGGATTTCTCTGCAGGAGAAAAGACAGCGTCTCTCTCAGTGCGTCTGCTGGAGGGTCGGCTTCCTTCGGCACTTGCTGTAGCGAGCTGCGTCGGGCAAGTAGATAGTCGAACTGCTCCAAACCACTGTGTGTTGGCTAAGGAAAGTGTGGGCATATTTATACCTTGAAGGTGCCGAGTTAGACGTAAGGTTGGACATAATACTGTCGCTAAAGACTCACAGTTCTTTGAAAACTCAATGAGTTCTTGGAGAAATCATTATTCAAGCAAAGGATTTACCTAACTGCTGAAGGCTAGTTTTTCGAAGAATTAGTTGTGGATTTGCGGAACTAGTGGAAGTATCCATGCAGTATTTGGACTGCATGGGCCATGTCTAAATATGGTTAGGATTTCTATGCCTATGCCTAAGAATATGGAGATCTATACCTATATAAGGACATGAATCTGGAAAATAACATAACATAACGTGTATTTGCAAAGCGCACGTTCAACCAGAGGTTTCTTGGCACTGAATAACAGATGTTCATTGTTACCCAACTCAATGGTACGCAATCTTTTGACCTCAGATGGATGAAAAGCTGAGTGGACCCGCCGGGATTTGAACCTGTGACCATGAGGTCGAACACAAGCCCCTGCAATGGATGCATTAGTCCATTGAACCACCAAACCCGGCTGTGTCTGGTGACTAGTGACCTAAAATGACACACAACAGTATACGCTATGCTGGGAGCACATGATGCTCCCATTCTCGTGCCTTTAGTTAGGTGATACATGTTGCCATTAAATTCTAAATAATTTTGGAAGAGTAGTATTTTAAAACATTCCAACATGAAAGTATTCGGTTATTATCCTGTAACTCTTTCTAGAAGGGCTTTAACTGCTCTCATCCCTTCTTGTTGTGGAATATTTGTGTAAGGCGCCTTAATATCTAGCATAACAAAAATTTCCTGTTCTGTATTAAAGGGCAAATTCTGGCAATCATATCTCCACTATCTCTCACAAGAGACTGATAACTCTTTGTCATGGGGAACAAATATGTATCCATATATTTGGATAACCGCTCTATAAGCGAGTTGATAGATGTAATGATGGGGGTGCAGAGAGGGATCTGTTGGATCCAATGTGTGCATTTTTGGGATGCCATAAATGGCCAGAGCGACTCGATTCTGTGTGTTCAGAACATCATATTCTTTTTCACAAATATCTCCATTATGTAGTGCTGTATGTGTAAGTCTTTCTTTCTGTGTTTTCAATTTGTCTATGGCTCTCCCAGTAGCTTTTTTATAATGTTTTATAATGTTCAGGTACCTGCCACAATGATTGAATTTTATCAGTGAAATCAGCGGAATCCATTATTACAGTAATTCCCCACGTGTCACAGGGTTGTTTGTGATGTTGATATTGTTCTTCAATTTATAATGTTCCCAATGGTGAGAGTGGGGGCAACCATCTGAATGTATTTCTTATCTTATTTAGTTTGTTAGGACAGTTTTCTCAAAAATGGGCACCTCTGGTCCCACCATGTCTTGGGTGGATGTAAATTTAGAGGCAGGTTTACAACCTAATGTGCTGGGTTCTTGTTAATCAGTGGTATGATGTGAAATGTCTTTTTCAGTCTGATCTTAAAAAATGCAAAGACATCTTGATGAAATTTGAACCCATTACTAGTTTTACTAGACACAAACGATAAGCCTTTTGTTAAAAGAAAACATTCTTCCTGAGTCAGTGTGATAGATTTAATGTTGAACAATTGGGATGTTATCTTCTTCAATATGGGGTCCATCTACTATGGCTTCCAATACTGTTGATTTCTGTTTTTGAGATACTGAAAATGAGGTTGAGGGTCTTATTGGAGGTATCCACCCCGTTCTGTCTTGGGTATCTGTTTTGGCACCTGTGCGGGCCCTGATAAAAAAAGGAGATGCTGAAGGATAATGATAATATTTCCTCTGTCTTGCCCTAGGTGGCATATGGTCTGTATTGACATTGTCTTATATCCTGCAGTGTTCACCTTCAGACTCTCAGGAATATGTATCTGAGAAAGTAATACGTTTTTTTCTCAGTGCTCTTGTGTGGTTATAGTGTCCTGTCTCATTATTCCATTCTTGGTAATCATTTACCAAAAAGTATGGGAGGCCTTTTCCTGACTATACCACCTGCTATTGTTCCTTGACGAGATATCCCTCAAAGTCATAAAGCTCACCGTTTAGCTTGTGCTTCCTCTAGAGCAGTCATACCTTTCAGTGTGTCTTTTAACTATAAAATGTCATGATTTAAAATGATAACAACTTCCCTGGTGATCTCCACAATCATGATCACCCAGTCCTTGGAACATCTGTTTGGTCTTTGGGACTATTTGTTTAAGAATGTATGCATCTCTGCAAAGAGGGCAAAAACATTTCTTACCCTCAGTCCTGATAGACTATTCCCTGCTCTAAGGTACCCCAGCATAAACTGGGCAAGGGACTTGGATTTTTCTTTAAATCCAACAGTTGTATTCCCTTTGCTGTTTTCTACATTGGATACAATTGCTTGTTTTCCTGTTGTGGAGACTTATCCAATTAAATCAGACATTTAATGCTTCAGTTATGGTCATATGAGAGACCCCCCTCCACCCAGCCAATGTAGAAGCTGGAGGATAATTTAAAATAGGTTCACCTATATGTGAAACTAGAAAAACAGGAAAAGGGATTAAATTGTGCAGAAATACCAACAATTGGTCATTGGAAAACCCGCAATTTCAGGTAATCCCTGTGGTTGAAAATTTTTTGGAACATCTTTATAGAAAAAGGTGCCTGTTGGACCCGGAGTTACCTGCCCACTTAGGGTAGCCTGGCTCAAAGTGGTAAAGCCTAACTCCACACTCAAACAGTAACCCAATGTATTTCCCACTTTAAAAATGACACCACACCATCTTTTTTTTAAAATATGGAAAAGCTTTATCTCTTGTTAATAGTTCAACTTCAGTTCTTAGCAGTGAAAAACTTACATCACAAGCATTTCCATGTATGATTAATTCAACATTAAAGCATCACATTCCTTTGGTTTGCAATTCAATAACCAACATATGTAATGAGTTATGCAGCTCCTTATCTCAGGCAGTAACTATACAACTTTAATACATCCAGCAGCAAGATACACTTTATGAATAAGAAGAGCAGATAATCTCATAGGTTTGCAAAAGAAGTGCCACATATACCTGGGGGCTGATGAGCAGATGTTGTATTCCAACTAGGCAGCCATCCAGATCACATCAATTAGGGCTATTGGCATAACCACCCCAGTGGGGAATTATCCTTTTTATTCCACCGTTATTTATCTGCCTCTTTGTCTTAAAGTTTTCCCTCAAGTCCTGGTGCACAAACCATGTGAGGATATGAGTCTGAATACCCCCACAGGCCCCACTTCAAAGGGCCTGAAGCGATCAGTCTTTCCTTTCTTTCCCCTACTCCCTGTGTCTCTAGACCGCTACCTATTTTGTCTGGATAATCCTGACTCCAGCTGTAGCACCTTGATTTGGCCCTCATAAGTGTACAACAGAGGGTGAACCCTAAAACAACACTTGGAACTGTTGCCTTACTCGTGGCTCTTACTGGCTCTTCACTCAGACGGAGACGGCAATCCCTTACAGCCCAGGCCCAATCTTCAGTCTCTACTTGGGGCCGGGATAGGAAGGCAAATGCGGTCAGAATCACCGGACAAATCTCAAGGCCTGTTCCCCCTCAACTTCCCTCACGACTCTGAGGAAAGAGTCTGGCGCCCTTCCAACGCGTCACTGCGTCAACTGATCCAGCCTCCTCCCAACTCCAGCGCCAGCCCTGATCTTTCAGGTAGGTGGAGCTGACGACGCCCACCAGCCCGGGCAGAGATCAACGGGGCGGTTCTCTTTCTATACCGGAGCCGCCCTGATCAGCTTCCATGCCTTATGCTGGGGAACAGGACCGGCAACTCCGCTTGACAGGAGCTTAGCGGTACCACAGAAAAACAAAGGCTCTCAATAGAGAAATTCCAGGGAAATCAAGGTATCAATAGAATTCTCCCCCTTCCTCTTCCTTCTTATCTGCGGCAGCAGGGGGTAGGTCGCATATCACTACGTTTATTGAAGGTGTCTCCCTACCCCCTCCTCACTCTTACTTCTACTGCGCAGACATCCAGGGGGGTCTCTCTTTAGACAGCTGCTAGTGGGGCTAGTTTCTAAGAAAGTCGTAGGAACCCCACAGTCTAACCTCTCTCCTTTAAAAAGAACAGCAGCAGCGCAGGTCCCCTCAGGTTTTAGACTCACCACCTTTTACTCAGGTGAAGTGATGTCCCTCAGTGACCTGGCGATCTCAAGTTCAAGAGGGGGGGATTGGAGATCTTTAACCCCCTCGGTCCCTCTCACAGTTGGGTCAGTTCAGCAGGTAGGGAGGACGATTCACCACACCTGGCAGCAGCTCTTCAGAACCATCAACCTGGTCAGGATCACCCTTCCTCATACACAGCAGTCTGCACTCCAGTCAGTTCTTTTAGGAGACAAAATGGCCGACCAGTGAGCTCCCTTTTATAACCTAGGCCCTGGTCAGTAGACGGGACCAGAAGGTTCTAGATCCCCCTAATGCTAGCCTATGGCCATGGCTCTGAGGTAACTTCGGACAGGGCAACCATTTTGTAAAACACAGAAGGCCTTCATTTTAGAAAAGGCACACCTGCGCCTCAGCACTGGTTAACAGTGAGGAGATGCCCGGAGGCTTAAAAGTCAACACCCAGAAAAATTCAGTGGACAAAAAAAAAATGAAGACAAAAAGGGGAGAAAAATAAGGAGGGACAACCCAAAGGGCTGACAGGTCTAACAGTGCCCACTAAGGAACTTTTTATGACATCTGAGACAAAGCGGAAAGAACAAAAATTGCAAAGAACTGTCCCATGTGACCTGAATTTCTTCATGTCGGGCCTAGATTAGCTACCAATCCTGGCAACCATGTAAAAAACCTAAGCAATTACTCTTTTTTTTCCTGATATGATTTTGATTTTATTCGATTTTTCTTTTTACTGTCAGTTTCTCTTACCTTAATTGTTATTTTATTTATATGTTATACTTCGATTTAAAAGATAGGAAAGTTAATACAATACATACCGGGCTATACAATAATATGTAGTCTAATACAATAAATAAAACCGATTCATTTAATTTCATATACCAAAACCTTATTCTCAATCTTTGGGACAAGGGATCATTTCCATGTAAAGACATTATTTCACAAAAGAAATATATTCAATCATAGCAATGATCTATCCCCACATTACCCCATAAATTAAATCAGTAATGATATTTAGTATGACATAATTCATAATAGAACTGTAACATCTGCAATAAAATTTGTGATGTTAAAACTGTGCATGGTGAGGCGCGAGTTATAACTACCATTGGGCTTGAGTTATAGGCTATAGCTGTTGAATATCTGTTTTTGTGCGAGTAACATTTTTACCTAACAATAATGTCCATCTTACCTTAAGTTTTTTTGTGAATTTTATATATATATATTCACTGAAAAAACAAAGGTTACTGGGACATTATAGTTAGGAAATAGAATTTAAATAACCTTACAAATTCATGGAAAAAACAAAGGTTAAGGGGACCTTATAGTTAGGCTAACCTTTCACTTTAACGAAACCTTTGAAATTCAGCAGTTATAGTAGCTGGGCTAACTACAATTTGTTCCCCTTGCAACGCACTGCTTACATATTACATCACGCATGACATCGTCAGTGACATCACTGATGGCATTTCAAATTAAATTACTGATGACATCTCAAATGACATCATCTGGAGAAACACTGGCACACCCACTTATACCCCCATAAAATGTCATAAACCTACTCATACACAATCACTAACAAACTCATTTACAGAACCCATACAAATACTCACACATTTTTTCACTCATCCGTACAGCCAGTAACACATCAAATCACCCATAGAGCCACTAACAAACCACTCACTCACATATACAGCCACTCATGCACCAACTCACTTACCAATAGCGGCACTCACAAGTTCAGTCATAAAAAACATAGACACACTTACACACCCACTCATACAAACTTACAGCTACTGACAAAGTAAATGAGTTAACCACTTAAAACTTACAGCTACTGACAAAGTAAATGAGTTAACCATATGCCTACTCACACACCTACTCACTCACCCATGCTGTCAGTCTCACAGTGATTAACTCACCTGTACAATTACTCCATCAGTCACTCAGTTACATATATATACTAATACATATACACACTCACCAATAAGGTGACTGATAGAACCACACACTTTCCCATACAACCTATATCACTTACTCATACAACCACTCAAACACCCATTCAAACACACATACAGCCAATCATATGCCCACTCACACACTGATACACCCACTTATACACACATTGATGCACTGAGACAGCCACTCATGTATACTGTCACTTGCCCATACAGACAGTTATGTACCTGTTCAAACACCCATTCAGTTACTCATCCACCCTCTGATTCACCATTTACAACCACTGATATACCAGCTCAGTCAACTATACAGATACACACACAGCCACTTACTCACTCATACAGGAACTGACACACCCAATTGCTCACCTATCCCAAATCTCACATACCCAACATCCCATGTATACTGTTTTTTAAATACCCAGTCACTCTTCCATACAGCACACACACACCCATTGATTTACCCGTACAGGCACTTCCACATTGTCACCTTAGTACATGTGTAACATTCAGTAACTTTTAGAAACACTCACAATCACTGGGTGATATCATCAGTAAGTTAATTTCAGATGTGATCAGTCTTGTTATCAGTGATGTAATTTCAGATGTCATCAGTGATGTCACTGACAATTACACGAGTGATGTCATACGTGAGGTAATTAGCAGTGCATTATGGGGGCGTGAGCTATGGTTAGCTTAGCTAACTATTACTGAGGAATGTCTCTGTTTTGTATGAATGAGTTAGCCAAACTATAGCGTCCCTTTAACCATTTTTTAAGTGAATTTGTAAGGATCTTTTAAATTCTATTTCCGATCTATAAGGTCCCTTTAACCATTATTTTCAGAGCATTTTTTACCATTTCATAACTATAACACCTCTTGACTTTTTCAATAATTAGATATTGAACATTACACATTTGGTTGAATCTGTCATCTATTTATGTAAAAAAGTACATTTTCAAGACATTTTTGATTTTCACGATGATGTCACTATTGCCCCGGACCCACCACAAATTCTGCTTTTTTTAGGAAAGTCAAAAACTCCAATATAGACATATTTAAGAGAAACTGTCTGTGTAGCTGTTTAGTGAGATATTAATTTTACTTACCCCAGAGGTCGCGATGATGTCAGTAGTCATAAATACAAATTATATAGTGCAAAAGAAATATATGAACATATTTTACACAAAGTTTCTGTCTGGCTATTTAGTAACCCATTGGTTTAACTTTATTTTAACAGCACATTTGTAGAAAACAACAGTTTCAAAAGATAACTTTCAACATCGGAACTCACAAATTGAACATAACTACCAAACATTCATCAAACTACCCATTGTCACCCAATCTGATTTTGAAAATTGTGCTGGTTTTTAACTTTTTGGGGCACTTTCTACAAAAATATAATGACATAGAAAGAACCGGTGGAAGACCTAAAACTGATTGAAGTTCTTGAAATCAGGAGGATTCAGCTGCACAATGACAGTTTGCTGATGAATAATCAGCAATGTATGACATGCATGGAATTTATAAAAAAGATGGAACACACTTTACAGACGTAGGCAACATGGTGTTTTTAAGTATCCTGACACTCTGTATACAGTCTTATGTGTAGCTGTCATATACACACAATCAACAGAAAAGCTATTGTCAGAGCTATCCTCATAACCAAATTATTGTTCATTTTCTTGTTAAATAATTTCGGTTTTGAATTTTCTTAAATCAGCAAAGACATTGCGATGATCGCATGGCAAAATCACAAAAGAAAAGCAGACACCATTCAACGAGCACCACCACATTCAAAAATTGTAATTTTAAAAATGTGTTCTAAGTATCACAAGACACACATTACTACCTACATCACTGCTTAAAAACATGTTTGCCCCGCAACCGGTGTCTCTGGCATGCCAGGGAGCAGGCATTTTCCCAAGCCAAGAACGAGAACCTCCAGCACATCGCTCCATGGAAGGAGAACGCTCTCGACCCTCAACGCCCTAACGGACTTAACTCCCATTCATGTCGGGGGTGGTGGACACTTCACCCTGTACCTGCCCCAGGACTCAGAGGTAGCGACGACTCGTCCCCCGAATTGGCCTCACCCCAGCTCCTCACCTGCAGTGCTGAGGGTGCTGGACCCTCCATCCGGTAGACACCCCCTATGGCTGTTGACTCACCCCTCCTTGTTCCTGTGAGAGTGACATCTCCGGGACCACTCATGCTTATGGGCCACGACTGACCCACAACAGGAACAGGACACTGTGGCCTGGTAGGCCAATGTTGGTTGAATATGTTTTGGTTGTGTATTTCTTTCTTCCCTCTGATTTGTCTCCCTGTTTTCTTTGAATCCCGGGCCGGAATACCCTTTAAGGTGACCTTCACACTTCAATAGGAGCTATATTTTCCTGCACACCCCCCCTGGCGCTTCCCCCCGCTCCCTGCATTAGCATGATGGACTAGACCAGACTCTGAACACAATATGGCTACTACACAACCCCTGAAAATCCTATCCCTTAATTTTAAGTGACTTAACTCCCCTAATAAACATCACCATCTATGGTGCTACCTCTTGCAGCACAACTCGGATATCATTTTACTCCAAGGGACCCACCTTCTTAAGGCAGATGTACCTCGGATGGGGCACCCCCATTATCCTCTCCAATTCTGGGCTGCAGCCCCCAACAAAACAGCTGGAGTAATAGCTGTAGCAATACTCTGCAGACCCGGCATCAGGTAGGGGGAACCTAGGGTTACACATTGCCAGGATGGCCGCTTTGTGAAAGAACTCATTGGTAAAATGATTAAACTCCTTGTTGAATGTAATAGATGATAAAGGTGATTATTACATCTCATTTAGCCATTTTTGTATTTGAGTTTTAAAAACCACATTTAAGCATGTAACTGTCACATGTTGAGACAGAATTACTCACCTGGCATTAGTTGACAGTATGCATAATATATTCAAAGTATGAAAGATTGATGTGAAACTAATTATAATGTAGAACATTCTATATTGTCTCTTAAACAAGAGGAACCAGGAACTTTTTAACCAGGTCCTGCACACGTACTCCTAAGTCGTAAATATGAAAAAAAACAGTATGCAGTTCCTAAGTATATGGGAGTGTTCAGGTCTGATCAGAAGTACCCTCACAAACTCCGGAAGATGTCATGCTTCATCATTGGGCCTGCTCCTTGTCAGACCAGCGTGGCAATGCCCAACAGGCACCCGTGAAGGGGCTCTTTGGGGTAGATCTTTTGTTGACAGTGGCGGCTTGTGATATTAGAAAGTGTTGAGGCATAAAATGATAATCACACTGCACCAGAACAACCCGAGAACATTTTGAAAAAAGAGTGGACAAATTGTGCATTTTCAAGCAAACTTGAGAAAGCAGAAAGGTTAGTAAAGCAATTGTGAAAGTGCAGTTATTACATTAATAAAGAGATGTCATATAACATAGGGGTAAAAAGTTAAGCCTTTCAAAAAAATACCTAGGGCATAAATAGTAATACCCCTGTTGATGTGGCTGAACAGAACAAAGGTACGTGGGTCAACCCTGCATCCTTGACCCGCAGCGAAAGCAGCAATAAATGTCTCAAACACCATAGCATAACCGTCAAGCCTTTGTGTACTACACTCTGTTAAGATGCTTGAAATAGATTAACTGATGCCAACCATTAAGAGAACTAGACCCAACAACTGATCAGCAATAAGACCATTGCGGATCACTAATAGGTATCCCCAAACCTCCCTGCCAGTCCAGCGCATAGATTGCAGAGTTATGGATAATATTGTATCACATAAACAAATTGTGGAAGTCTCTTCCTAACGAAAAACTTAAACATAAGCAAAATCACGTCAGTCAAGCAAATTATATTCTCTGATGAAAAGCAACAGATAAAAACACAGAGTATCAATCAGCTGCGAGAGTCTCAGGATTGATCTGCATAACATTACCATTGGAATTTCTGCCTTGCAGCTGTGCACTGTGAGTTTGTTCCTAAATGGAGTTTACCATAATCTGCAGCATTTATGAAACTTTCCCCTGTGGCTGACGATTCCACTGACTGGAGAAGCTACTGCGCCGTCCTAATAAGTCCCAAGGGACTGCAGTGCGTGCATAGCTGCCATGCCATTTTAGCTTTTGCTTAATAATAATATAAAAATGCTCCTGGCAGGTTTTTTTCCAAACCACAAATGTATATCTTGTTTCATTTCTTGCTTTAGGATAGCATCAACCTCGTTTGATTTGCTTTATTTACCACCTACATTAGTTAACTTGCTGACAGGAAATGTTTTCCAACACATCCACAATGATGTGTTTAATCCACACTGTATGGAATGCTGATGCCTGTAAAATATTCAATGATGCCCCCACCTTACCTTTCCTGTCGCAGGTTCCTGACTATAGTTTAAGTGCCCTGGTCCCACCTAAACTGACCTGTGACCCCTGGTCGACTGTGCTGAATGAGACAACCAGCTCATTTATTCTACCGCTTTTTCCTCCGTCTCATTCCTTCTCCTCTGTATTGAAACTGGATGTTATGACCTCTGTTAACCTGTCCTGATTATGGCCCACCTACCCAGCCCCAAATGACCTGATGTAACTCCTGCTCACTTGTCCTTGTTCCCGCTCAGCTGCCCTTACCCATTTTTACCTGTCCCAGACACCAAGCCCTGCCACTGCGCCTGTGCCTCTGCTCACCTGTCTGCACTGTCACTCACTGCTCTATCTCTAGAACATTGCATAATTATTTTAATGTGCACTGTACTGCCCGCTCACGAGGTCTGTACTCGCACCTCCTATCTCTGGGGTGCCTATGCGTCACTGCTCCTGGTCCTACATGATAACCCCTGTCTTCCTGTATGTCCCTTTATGACCTCCTCCGAGCCCTCAGCACTTGAAGGGTGTGTTTCCAGCTCCCCTGTCCTAATAATAATAATAATATTAATAAAGGGGCTTATAAAGCGCCTGGTTACGCCATACGGCGTGTCCCCGCGCTGTGGAGAAGAGTTTGGAGCAAGGCAGTAGATAGGAATCATATGTCCGCTGTCAAGGGGGACTATTGAGAAAACAGATGAGTTTTCAGAAGGCTCCTAAACCTGGTCTCTGATTGTTCCAACCTTAGTCCAAGCGGTAGCTTATTCCAGTTTTGTGCCACTAACAGGCGGAATGAGCGACCTCCCATTCTTGCTTTCTTAATCCTAGGGACTACCAGCTGTCCTGTCCCGCCTGATCTCAATGTTCTGCCTGGTATATATCTTGTAATCAGATTTCCCAGGTACATAGGGGCTTTAAGCCAAAGGTTACGATGGCAGATCAGGAGGGATTTGAATAGTATCCTTTTCTTGACTGGAAGCCAATGAAGGGCTTCAAGGGCAGGTTTTGATGCAGCCCTTCTGGGCAGTCCCAAAATCAGAGGAGCAGCCGCATTCTGTAGGACTTGAAGATGTCTGATATTCTTTTCCGGGGTACCCAGAAAAAGAACATTCCCGTAATCTAGTCGGGAAGTAACTAAGGCATGAGTTACGGTCTGTCTGGTCTCTAGTGGGAGTAAATCAAGTGTTTTATTAAGGGTTTTTAGAACACCGAAACATTTCCCTACTAGTCGTCGGATGTGGCCTTCAAAAGAGAGGACCGAGTCCACCCAGACTCCCAGATTCTTAGCCTCTGGACATGGTGTAGGGGTAGGGCCAAGGCATAGTGGCCACCACTCTGATGACCAGTAAGATTTGTCTTTGCCGAACACTAACACCTCAGTTTTTGTACCGTTCAATTTCAAGCAGTTGTTATTCATCCAGGAGGCAAGCTCCTGCATGCATTGCTTAAAATTGGAGGCCTCCTAGAATATGGGGTTTTCATCCCGCTCACCTTCCCTTGCTCACCCTACAGCTCTAAAGGACAGTGACCCCTCCTCACCTGTCCTTGTCCCTTGGTCCCCCTGCTGCTCACCTGTCCCTTTCCCTGGCCTCCCTGCCCTTGCGTGGGCATTGTCTCTATGCCTCCACTTGTCTCTGTGACCGAGCTCATGAATAGTGTCTCATTCTCATCTACCCAAGGAAGACACCCGCATATTCTAGGACAGGTTCTTCCTCTCAGCTGCCTATGCCCTAGCCGTCCTGCATATATTGCTGTGGAGTGGTTTCAGCTTATCTGTCACTGTTCCTTGGGTCTTTCTACAGGTCCTAAGGACAGTGTCTCCTGCTCACCTACCCTTGTTCCTGTTCTACCTGCAGCATATGCGGGCAGTTACTGTTCCCACCTCACCTGTCCTAGTTATGCAGCGCCCGGGGACAGTGCCTCCTGTTCAGCTCATGAGGGCAGTGTGTCTTGGTCACCAGCCCTTTCCCCGGACTTTGCCTACATCTCCTAAGGACAGGGACGTCAGCTTACCCGTCTTGGTGTCCCTGCAGGTTTTAGGGGCTGTACCATCTACGCACCTGTCCTGGTTTCCCTGCAGCTTCCGAGAGCAGCATCTCCTGTTCACCTGTCCCCGAGTCCCTGCAGCTCCTGAGGACAGTGTCCCTCGCCCACCTGACTGGGGTCTGTGTAGGAGGAAGGAGGGGCAGTGTCTCCCCTCCTGGCAACCTGTAGCTCTTGAGTACTGGTTTTAGGCGGCACCTCTCCTTCCCGGCTCCCTGCAGTCTCTGCAGAGCTCCAGTTCTTACATACACGAGGATGTGACTACTGGCAACAAAACAGAATCACCACTGACTTGCCACATGTGGCCATTCTCATACTAAGGCCGCATTGGGCTTCGCTTCAAAACTTGACCAGAAGCAGGGAAACCTCAGCGATGACTCCTAAACGGGCTGGGCCTTTACTGGCAATAGTTAAAAATGCCCGCCTGGGCCTTACCTGGGCTTGTAAACTGACCTGAATTAGCTCAGATGACAGCAAGCAGTCTGGTAATCATTTTAAAATTCAAAGACCGTCTATGACGTATTTATGAAATGCACACCAACCAGCAACTACCACAGTCACTGCAGAGTGTAGACTCATGCGGGGGGACTCCTCCTGAGGTGGTCAAGTCTGCGCAAACTCGATTACTGCTTCCCACCTGCCACAAGCACCACTCTCTCTGATTGACGTGGAGGGTTAGCGATCCCGGGCTTGTATTCAAAACACGCGGGGCAAACTTTACCTCCACGCATCAGGGAGTGGGTCCTACTGCTTGTAGCTAGGTCTTTGCCGAGCTGATGACATCACAGCCTTCAGGGCTGTGAGGTTCTCAGCCAGCAAACACATAGCCTTAGGCTAGGCTTGAGCAAACAACAGGGCAGGGTGAGTCACGTGACGTCAATTAATACTAAAGTGGTGAATGTGATATCAGTGAGTGTGGGGCATACAGTGCGCCGTGTTTAAGGCATTTTGACAGCTTGTGAATCATGGGTATTTATTATAAATGACTGCTGAGCATATCCGGAGCCCCGACGCCCTCATAGAATAACCGCCACTGTTTGTTGATGAAGCTGTTGGGTGTGTGGAGGTTTGTGGACGAGGTAGTGTCATGAGTGTGCAATGTAGTTTAAAATAGGTCTAGAGCTGCCCTTTTCAATTTTTTTTGGTTTCTAGGGTACACTAGCCTAACTAAAAGCTAAGAGCCCTGTCTGGAAATAATGTTCCAACAGGGTCTGTGTGGTGCATGGGGTCGACATGTTTCTTTTTCTAGAAAGCCCCTGATGGATGTGGTGGCAAATCATCAGGACCGTGAGATGTAGGAGAGGTTACTCTCGACTCTTTCACTTCTGCTAGGCTGGTTCTTGGTGTTGTATTGTGGGGTAGTTACCAGCCCTGCTGTTGAGCACCAGGTCCTATGGCCTAGTGTATTTAGACCTGGAAAAAAGTGATAAAAGAAGAAAAACTGTGTTAGAGGGGGAAGAAATGCTTAGTGACACTTATTTAGTAGTGTGCGCCCATCAGGGTCTCACTGTGTGACAAGCAAGAGAGGAAATGGGAAGATTTAAGCTTTTCCAGGTGAGGTGCCTTACCGTGTTTCTTCTAAAAACGTACCATTGAGAATTGGCTGCGATAGTCCTGTGTGACTAGGTAACGGTAGTTTAAAATAGGTCTAGGGCTGACCTTTTCAAATTTTTTTAATTTCTACGGTGCACTAGCCTAACTAAAAGCTAAGAGCGCTGTCTGGAAATAATGTTCCAACAGGGTCTGTGTGGTGCATGGGGTCGACATGTTTCTTTCCTAGAAAGCCCCTGATGGATCTGGTGGTAATTCATCAGGACCGTGAGATGTAGGAGAGGTTACTCTCAACTCTTGCACTTCTGCTAGTCTGGTTCTTGGTGTTGTATTGTGGGGAAGTTACCAGCCCTGCTGTTGAGCACCAGGTCCTATGGCCTAGTGTATTTAGACCTGGAAAAAAATGATAAAAGAAGAAAAACAGTGTTAGAGGGGGAAGAAATGCTTAGTGACACTTATGTAGTAGTATGCGCCCATCAGGGTCTCACCATGTGACAAGCAAGAGAGGAAATGGGGAGGTTTAAGCATTTCCTGGTGAGGTGCCTTCCCGTGTTCCTTCTAAAAATGTACCATTGAGAATTGGCTGGGATAGTTCTGTGTGACTAGGTAACAGCAGCGTGCAGTGGATAACAAATCATGTTATCATGTTCTGAGGATCCATCAAGGTTTTTTAAGGTCAACCTCAAGTGGTTGGTGCCTAGGTTCAATTTATGCTCGCCCCAAATTGTTAATTCATTTGAGGATCCTCAAGTGGGTTACAGGGCCACATTACATACCTGCTCCACTCTTAATTTCATTAGGAAGCCATCAGTGTGTCAAGGAAAGAATTTGTGACACTGCAAAAAACGTACAAGTGGTCAAATAGAGGCAGCACAACACAGATAGTGGGAATAGCAACTAGGTTGTTCCCGTATATATGTGGACAAACCACATGCAAATACGAGAGGTTGTCTCCTCACCCATTGCTTGAGCCATATGGAAGTGCACACATATAGATATAACTAGTACACTGTTACTGTTACAGGGGTGCTAAATCACATAAAATAATGCCAGAGGAATTGGTGCCATGAGCGTGTTTAAAGCATGGTCTGTAGTGGACTGTGGGCTATCCCACTCACCCCTGTTTGCTGAGGTCAGGAATGACGGGTGTGTATCAGCTGAGCACTTTGTTTCTCATACCTAAAGGAGAGAGAAAAACACCAGGCGTATAGATGTTAACACACAGCGGTAGCCTCTTACTGGCAGAGAATGATCGTAGCTGGTTAAAGTGGCCCGGAGAAAGGTATACTCACGTAGGGTGGCGCGGCAACTAGCTCTGATCCTTCCCTTGCTCAGCTCCCCAGGAGTATGTCTGCATGATTGGTGTATTAGTAAAACCGTGTTGTGGCGCTAAAGGTGGCGGGCCATCTGGAGGGTAAACTTTGTTGAGGCAGTGCTGCACTATCAGTGGCTAAGGTGACTGTGAGTACCCTGTTATGTCGTGCCTGGGAACCAGCAGACAGGCCAGGCACGCTACGTTGGGTCATGTGACCTGAGCCTAATAAACAGTGGTGCGTGTGCAGAAGGCCATTAGGGCGTATGACCTAGAGAGCCATGAGTACAGCACCCCTACCTCTGCGTCGTTATTGCTGTACCCCAGGGCCCGAGCAAGCTACTTTCACCCTTGGTGAGGTCACATGTTATCGCAACTCGCCGACATAATAGCTTGCGATGAGGTTGGGCGTGCCTCGTGTGCCTCGTATCCGCCCTGCTTGGCTGCCGTGGAAGTGTTGCTCTGACCCTCCACGCTCATGCCACAGCGTGTTCGGGACACTGGTGAGTTGCTGCCTGCCCCAGGAGGAAGACTCGACTCCCGCTACTGCTGACAGCACTCACTGCTCACAGCATTTCGTCTGGTGAGTGGGGGTCGCAGCGCTGTGCTGTGCTCCCTTCCACGTTCACAGGCCTCAGAGGGGCGCACGACTGCATCGGTGGTGGCGGAGGTACAGGCACCCATCCAGCCCTGTCCCGAGTGCACACAACCTGCTGATTCTGGTGACCACAGTGCCCCACGAGCACGCTCTATTGTATTTTGGCCCTGGGGGAAATCAGTGAAATCAGTGGCTCTGGGAGGCCCAGTAATCAGGGCAGACACTATGAGGGAGCAAACCATTAATCCCTGGCAACACACAGGCAGCCTAACACAGCGTATACATTCCTGTCCCCTGCCCAAACAAGCCAGCAGAAGCCAGTGCAGCAAGGGAATATTTGCCCAAGGCCTGAAAAGCACTACACGACAATGCCATTGAGATTCATCGTGCTACAGCGCCAGGAACCAGGACCATGCCAGCAGGTACCACAGCAAGGAACCATCATGTCCACCATTCCCTCAATTGAACCCTTCGTGGTATAATGTTCCCCATCAGCCCTAGCACTGAAATGGAAGGACTGGGTTGAAAGGCTCTGCTACTACACCGAGGGGTCAATGACATTCCCAACATAACAAAGACACTTGCTGAAGTGACACCTTAGACCCACCACACACTAATCAATGCTCTCAATTGATACTTTGATTCAATAGCTAACCAAGACTACAAAAGGTTCATATTTTGGCAGGCACGCCTGCTTCCTGAGGAGTCCCTTGACACGTTCCATGCCAGGCTTAAGAACCAGTTGGAGCGGCGCTCAGAAAAGACTCTGCGATATGAGGAAGATTTTTCCACCTCTTGCAGAGTGATATAACCCCTTTTATGAGTGGATAAGGGGTTACATTCCCCCATTCACCCACCTCTTTGTCCAGCATCAAAATAAACAGAACACGGAATTGTTGAAATTATTTCCAGATCCGAGCCCTTCAATCAAATAATCCTACGCAGATGACTTGACGACACAGATTGATTTTCTACTGTGGTCCTGAGGCTAATCACCAGATTTGGGGGATTTGAAACGCGTCAACCTTGTGTGTGTTTGTTTCTCAGCTAATCATATTTGTATGAATATTGTTTTGTAAGGAATTAATTATGATGGCTGCCATATATTAAAAGTTGTTTGTTTTAGATCCACTATATATTAGGTGCCCCCGCCTGACCTAAAAAGATTTATAACAATTTGGGTAGGGTCACGTCCACACACACTTCTTTCCAACTTTTTTCTAACTTACTCTTTTCCTCTTTTTTCACTATAATGTGCAGTATGCATCAGAGTGGATGATTGTATTACGAATGCTTGAGCCCCCACCAATCACCTCCTTTTTCTTACTCTTTTTACACTTTGTTGTACATATCATTATGCATAAACTGGAGCTCCCCTTGTAAATAAACCCAATTATGTTTTCATAATTTAAATGTAAAATATATCAGAAAGTTTGAAAAAAAGAAGATATAATAACAAATAAAATTCATTTGATAAACTATTGTAGACTGAACGGCTAGTCTTTGCAGGACAGTATTTTGTTTATTGTTTGTTGCTAAAATTCCCAATTAATCAAGCAGTACTGGCAATTGTTTTGTTCAAGGCTTAAGAACCTAGCATCCACATGTGGGTTCCGAGAAGAAACAGAAGAAGTAAGAGGGCAAATCATACAAGGCTGCGTGTCAGCAAAACTCTCTGAAAGGATCCTATAGGACCGGTGTGTATCAGCTGAGCACTTCGTTGCTCATACCTAAAGGAGAGAGAAAAACACCAGGCGTATAGATGTTAACACACAGCGGTAGCCTCTTACTGGCAGAGAATGATCGTAGCTGGTTAGAGTGGCCCGGAGGAAGGTATACTCACGTAGGGTGGCGCGGCAACTAGCTCTGATCCTTCCCTTGCTCAGCTCCCCAGGAGTATGTCTGCATGATTGGTGTATTAGTAAAACGCGTTGTGGCGCTAAAGGTGGCGGCCATCTGGAGAGTAAACTTTGTTGAGGCAGTGCTGCGCTATCAGTGGCTAAGGTGACTGTGAGTACCCTGTTATGTCGTGCCTGGGACACAGCAGGCAGGCCAGGCACGCTACGTTGGGTCATGTGACCTGAGCCCAATAAACAGTGGTGCGTGTGCAGAAGGCCATTAGGGCGTATGACCTAGAGAGCCATGAGTACAGCACCTCTACCTCTGCGTCGTTATTGCTGTACCCCAGAGCCCGAGCAAGCTACTCTGTGAAACTCTGTGAAAGGATCCTATAGGAGTCCAGTAAATCTCTTGCGGACATACGAACGCCTGGTCGTACCAAGGAGCTATCGAAGGCAAAGCAGCCCATGTGGAGGCTGCCCTCCAAGCCCCAGTCAAGATGGAACCGGTAAACGCCATCACGACGAAGCCAACACCACAGTGGAAAAAGAAGGGCACAGGAACGACATCTCTGGGACAGGGGAAGTCCTGCGGATACTGCGGTGGACCACCTCACAAAGCAGCAGAGTGCCCGGCCAAGGGCAAGCGGTGCTCAGGATGTGGAGGTATAACCATTTTGAAAAGGTTTGCAGGTCAAAAAGATATTGAAAGCCCAGACAAGTAGCAAACGCAGCCTCAGAAGGTGGTGGAGAGCCCAGTGACATGGACGAGGATGATGAAGAAGAGAGGGTGATATACAAAGTACACATGATCGGAACGGCCACCAGGAAAGCCCAACGACTGCCTCAATGTCACGTCAAGGTGGGCTCGCATAACGTCACAGCTGTGGCGGACACAGGCACAACTATGCACATCATGGCTGGCGCTCTGTATGAAATGATGGACCCTGCTCCCGTGCTACACCTACCTCCATCACGGTCTTTGCCTATGGCCAGGATATACCATTACAGATACAAGGCTGTTTCAAGACCCCGATCTCCCATGGTGCTCACTCCCTCACCACTAATGTGTATGTCATGGAAAATGGACAAGGCATGCTATTGGTTCGCCGTGCTGCTGAAGTCCTGGGAGTAGTAACCTTTGCCTTTGGCATACACCAGGAGTCTGTGCAACACATCCTGGAGGAATTTGCAACAACATTTGAAGGAATTGGGAAGTTTAACGGCAAGGAAGTGCATCTCCATATCGACCCTACTGTGCAACCAGTGGCCCTGCTGCCCCCTGCGTGTAGCATTTCACTTGCACCCACAAGTGGAGGAGGAGCTAAAGAAGTTAGAGGAGGCAGGCATCATTGAAAAGGTGACGAGCCAATTCCATGGGTCTCCCCAATCGTAGTCACCCGTAAGCCTAAAAAACCTGGAGCAGTGAGAATCAGTGTGGACATGCGGCTGCCGAATGCAGCCATTAAAAGAGAGAGACACATCACGCCCACAATCGATGATCTGATCAGAGAAATGTTAGGGGCGTGCTGGTTCTCGAAACTAGACCTGAAGTCCGGATACTATCAGCTCGTACTAGATGAAGCTTCCCGCAACATAACCGCCTTTTCCACTCATGTGGGTCTCCGAAAGTACACTCGCCTAAGGTTTGGGTTGTCCAGCATGGCGGAAGTCTTCCAATACGTGATCCAGGAGCTGATCAAGGGTATACCAGTAGTCATAAATGTCAGTGATGAACATAACTGAACATAACTCACGGCTGACTCAGGTGCTACGTAGGTGGTGCAATGCTAGACTCACACTCCACAGGGAGAAGTGCGAGTTTCTCAAACGGAAGATGCAGTTCTTTGGGTACACCTTCCCGGAGGAAGGAGTCAGTCCTGACCCATATCAAGTCCGCAATATCAAGAATGCTGTTGTCCCCACCAATATCACGGAGGACTGCAGCTTCCTTGGTATGGTGAACGATTGTGGGCATTTCATTCAAGACCTCACAACGCTCACCCAACCCCTGAGGGAGCTCACGAAGGACTCTGTCCCTTGGAAATGGGATGCGAATCAAGCCAAGGCTTTTCAGGATATCAAGGATGCTCTCTCAGAAGGGACAACACTTGCATTCTTCGATCCCCGAAAGATGACACTGATTGCAGTGGATGCTGGACCGGCCAGCCTGGGGGTCGTACTACTCCTGAGGAAGACTGGGCTCCGGTGGCTTTCGCCAGCCGTTCCCTCATGGACACAGAAGAACGGTACTCCCAGAGAAGGAGGCCATTGAAATACACTGGGGGTGCTCTTATTTTCACCTTAACGTGTATGGAAAGCCATTTGTTGTGTAGACCGACCACAAACTTTTGGTAGCCCTATTCTCCGGGACGTCCACCAAGCCACCCCCATAATAGAAAAGTGGATGTTGCAGTTACAGGACTACAACTGCCGAGTGGAGTACCAACCGGGATCCAAGAACACGGCAGACTTTCAGTCACGTCACCCAAGGGTGGCCACTGATCAATAAAAAGAGGATGCAGCTGATACCGAAGAGTACGTCAGGTGTGTTACGGCCTGGTCATGCTCCATCCCCCTCTTTATGGAAGACTTGCGAGAGGAGATGAGCAAGAATGACTGCCTACAATACACCAAGAAATCCCTGAGACAAGACAACTGGCATCGAGCATAGGAGGAGTGGAAGATACTCAGTGTGGAGGTCCAACCCATTATGGACAGTCTATACCGCAGTCTATACCGCATTAGGGAGGAGCTCACTAAGGACTGCACTGGATGCCTACTACGGGGACACCGGCTAGTGATGCCATCGACCCTGATGGCCAGAGTAGTCCAGCTAGCCCACATTGGACACCAGGGCATGGTCAAGATTAAGTCGCGGCTCCGGACCAAGGTATGGTTCCCACTTATGGACGAACTCCTGGAGGCTACTGTCCCCTCTTGTCAGTGGTGTCAGGTAACCAGAGAAGCTCCCTGCCCTGCTCCTATAAGTGCAGAGCCGAGACCCCAGAAGCCCTGTTTGTGTGTCAGTCTGGACTTCGGCAGCCTCCCAGATTGAAGGCACCTGTTTGTAGCCATTTGATGATCATTCCAAGTACCCTGAGGTCGAGATCATAGCCTCCCCAAATGCCCAAATGCCGCAGATGTCATTCCAAAACTAGAAAAAATCCTTGGCGGCACATGGCCTCATCCAGGAATTAAGAATGGACAACGGACCTCCCTTCCAAGGGCAGGAGTTCGCAGCCTATCTCGCGACATTGGGTATACAGCACCAACGAATCACACCGAGGTGGCCACAGGCGAACGGAGAGGTAAAAAAGTTAATTTGCACTTTGAATAAGGTGATACGCATTGCTCATGACAAACACCAGTCAGTGGAGTTAGCGATTTTCACCTTCCTACGAAGCTATTGCCAGACTCCCCATACCACCACCGGTGTGGCCCTGGCCCATCGCAACAGGCACGCCAGGCACGCTATGTTGGGTCATGTGACCTGAGCCTAATCAAGGGTGGTGCATGTGCGTAAGGCCATTAGGGCGTACAACCATGAGAGCCACAAGTATAGCACCCCTGCCTCCGTGTCATTATTGCTGTACCCCAGGCCCCCGAGCAAGCTACGATCACCCTCGGCGAGGTTGCATGTTATCGTGACCCACCGACATTACATACCCTACGTGTTGGCCATTGCCAAAGCTAATATGCACATTCATAATCCCTCAATGATAGAGACTATGGAATGGTGTTAACAGTTAAGAAAGTATAATAAGTTTGCTGATTTGTAAGGATTACTTCATGATAAGTGGTGATTGTTCCTAACCATGGCCAACATACAATGATATGTCGATATGCTATATTTAGAAAGCAAATGTAATATGCGATTCTCGTGAAAAGTTCTGCGATATTGCTTGATCTTTAATGTGTTAATGGTGTATGAAACGTTATTCCCCCACATTGGTAGTAATACAAGTGGTATATGGAGTGGAGAGCCTAAAGTTAGTTCGTGATATCCTACCTAGGATGATTGTTAGCGCTTTATAAATAAATTAAATACAAATACAAAATTGTGCCAATTGTTGTGGAGACCCGCTGGTAGATTGGACTATGGGTCATAATGCGGCACATTTAACTAGCATTTTTTATGTTCGACCATCTTGTGATCTTGCTGTCTCCTCCTCTGTAATACCTTTACCTGACTCAGTAGTTGGTAACGCTGACTCAGTGGTGGATAAGGCTTGGAAAGGCCGGGCTTGTTCGCCATAAGTTGGCAGGGTATGCTCAGACGTGAGTCCCTTGCTCACTTTGCCACTGGATTCAAGCAAGCCGGGCTGAAGACGGATGAAATGCCAGAAACCGGTCCTCGGAAGCTTGTTTCTGGTCCAGGGAAGGCATGGCTTGGCAGTTCGGGCTGGACTGTTCCCATGAGGCACAGGGTTAGACTGATTTGCATATGGCCATGTCTGGACTGGGGTGGCAGAGTGGACTAAAGAACGGTGATGGATTAAACCCAGATCTCTTGATTGGGTATATGTATTTGATTGGTTCCGATGCTCTGTCCATCACCACCCCCTTTTGTACCGCTATGTTAACAGGTCATCATGTGAGCAGCTGGTAAAGAAACCATTATGGTGAATCTGGGTATTCAGTACAATTTTTCCCATTCTAGATGTCTGGCAGGGGTTATTTGGCATGTCCCATCACCAATTGTACACATAGGTTACCTGGGCCGGTTCAGTTCCACCCAGGGAATATCATTGTTGAGGCCAGAGGTGTGTGAGGTGAGCTTAAAAATCCAGGAATGTCCCTTCCTAAACAAAGCCTCTTTCCTGACGTGAGTCCCTTGCTAACTTTGTCACCAGAATCAAGCTAGCCTGGCTCATGAGTGTTGTTACCCCAAAACCGGTCACAGGATGATTATTTCCAGTCCAAGGAAGCACTCCTTCCATCATCTCTCAGTGTGTTTCCTTCAATTAACTATAACCAGTCATATGTGCCTTTTATATATGGTTGCAATAATACAATCTCGGCAATTGAGGAAGGACGATCAATCTTAAGACTTTTAGGTTTTGAATCAGGAGTAATTTTAATTGATGATTGGTAGATCACCAATAAATACTTATGCCTTGACCATCCGATAAACACAGACTGAAATGTGAAGCAATCTGAAGGTGACAGGGCTTACAATCACCAGGTGGCTTGCTTTTACTACTCTTCGAAGGTTCCTTGGCATATAATGACACACGAGTAAGTAATGGATAAACCAACAGATAGCAGGTGAATAGTTACTATGTCCAGCCTCCTCTTTATAGATTTTAATAGAGAAAATATCAAAATGACCCTCTAATGGGAAATAACTTTCAACATAAAATCCATAACTCCCAAAGACTAGCGATAACTGAGAGAAAAAAAAAACTGCTTACATTTTCCAAAAAATAGATCACTTAGCCAGTGTCATCTTAAAGATTTTTGGGGCCCTGGACAAGACATGTTTGCCCCCCTCCCCCTTGTTCGGAACAACATTGAATTGTAGTAAATTTCCCACAGAAACAAGGGAAAAATGTCTTGCCCAGGGCCCAAAATGACACTGGGTAGAGAGAGAGAGAGAGGAAGAGGAAGACGTAGAAGGAAGAAGAGAGAGGTTCTGATGGGGAAACAGATAAAGGTACGATAAGGTGGGAGAAAGAGGCCAATTAGAAGGTGGAGGCCCCATTGCAATCGCCCTCTTTGCCCGAGCTTTAAACTGTATCTGCCTTTAGCATGCACTCTCCTGTAATACTGAAGGGGAGACCCTGAGGTAATGAAACACCCAGTTATGAAACACGTTTGGCTAAAATAAATACACTGCTGTAAATAGTCCTAAGAAACAGCAAAATGGTGCATGTAAGATATAGCTGTTCTCCAGGAAACACAGGGATACATTAGAGATAAACAAACAGCACAAAGACCTCTGGTCAGAGAAGCAGTACAGAACTTCAGTGCTTCAATTGATTGCAGACTTCTTCAGTGTTCAATGCTTCTAGCAGGTAGGAATGAGGCTCAATTGTGCTTCCTAGTTTCAGTGAATCTTCACCAATATCCTGAGAGAGTTGTGGTGTGCACCAACTACAACAACTTGACACATTTTCACCAAAGCTGCACGTGACTCATAGCTGCAGGATTCAGTTCACAAGAATGTATTAAGTAACCATTTTGCCTCACAGTCCTCCAGTGAATAACTCTGCAGGTGACAGAGATTTTTATTACAACTGTATTCCTTGAGTGGAAGAAACTCATCAGCTTCTTCCTCAGTAAAAGCCAACACAAACAATCTGTGGGCTGCGAGGATGGCTCCATTCTATAAACATGGCTCATAGCCACCTTCTTAGCAGTCCAATCGGTGCCCCTGGTTTCAATCAATCCATCAATCAATCAATCATTTGTAAAGCGCACTACATACCCGCGAGGGTCTCAAGGCGCTTGGGAGGGGAGGTCTGAAGGTCAGCAGGTTTTGGTTCTGTCGTAGGCTCAGTGGGAGGAAGTTCCATGTCTTGGTGGCGAGGTGGGAGAAGGATCTCCCACTGGTGGTTGTTCTTCGGATGCGCGGGACGGTGGTGAGTGAGACGACGGTGGAGCGTAGCTGGCTTTTAATTTGCATTGGAGACGTGCCTATCAGGACTGCATGGACTGCTAAATCCACTCTTCATTGCCCAGGGCACTCTAACGTGTAATGTGGCTGCAAATGTGCTGATCAACATCACAGACCTGATGGATCTGGCAAAACTCTGCTAACAAATCAAGATTACAAAGCAGTGCCTAGATGCTGTGATCAAGGCATCAATTATCATTCTGAGTCTCCAGGTGTCAGAATCCACTGACAAATACCCGAGCTAGATTTGTATGTCTGACTCAACCCCTAGCCTGAAAACAATTGTTCCAGAGTGCCTTAAACCACAGGAGGCAAAAGAGGCTATGGTGTTTCAAATTACTTTACCGCCCAGTGTTGGAAGTGAGAGGCACACACTGGTAGATGATTGGATGGATTTTAAATCAGATAACCCCTTTTAACTATACTGTTTTCACGTATCCAATATTGCTAATTTCCAGCTCCTACCATGTAGAACACATTTAATTTTTGTACTTTCACACCTGATTTACTCAGCCTGCTTTTCACCCTTTTTCTTGGGTTTTAGTGATTTTACGCATCAGTGTTTTTATTACTTGGATTATAGTATGATCTTATATTATAAAGATTTGTATTAATCCTGCAATACAAGTTTGTTTTCTTTCTAAAACTGCATGGGCTGTCACAGAAGACATTCATTAGAAGGCAAAAGGTCATTTTCACAATAATTCAAGATTTGGAGTATTTGAACTTGTTGTAGACAGCGTGGTGAATGTCAGAGGGTTGAGTTTGGGGAAAGAGAGAGGAGGGTGTGACATTGATTCTCAACTGTTCTCTCTAACACTATAACACTGACTTGCACTGCACAAGCAGAGTTTAGGCATCACTTCAACATAATACTGTTGTTTAAACTGGTAGTCTTAAACAAATGTAAATGAAAGCATTGTTGAATTAGAATATGAAAGTACTCTGGGAAAATAAGAGCATTTCTAAAAATAAAAAAGATTCTGTTTCTGACAGGCATCCACTATTATTTCACGATGATGGATGAATGCAAATCTTTCTGAATATTTTCTTTAATATCTTCAGTCCCTCCTCTACGCATTGGTAAATGTTTCCACCATGTAACAAAACAGCAAGGTCCCACTATTGAAATTACACGTACTTACATCTTCAATACATAGTATAGCAAATCATTAGAACCTACCATGTTCCTTGTCACTCTTAACAAAATATGTTTCAACTTGAGGAACGGGAAAGGTGACACAAATCAATTAAGCAGAGAAGGCTTTTCTGTCTTCCCTGTAGGTCATAAGATGTGTTCTTCACGTGGCATGTGGGTGCTACAATTTCCCAAATGCATTATACTAAGTAACTCGAAACATAACTACATCTGACTGTTAAGATTATAGAAGGGTGGGAGGCGCGCGACGCGGCAAACAAGATGGCCGCAACCTGAGAAGCTCCGTGCTAACGAGCAGCGCTCGTTCCTGAACGGTCCATTTCCCGGCAGCGTTTTGGCCCCTAAACGGAGAATTTTGATGTTGGAAGTAACCCACAACAACAGGGTATGATTTCCGCTCCCACCACAATGCCTCCTTGCTAATTTGGGACCGAAATGTTCATCATTCGGTCCCGGACGCCATTTTAGGTTTTTTTTCTACCGTTTTTTTTGCAGCATTTATTTTTCTTTGCTGCTTTACCATAATTTGTCTGCATCCTTACATGTTATTTCATGGTCTTGCTGCCCCAGCTCATGGACTATGCTGCCCCGCTTGTGACATCTAGGACAACATAATTTTTGGGACCTTCCTCATTCAGCCTTTAAACTGCGTCCTGGTCCTTTCCTCAGCTGATATGTCTCTCAGGGACAGCTGTATGCATTTAGGTCAACATTAGGGCTCCTTGCCATCACGGTTGCTGCCCCAGTGACTTGTTTGCTTTTTGCTCGCCTGCTGGTGGTTCCCTCACGGCCCTCTGTTGCAATTACCTTTTTTACAATTACCTTCTGGTCTAACTGGTGTTTCACACCCTTATATCTGCAAAGGAGCCTCCTCATACCTCTAAGGTTCATGGCAATGCCTCCGCTTCACGCAAAGATGCTGCAGCTACTGCTAAACGCCATAAAGAAGACCCCCATCTCCTTCTAAGTCCCCACTTCCAGTTACGTTGGAGAACATTATGGAAGAAATGCGTCTATTACGCCCCTTCATGACGGATACTGCTACAACTCTCCAGAGACTTGACGAAAAATGGTCCAGTCTGGATTTGAGGTTAACTGATGTGGAGCAAAAGGTCAGTGACGCTCAGGATGTTTTATCCAGGGTTGCCAATCTTACTAAGGAAGGACCTCCGAGGATTTGGAAAATCACAACCGGCGTACAAAATTTACGCATTTATGGTATTCCGGTAGGTTCAGAGGGGTCAGACATTATCCAGTTCCTGAAGACTCAGGACTTCCCATTACTGGTCATCCTAAGCACTTGGATGTTAATATGCAAAGGGCTCACCACTTTGGACAGAAAAACTCCTCTTCCACTGCAAAACCCAGAGGCATCATAGCTTATTTCCTTCTTTACTCCGACCTCATGGCTATCCTTCATGCTGCTAAACAGCATAAGCAGCTGCTTTGGTCTGGACATAAAGTTTTTATCGTGCAAGATATCTCTAAACCAACGGCGGCTCGATGTAAGGAGTTTTTAAACGTGCGACCTGCTCTCCGATCGATGAATGCTCGATATGGCCTGATCCATCCTTGTATTTTCAAAGTGACTTACAAAGAAAGAACTTTTAGCTTCAACGATTCGGCCGATCTTCGTAAATTTATTCACACTTGCAAAGAAGAATCCATGGAATTCAGCAAACCCTGAATTTAATGTTTTCATGTTTGTTCGCTAATTTGTTCAACATTAACTCACCTGTTATGCTGTTGTCATTATTATATTCCTGTTTTTTCTTTTTTCGTTTTACAGGCTCCTCCTTTGTTGTCCTTGTTGAACAACTCCCACCTGTTTGATAAGTTCCCATATTTTGTCTTAAATGGTTACTTGTGGTTTTTACAAGCTTTCTGTTCTTCCCCTTTATTATCGCTTTTTATGTAACCATACATTTCTTCTTTCTTCTGCTCGTGTGGTTGTCTTGTTCTCGCTGCTCCCCCTTCCTCTTCATTGTCCTTCATTTACTTGTTTTTTTATGGCTAAAGTCCTTTGGCTTTTCGTCATCTTCTCTCTCTTAATCTATTTCTCGGGAGTTAATCCCTCCCTTTTTTCTCCTTCTTCCCCTCTTCCCTTTCCTCCCTTCTTTCTTCCTTCTTCCTCTCTCCTCTCCATTGACTCTCTCATTCTCTATGCCCCTTTCTCTAATTCCCTCCGCTTCTCTTTCCTTATAATACTTTTTTAATTCTCTCCATTTACTTTTTGGCATTTATTTTGTTATTCCCTACAGTGGCAATGCATTGTCTCTCTTCTTTTTCTTTGTTCTCATATTTTTGGTGGCTCCTTCATTTTCTCATTCATTTCATCAAGCTACACTCTTTCTCTTTCTTTTCTGCAAGCTACCTTAACTTTTCCTATTTCTCTTCCTTTTTTCCTAACTGTTATATGCTATTTCTCTTCTCCTCTTCTCCTATTATGAGAGGTTTTCGAATTATTTTTTGGAATGTTAAGGGTCTCAGAAACCCCATTAAGAAACAAAGTATTTTGTCTCATCTTGCTTGTCTGAAATGTCAAATTGCTTTATTGCAAGAAACGCATCTCTCTTCACAGGAATTATCCTTGTTGCGTTAACAATGGGTTGGAGAACACTACTGCTCTCCGGCTGTTAATCACAAAAATGTTGTTATCATTTTATTTCATAAATCTTTGTCTGTTCAAATACAAAATGAAATTTCTGACTCTAATGGGAGATGGTTGTTTCTGGATAGTCTTGTTAATGATGTTCATCTTTCTCTGTGCAATGTATATGTCCCTAATGGCATTGACTTATCATTTTCGAATGAGTTTTCTTCCCTTCTTTCTTCTAATGTGAGTGATGATCTGATTGTTGGGGGGAATTGTAACCAATTATGGATCCTTCTTTGGATCGCAAATCTAAAGTACGATATGTCCCTAACAAAATGCAAAAGTCATTCCACAAGTCCATTTCCTCTAGAGGCCTAATTGATTCATGGAGAAAATGCCATCCCGATTCCTTAGAATTTTATTTTTTTCTCCATTTCATGCTTCATATTCACGAATTGACTACATTTTTCTTTCACACCCTGCTTTCCAATTTATGACTAACTCTGAAATAGGCTCCATCCTCATCTCCGATCATGCTCCCGTTATTTTAGATATGGATTATCCTTCCCCATCCCTATATCTCGCCGATGGCGTTTCAACAATTCACTGCTGCTTGAATCCAATTTCACCGACCATTTTACATAATTCATGGATGCATTCCTCCATGATAAATTAGGTAGATCTTCTGATTTCCACTTTATATGGGAAGCTTTCAAGGCTTCCGCCCATGGTTGTGTTACAGACTTTGTATCCCATAAGAAGAAAAAAGGCACTTACTCAGGCATCTTCTTTTCTCAAACAAATTAAAGACCTTGAAGGTCTTTATTTCACTACTAATCCTCCTGATTTGCTATCCTCCCTTATTAAGGCTAAGGTGCAAATTAATAGACACTCTTGGAATTCTGCTTCTAACCAGCTTCTCCAATTCAATGCCAAGATGCATGGTGGTCGTAATAAGGCTGGTAAATCACTAGCGAATTACCTTAAAATCAAGGAGCAGAGGTCTAAGATTGTTGTCATTAAGGACTTCCAGGGATCTCCCCAATCCTCGGATGCTAAGTTCCTTGAATATTTTGTTCAATATTACTCCTCCCTCTATACACCGGAATCCAATCCTTCTCCCGAACCAATAGACTACTTCTTTTGCTCTATCCCTAAACCCTCTGATTCCCTTGTTGATATTTCTTCTCTTGATGTCCATATTTCAGAAAAAGACATTATCACTGTGCTTTTTCTTCTCCCCAAGGATAAAACCCCTGGCCCAGATGGATTTACAGTGCGATTTTTCCTTCATTTTAAGACTATTCTGGTTCCACATTTGCTCCATTTAATTAATCATTTCCCTGATACAGGCGAATCCAGAGGTTCTTTTATGCAGGCAATGCTCTGTCTTCTTCCCCAAAAGGATAAGGATCCCTCCCTGTGTAAGAATTACAGACCTATTTCATTTATAAACACTGATTGCAAAATGTATGCAAAAATCCTGGCTATTCGCATTAATTCAATTATTCCTGATCTGGTCAATATCTATCAATCTGGATTTGTTAAAGGTAGGTCTATAACGGATAATTCCAGAACCCTTCTCAATATCATTCACCTTGCTGCCAAAATGGATTCCCCTGTCGCCGCTATTACCTTGGAAGCTGAGAAAGCATTTGATGGAGTCAATTGGGACTTTATGTTTGGAGCGCTTTGTTGGCACGGTTTTAGCCCCGCCGTTCTCGGATACATTCAATTAATTTATTCTGACCCCAAAACTTCTATCTGGGTTAATGGCACTCAATCAAACTACTTCTCTCTTCATAGAGGAACCAGACAGGGTTGTCCTCTCTCCCCTCTCCTTTTTATTTTGGCTTTAGACCCCTTCCTTGAGAAAATTAGACAGTCCCCTTCTTATTCTGGTTTTATCTATAAGGATGTTGAGATTAAATTTACTGCCTACGCCGATAATATTTTACTTTATATCTCAAATCCCATTGATGCACTCCCTGCTTTTTTTTTCCTTACTTAATGATTATTCTCTGGTCTCTGGCTATAAATTAAATATTTATAAATCGGAGGTCCTACCCCTCAATACGTTATGTCTTCCTTATATGTTTGAGGGTTTGGGGTTTGAATGGAATCCTAGATTTATCAAGTGTTTGGGTATTCTGTACGCCGATACCATTAGAGAGACCATCAAAATTAACCATTCTGATATTCTTAAAAAACTCTCTTCTCTTATAGAAATCTGGACTCCCCTTTTTCTTCTTCGCTTATCAACTAATAAAATGATGCTGCTTCCTATTGTTAATTTCTATCTTTCAATGCTTCCTGTCACTCTTCCCCATTACTTTTTTAAATCCATTAAGAGCCTTTTTGTGAAATGTTTATGGAATAACCGTAAAACTAGGGTCTCGCTTCTCCGTCTTCAACAATCTAAGACCCTAGGAGGTGTCAATTGTCCTAATATCTCACGTTTCCACTCTGCCTTTACCCTTAAACAGATTTGGCCTTTTCTTACAGATTCGTCCTCCTCTCCTTCAACGGCTTGGAGCTCTTTGGAATTAGCTCAACTTACTCCCTTCTCTTTCCTTACAGCTACCCGGTTATCTCAGCCTCCTCAAAATTTTCAAGCATTCTAAAGCCCTATCACTTCTACTTTTTTTTAATGGATTGATAAAGGAATTATTACCTATAAACTTTTACTCACCAATGATTCCTTAAGAACCTTACAAGATCTATGTGATTCCTTTGGTATTTCCAGTAAACACTCTTCACATTTCCATATGCTTACTCCTAACTTGTCCTCCATTATTTTACAGGACACTCCATCTTCCTTTGATATCTCCCTCCTCCCTTCTCCACCAGATATACATACTCCCGTTAGAGCGCCAGCTATTTATACATTATTATCACATTCTCCTATTGAGAGGCCCAAATCCAAATTGGAACTTGTGTGGGAACTGGGTCTAGGTCAAACTTTTTTCACACACATTTGGCATTCCATTTGGTCTAAAAAATACATAGTCTCCCGCTCAGCTAGCACCCCACAGACTTTTTATTTTTTCTATATTAGGCTTCAATATACCCCCACTGACTTATGTAAATTAAAATTATTAGATTCCAAAAACTGTTGGTCTTGTTCCAGTGACAATAGTGACCTATTACATATGTTTTTCTTTTGCCCTCAGGTTACATTTCTCTGGTCCCAGGTTTGGTCAACACTTATTAATATTGTATCCACTGATGTTTCATTTGATATTGTTCATATTTTTTTGGGCGGGCTGGCTCCCATATGGAATGTTTAATGTCATGTTCGTAAATGTATTGATCATTTTATTGCAATTTCACTTCAAATAGTTACTACAAACTGGAAAGACACTACAAAAATCCAGTTTACAATGCTTGGTGGAATCTGTTATGACACCACCACAGACTTGATCGTGCTTATGCCACATCTGTACCTCTATTAATCAAAACACATTTAATATGGTTTCCCCCTGATTACCCACTAATTTCTACTCCTTCTTTACTCTTTACTGATTATCTATCATAATATTATTTACAATGAGACATTATATTATTTGTAGCCTTCCTCCTTCTAACTTTCCCCCCTTTTCTCCCTCTTTTTCCTTTCTTTTTCCCCCATCTAAAAAAATAAAAAACTCATAAAAGCATTTTTCATTGGTGTATGGTTCTCCAATTTTTTGTGGTATGTTTTCAATTTGCACTATTATTTTTGGATGCATTTTACTTATTTGATACCGTTTGCAGGTGTAATGGTGTTTTACGTTCATTATTTTCACTTCATAAAGCTTTTTAAACTCGAAGATTATAGAAGGGCAAAGGGGAGTAAGTTATGATGTACAAGAAATGCAACCACTCCTCTTATCCATGCCTATCTAGAACTCAGCAAATCACACAGCATGCACACTGAACACAGACTTCACTTCACCACACTGGCATACATGCTCCAGCTTTCTGACACTCCATACCATACACTGCAAGAATTATTGTCCAGACCAACTCCACAGCTATGGCTTTCAACTACATCCACATTGCGCCCACCCACCAAGGAGAAGTGATGCAAGCAAAGCTATAGGTAATGTACTCAAAGAACCCACCTCCAAGTTACTACAATCCATAGACGCCTAGTAATCATAGCAATATCTTCCCATAACACCAATGTTTTGACCATGGTTATCGAATCTAACCTATATTAGACAGTATTCTCACTGAGGCTGCTTTCTCTAGAGGAGAGTGCATCTCTATCATCGTAGAGCTAGGACCACAAGGAAAGATCGTAATGACAAGGGTAACTCCTGACCTTACCATGAGGCCTACAAGAAGTGCATATTGAAGACCAAGGCTGCCTACTATACAACAATTAAGGGCAACGGCCTAAACATGAACAGCACATTATTAAGGGATGCTAGACGAATTGTGGACCCCACACCAAAGCTACCAAATGATGGGAAGATATATCAATGAAGAACATCTTAAAAGACATGAAGGACCACATCTGACAAACTAGACATCACTGCCATGATTACACCCCACAAAGTTCTGTTCCCTTGAAGAAATTTAAATGGACTTTGAACACTAGCAACCTACTTTACACTCATCGATTTTCCTTCCTGAGGAGTCATTAAAAGATTCATGAAAATGATCCGATACCTGACAAAACCAAAAGCGACATTTCCTTCTGGACCACCAGTCTGGTTTCCGGTTGCAACACAGCACAGAAAGTACAAATAGTCAAGTGATCAGTGATCAGACAAACATTTGCCAAATTGGTGGCTCAACCTGCCTGGCTACTATGCACCAAAGGCCGCCGTTGAACACCAAGCCTGGCTTCACACCCTCACCTAATGGGCATCAAGGGTGCCACGTCCCAGTGCTTTGTGTGCAACTTATTGGTTAGAATTCATCTTGTCCAGATGAATCCCATTAGTAACCACTTCCTCTCTCATTATACCCCAATTTTTGCTCACACGTTTCTTATCTTTTGTGTCATAACTTTCCACTCCACACTTGTCTCATGTTCATCAATGCTCACTCCACACCTGTCTGATGTGTGATACATTCTCACTGATTCTGCTTTTAGATATATGTGTCTAATATTTGTGTTTTGCAAAAATAATTCCCATTCATTACTTATAGTGACACCAGTGCCCATTTCTTTTTCATTTATTGCCATCAGTACCCACACTTTTCTTATCTACAGTGACATGAGTGCACGTTCCTAACTGACCTATTATGTCATCAAGGCCCCCTACTGACCTGTACATTACAGTATCTATGTGCCCATGGATGGTCACTCTTTACTTACCTTTTATGCATTCAATGCACTCCATTCGCTTTTGCATACCTATCCTCATTTTTCTCTTGAACATCAGTGCTCACTCTCTACACATCTATTTTGCTTTTTACATTCCCCCTTTACTTCTCAATTGTACTATAAATACTCCCCCTTGTGTGCGTCAAGTTACTTCTGCCTGCCTCAATCTCCTAAGTGAGGCATGGATCAATGATTGTCTCATTTTAAATAATGCCATCTCAAAACACATCAAAACGAATTCACTGAACCCAAAGTAAGACATCTAAAAGAAAATGCTTAAAATGTCGGCTGGCAATCTGGTTAAATATGTGCAGTCATAGAGAACACCATCCACCCCTCCCAAGAACTCAGCCATATCCTCTCAGACTGTTTCTGCAGCAAGATCACTAACATCAACAATAATTTCAAGAGCCATCCCTCGACAACCCGACAACCTCAACCGAACTAGCAAACACCAGTCACCACTCACAACCCTGACCACCTCAGCCATCATGCCTTCTATCCACTCCAGGGCACCCACCAACTGCTGCCACACCATCTCTAAAGCCTTGCAGCAAACAGAACCACACACAACTCCAATCTTTACAGCAACCCTCCTAGATAGATGGAAACACTCAGACATCAGACCCCTTTTTAAAAAAAGTATCAGCTAACCCTAACATTCTCAAAAATTATCGCCTGAACTCCTTGCTCCTCTACCCATACAAAGTTCTTGTGAAAGCCATCAACCAGCAGCTCACCGAATTCCTTGACACCTCTCAATCAGGATTCTTTGCCAACCACAGCACTGACACTGTGCTGATTATCCCCACAGACGATATCAGAATGCTGCTCAATAAAGCAGAAATTGTGGCCCTGATCATTCTAAACCTCTCTGCACCGTTCAACACAGTCTCCTATAACACCCTCATCATCAGACTCTACAACATAGTCATACAGCACACCGTCATCAAGTGGATAACATATTTCCTTACATGATGCACACAGAGCATCCGACTACCTCCCTTTGCCTCCACACCCAAAGATATAATATGCAGCATACCACAAGTATCATTCCTCAGCTACACCCTGTTCCACATCTGCATGATCCCCCTTCCAGATGTTTTGGAGAAGTGTGGCTCAATGATTAGAGTGGCAGACCCTGATGCAGAGGTCTAGCCCGGGACCAGGGTTCAATTCCCCGCCTCGGCGGGGCTTGGGCTCAAAGTTCCACGGAGCTGATAATTCTCGCCTCAGTGCCTATTCCAATCATGGAGTCCCACTCTGCAACTCTGGGCAATAGCTTGCTTAATCTCCACAACGGCCCCCACAATGCTAAGGATGCCTGGCCTCCACCCTGGGGGTGCCCAGGAGTGGACGCCTTACAGGGAAAGCCAGGATGGGTTCCACAGCGGTATTCGTACAAGCACCTTGAGACCCTTGCGGGTGAGTAGTGCGCTATAGAAGTATCAATTTACATTTACATCCCACAGACTCAGCATAATCTCCTACGCAGATGACTCTCAACTGTAACTCACTCACCGAAGATCCCACCAACGACAAAACCAACATGCAATGCCGTGACCAACACAGCCAAATGAATGAAGGACAACTGCCTCCAACTCAACTCCAACAAAACTGAAGTATTGATATTTGAGAAGTACATCTCCACATGGGACCGCATCTGGTGGGTCGCAGGACTCGAACCCATACCAACCGACCACGCACGCAACCTCACCATCATCCTTGACACCCAACTGACCATGAAACACCAAGATAATGCAGTCACCTCCTCCTGCTTCCATGCACTTTGCATGCTCTACAGAGTCTTCGGATGGATCCCAACCAATACCAGAAAGACTGTCACTCATGCCCTCATCACCAGTCGCCTCGACTATGGCAACATCCTCTATGCTTTCATCCCCATCAAGCTCTTCAGAAGACTCCAGACCATACAGAATACTGCTGCCAGACCCATCCTGGACCTCCCCAAACAAAGCCACATTACCCCCCAACTCAGAGACCTCCCCTGGCTCTCCATCTAGTAAAGATAACAGTTCAAGATCCTCACATACACCTATATAGCCTTTCATTACCTAGGACCTGCCTACCACAACAATCAACTGAATTTCCAGAAATCTGCTAGACGCCTGCGCTCCTCTTACCTTGCCCTCACACACAACACCTGCATCTGCCACACGTGCAGCGGCACCTGCTTCTTCTCATCTATCACGGACAAGACTTGGAACGACCTCCCCCTCCACCTCTGCATGGCCCCCTTGCTGACATACTTCAGCGAAAGACTCACGACCTGGCTCTTCGACTGAGACACAGCGCCCAGATTCCTCTAGGGGTGACAGAGTGCGCTTTACACATCCTGATTGACAGGTTGACAAAATCAAACAGATATGGTGCAAATTCAGCTTTGCACTGGATTACATCGAGTATAAATATGTACTGACAATTGTATTGTGTCAAAAGATTAGAAATTTCAATTCCGAGTAAAGCTCTGCGTAAAGATAATGTTTTGCTTCAGTCAGCGCTTTTCTTATTTATTAAATATGGTGATCTAAGCCTACTTCCATTTGAGAATGTTGGCACTTTCTCTCAGTTCTCACTCGTCTACCTATATTGTTTAGTAACAAATTGCAACGTTGCTTGCTAAATGTTTTAAAAATGGTTTCGGGAATAATACATTGAAAAACACCCAAATATCCCCTAGACCTTTGGAACCCAGACACTGTACACATTGTGAATCTCATTTACGAATAATTGGGATACATACAACAATGGTCAACTTAAGAATGGACCCTGCACTTCCTGCCAGTGAAGTTAGGCACTTTCACACTTGTTGCCAGGAGCAGGTACCACACACTATCTGAGAAGATGTTAACAGCTCCAGAAGATGGATGAAAGAGAAGAAAGAGTGGAGAGCTGGCGGTGGCGTGCATCAAATAAGCCAGATCATCTGGGGTGCAGCTGGGATCCGTCGCTTTCTCTCAGTTCTTTAGTCAGAGGCAGCATTATATAGGGAAGCTCTACACTAGCGTCTGTCCACTGGGACATGGTCTAAAGAAACATGATCGGGGGGGGGGGGGGGGGGGGGGTTGACACAGCACACCAGCAGCATCAGAGATGCCACCTCATTAGCATTTGGCTAATCATTAAATGCTATTGAACATTACAACACACACACGAGGCGCAACAATAGTCCAACCAAAATGAAGTACACCCCTGGGGCTCCTAGTAATTGACGAAAACGATTGCAAAAATAAAAAACTTTGGTAGCATTTATCCAATTAGCATTGCATAGTAGTTAAAAGCTGAAATATAATTTTTGAAAGATTCATATAGTCAACAAATCTTGGAATTCAATGTACACAATTTAGGTTTCTGTTTTAAAGTAGTATGCAATTAAGGCGCATTCCAATGCAATTTTAAGTACAAAACACGAATGAAATGCTCCTACAAATGCAGAAAACCTTGTGGCATTTTCTATAAGAAAAGAAAAGACAGATGAGAAACAAAGCTGCCACTTCCTGCTAGAAATGTGCGTTGTTCCATTATGCTTCAAATTATAGGTTTTGGACATTACTTGTTTTTTTTTGCTTTCTTTAATGCAGATTTATATAGAGCAAAGTCGACCCAATGGTATTGGAGCGCTTACATGAGCACCTGTTAACTTTACTCAAAGGGACATTCAGGCACGGGGAGATTAATAGATTTGCCCAGAATCACAGGATGTGACCCGGAGGCTCAGACCCTGGTTTCCAGCACCAACGTCGGCAATCTAGCCGCCAGACCACATCCTCTCCCATTGATGTTGGCTTTTAATCAAAGCAACTGCATCACGGTTCTGATTACAATGGTACTCAAGCCAGAAATCGAGATGCTAATTGCTTTATTACAGGTAAACATGTGCCATTGTCTAAGTCAGGAGTCACCAAACAATTTTGTAAGGCATGCTGCTTATCTTTGTTACAAATTGGGTTGCTGCTTGAGAGAGTTGAAACCCTACTCAAGCAGGAACCACAATCCATGTCAGGGTGAAGTCACAAGCAAATCCTTAATTAACCTGCACTCAACCATCGGGCAGCTTGGGAAAGAGCAGTCAGTCTTAACTTAGAGGCAATGTGTAAAGTATTTGTGCAACAGAATAAACAGTAACTATTTAGGAACACACCTCAAAATGATCCGATACCAGATTAGTAAAACAAGTTTAACATAAAAAAAATCTAATCAGTAGATCCGTAGATATGGCATTTTAAAGATTTAAGTGAAAATAAATGGAAAGCACAAAACGCAAACTGTGGATAACTGTTCACGCTAGACTTGGCCATGATAACAAGTTCAGGCCAGCCATGATGGAGCACAGCCCAGCTTGGCCCACTGAACAAGAGTACCTTAAATCCTGCTTACCAAGAGTTGTGGAGGATCATCGCGCTGATGAGTCATAGTGCAGCCGAAGGGATGTGTCGGTTTCGAGGAGCTGCAAGTTTGTGGTGCATGTTCCTGCATCATCGTTGAATGTCCGGCCGAAGGGAGCTTGCCATATGAATTCTTTCATTAAGGACGCCCGCACAGACAAGGCAATGCGTCCATTGGGAGGAGCTGTGGGGCAGCGATGTGAGGTCCTTTATCATCATTGAGGATCCCGTTGGGGTTGTGATGCAAGGGCCTCTGACGGGGGGGGGGATGACATGCAGCAGCAGTTCCAATGGTGCTGCAAGACTTCTATGCAAAGTGCTTGCGTCAGAGAAGTCCATACAGCAGAGGCAAAGTGTACCTTGTGCTTGGGGTTTTGTCGTGCAGCAGATGAGCTGCATTGGTTCTGCTAGATCCACAGATATCCTGGCAGAGCAATTTCAAGCTCAATTCTAAGACTCCAGGATGGGATCTCACCATTTGGTGGAGTAAGACTCACAGTTACAGGGTTCAATGCTGGTTACAAGAGACTAGCCCTTAGAGTCTCTTGCGAAGCCCTGGGCACATGCTGCAGGTCCAGTCCTTCTCACCTAGGCAAGAGGTGCGCAGGCAACAGATCAGCACAACAGAACGCTGTCCTTTAGGTGACCAGTCCAGCATAGAGTCGTTCCTTCTTCCTGGCAGAATCTTCCACAGTGCAGAAGTGTACTAAGGAGCTGGTGTCTGAGGTTCAATATTTATACCTTGTACCTCCTCTGAAGTGGGAGAAGCGTATACAGACTTCACTTTGAAGTGAACAGGTTTCCTGCCCCTATCCTTTTTACAGACTGACTACAGGGGGTATGCAATCCTTTGTGTGGAGGAAGGGCACAGTCTATTCAGGTGTAAGTAGGGCTGTGCCTAACTCTGCCCCTCCATCCTGCCAGAGATGGGCCATTGAGACACACCTATGCTCCCATTACGTGTAGATGTCTAGGAGAAATAACAAAGACCAACTGCCAACTACACACAGTCACATGATCAGAGGCAGGCCAAATGCACCAAATGGCTAAAGCAAGAAAATGGCTGCTCCCAAAAGTGTCACTTTCAGAATTGCAACTTAAAATCGGACTTCACCCTAAGTTTAGTTTTTCAATTGTGATACCAGAGACACCAGACTTAAAGGGTTTATTGCTTCCTAATCGGAAATTACACCTATTAAATATAATACCTAAGCTCTCTATTGTGTGAGGGTGTCTAGGAAGAATACACAAACTCTAACTGCCAACTGCTTGTGACCCAGAGACAGGCTGCAGGCCCTAATGGCTAATAGAGAAAAAATCCAACTTTGTAAAAGTGCAAAAAGAAAAAGCGATTGGCAGAATGTTAAATAACGTGAAACACCCTCCTCCAGAATAGGGATCTCAGCCCTTCTAGTTTATACCCAGTCATAATCAAACCAGTCTTTACCCTGCTCCTCATGGCAAATGTCCAGATCGAATTGACAGGCCAGGTCCTCCTTGGTCCAGAAACTAGCGGGACAGGACCTCCCTTGACTGAAAACAAGCATCCTAAGGTTGGTTTTGGAGTGTCACTTCTCATCAAGCAGAATAGCTTAACACCGGTGGAACGATGTGCACAAGATCCACATCTGAGAACACTTGTCCCACTTAGGATGACGAATGCAAAAAAAAAAAAAAAACTATTAATGAAAGGAATGCTGAACAATGTCAAACACTTCCTCTCCCTACAGAAATCTGTGCTAAATCCATGATTTTTTTACTCAGCAAGCCATTCCAGTTTGGAGCCAGCCATATGCAAATTAGACTTGACCCTGTTCCCCATGAGAATAGTCCAGCCCAAACTGACAGGCCAGGTCCTGCTGAGACCGGAAAACAGCATCCTACAACTAGGTTCAGGGTATCACCCCTCATCAGCCAGGATTGCTTAACTCCAGTGGCATGGCGAGCACATTACTCACGCCTGGGCATACCTATACCACTTAGGGTAACAAGTGCAAAACAACTATGGATTTAGGCCAATATTTCTGTTCTGCGGATGAATGTTTGACTTTTTACAGCATTTCATCCATCAGTTATTCTTTTTGCATTTGAATTTATATTTTTCCAGACTACACTATGGCAGTTCAGGACAAGCAGGCCTAGTTACTGGGCGTGAAAAGGAATCTTGGACAAGCTGGAATGTGCTACTACCTACTTTTTCCATCAAACCTGAAGATCAAGGTGAACAACAACAGGGAATTCTTCTTAAAAACTCAGCTCACCAAAGAAAGAGGGGAAAGTGTAACCTGCCCAGGGAACTTCTGAAGATAGCAATGGGTGCTATCCAAGGCAACCTCCTGTAAGCATGAAGGTGCTCCCCTCAATCAACATGAACTACAGATTCCCCTTCTAATGCAGGATTGAGTGTCTCACTTGATAGTGCAGAGTCCTTAGTGTTCCCTGTGGTGACCCCACAAACTGATGGCTGAATAAAGGACCTTAGTTTACACTTGTTGACTGTGGGTCAGTTGACTCTTGTGCTTACATGTCATTTGTTGAACTATTCTGCTACTGCCCCATCCGCCCTTTGGCTCCCCCAAAAAGTTATTGTAAATGTAAATTTGTAAAGCACGTTAAACCATAGGCATACAAGTGTTGTAACCAGCAAGAGCATACAGGGGTGACCAACAAAGGCAATTATAGCTGAAAGAAAAGTAAAGTCTTCACATTCTTGCAATATGAAATGTAGAGAATATGGAGTAATACTAGCAATGTGTACCGGGATAGTGTTCCATAACCTAGCAACTGACACCGAAAATGCACGCTCACCCTATCTCGCCTTCCTAAAGTGCTGAACAATCACTTTCCTCTTACCAGCAGATCTCAACTGTCTGCTGGGAAGATACCACTTAAAAACGGTTATTAAATAATAAGAGCCCTGCTGGTTAAGGGCCTTAAAAACCAGACAGATGGTTTTTAACAACAGCCTCTTCCTCAGTGGAAGCTAATGTAGAATACTCAGCCCCTCCCTCACTGATAGATATTTAGGAACATCAAAAACTTACTGCACCGCTGCATTCTGGATAACCTGATGTTTATTAAGGGATTACTGTTTAGCGGACAAATAAGGAGTGTTAAAGTATTCAAGAAGAGATGTTATTAGCGCAATGACAACCAACACTCCAAGCTCCTCGGGAGGAAGGGAAAGATCTTTTTCAGGCATGTGATGATCCAAAAACAAGAACTCACAGCCCTCTTAACCTGGAGCAGTACAAAAGGGGGTGGTGATGGACTAAGCATCTGAATCAATCAAACACTCACACCCAGTCAAAAGATCTGGGTTTAATCCATCACCGTTCTTTAGCCAACTCTGCCTCCCCGTAAGACGGCTGGAATGCCAGAAACCGGTCCTCGGAAGCTTGTTTCCGGTCCAGGGAAGACATGGCTTGGTAGTTCGGGCTGGACTGTTCCCATGAGGAACAGGTTCAGACTGATTTGCATATAGCCATGTCTGAACTGGGGTGGCAGAGTGGGCTAAAGAACGGTGATGGATTAAAGCCAGATCTTTTGACTGGGTGTGAGTGTTTGATTGATTCAGATGCTCCGTCCATCACCACCGCCTTTTGTACCGCTTTTGGCCGCCATAAGTGTGGCAGGGTATGCTCAGACGTGAGTCCCTTGCTCACTTTGCCACTGGATTCAAGCAAGCCGGGCTGAAGACGGCTGGAATGCCAGAAACCGGTCCTCGGGAAGCTTGTTTCCGGTCCAGGGAAGACATGGCTTGGCAGTTCGGGCTGGACTGTTCCCATGAGGCACAGGGTCAGACTGATTTGCATATAGCCATGTCTGAACTGGGGTGGCAGAGTGGGCTAAAGAACGGTGATGGATTAAACCCAGATCTTTTGACTGGGTGTGAGTGTTTGATTGATTCAGATGCTCCGTCCATCACCACCCCCTTTTGTCCCGCTTTTGGCCGCCATAAGTGTGGCAGGGTATGCTCAGACGTGAGTCCCTTGCTCACTTTGCCACTGGATTCAAGGAAGCCGGGCTGAAGACGGCTGGAATGCCAGAAACCGGTCCTCGGAAGCTTGTTTCCGGTCCAGGGAAGACATGGCTTGGCAGTTCGGGCTGGACTGTTCCAATGAGGCACAGGGTCAGACTGATTTGCATATAGCCATGTCTGAACTGGGGTGACAGAGTGGGCTAAAGAAGAGTGATGGATTAAACCCAGATCTTTCGACTGGGTGTGAGTGTTTGATTGGTTCAGATGCTCCGTCCATCACCACCCCCTTTTGTACCGCTTTTGGCCGCCATAAGTGTGGCAGGGTATCCTCAGACGTGAGTCCCCTGCTCACTTTGCCACTGGATTCAAGCAAGCCGGGCTGAAGACGGCTTGAATGCCAGAAACTGGTCCTCGGAAGCTTGTTTCCGGTCCAGGGAAGACATGGCTTGGCAGTTCGGGCTGGGCTGTTCCCATGAGGCACAGGGTAAGACTGATTTGCATATAGCCATGTTTGAACTGGGGTGGCAGAGTGGGCTAAAGAACGGTGATGGATTAAACCCAGATCTTTTGACTGGGTGTGAGTGTTTGATTGATTCATATGCTCCGTCCATCACCACCCCCTTTTGTACCGCTTTAGTCCGCCATAAGTGTGGCAGGGTATGTTCAGACGTGAGTCCCTTGCTCACTTTGCCACTGGATTCAAGCAAGCCGGGCTGAAGATGGCTGGAATGCCAGACACCGGTCCTCAGAAGCTTGTTTCCGGTCCACGGAAGACATGGCTTGGCAGTTCGGGCTGGACTGTTCCCATGAGGCACAGGGTCAGACTGATTTGCATATAGCACGCTATACAAGTGTGATGATTGATAGCCATGTCTGAACTGGGGTGGCAGAGTGGGCTAAAGAACACTGATGGATTAAACCCAGATCTTTTGACTGGGTGTGAGTGTTTGATTGATTCAGATGCTCTGTTCATCACCACCCCCTTTTGTACTGCTTTTGGCCGCCATAAGTGTGGCAGGGTATGCTCAGACGTGAGTCCCTTGCTCACTTTGCCACTGGATTCAAGCAAGCCGGGCTGAAGATGGCTGGAATGCCAGAAACTGGTCCTCGGAAGCTTGTTTCCGGTCCAGGGAAGACATGGCTTGGCAGTTCGGGCTGGACTGTTCCCATGAGGCACAGGGTCAGACTGATTTGCATATAGCCATGTCTGAACTGGGGTGGCAGAGTGGGCTAAAGAACGGTGATGGATTAAAACCAGATCTTTTGACTGGGTGTGAGTGTTTGATTGATTCAGATGCTCCGTCCATCTCCCCCGCCTTTTGTACCGCTCTTAAGCTGGAGGTCAAATGTCAGTTTGGAGGTTTTATCAAAGATCACCCAGGAAATGTAACAGCCAAAAACATGTAAACCAGCTCTTCAACCCATTGGTACCCTAGAATATGGGAGATCCCTTAGCTTCTACAGCGCTCGCTTAGGACATATGCAGAGAACAGCTGCCTTCACTACAGGGCAAACATGTGCCCTGTGTATAGACGCAGAACTTTCTTTTTCCAGAAACCGTCTACTTTTGATTGCCCACCGATGCTCCAGGACCCTGCCTTGAGTCTCTATTGAGATGATTTTACCACCTGAGGATGCGTGATAACATTTCTCGCAAGATCGGGCAGTTAGTTCACAGTTTGGATAGATTCCCTATTGAGATCCACCCTGGATTGGGAGTAGAGTGGGTTTTCAATAGTTTCAATTACACAGATCACGCTGCACAACAGAATCTGACAAGATATGGGGCATATTCTTGGGAAGCACAGGCCTTTACTATGTTCGCTGCCGCCCCTTCCTTATCCACACTTAGTGGCACCACTCAGTCCTGCCTACCACGTTTCTCTTGACCCTCTATGAAAATCTATGTGTCTAAAATTATAGTGCTGATTTGGAACGTGAGAGTACTGGGCAGGACGGGCAAACAGCATGCCATCAAGCAGTACATTAGAAGGCTGGGTGGGCACATCACATTGCTACACGACATTCACATAGCAAATGGTGACAATGTGCGCCTGCAAAAGCACCCCAAGTAGGAAAGGTATGCCCAGATCTGGGTCCCTTGCTCACCATGCCACTGGAGTCAGCCTATTTTGGCTGATGAGGGGTAATGCCCTGAAACTGGTCCTAGGATACTTGTTTCCTGTCCCTGGATGACCTGACCTGGCAGTTTGGGCTGGACTGTACCCATGGGGAGCATAACCACGACTGATTTGCACATGGCTGGCTCCAAAATGGAATTGTGAAATGTCCAGAGAAATAATGGATTAATACCCAAATCTCTGTTCTGAGGATGAGTGTTTAACATTGTTCAGCATTCTATCCATCAATTGTTCTTTTCGCAGCTTTCTTAAAGTGGCAGTTTTTCAGAATTGTAACCAAAAATCTGACTGTACCATAAAAGGGAGATTTTCATAACAATTCCAAAGCCTGTTTACCTTGTTCCATTTGGAAGTTACAGCGTATTAAATGTAATAAGGCATTGCCAATGTTATCCTATGAGAGAAGCAGTGGTGAAATTTGAATTTAAGAGGTTTTCGCTACCAGGGTAGGCAAAAATAAAATTACATGTTCTACTTTTTACAAAAATTGCACCTTGCCTTTTAGGCCGTTTAGGTATTTCCCTAGGTGTGACTTACATGTATCATAAAGGAAGGTATAGGCTCGGCAAAGGTTTTATTTTGGTCCTCCAAGCAAATTCTTGTCTTTTTTTATTCGGATTTCTTCCAAACAGCAAACAACAGCCACAGCCAACGCGTTTCGTCGCTATAGGTAGTAGTCCTGCGACTTTCTCAAGGCTGTACAAGATAAACATACAAAATTGTGTTGTATTTCTTCATAGTAATTTCTGTCTCAGAAGACATAAGTACAAGAAACATATATATACACTCCTACCAGTGAAAATACATGCTCACCGATTTGAAAAGGGCATTTGATAGCCAATCATTAATCATATGGCAACACTCACTATTTTGTTTCATAGTATTTACCACATCATAAGCAACTTTAAAATACATATAACACACGTGATGGAGGGAACGGAGACACAAGGCTCCCAATGGTCCTTAATATTTCAACCTTATCGCCCTTTGAAAGCGCTATTCAATAGAGAAATTATAGAGTCTTAGTAGTAAAACCCGTGTTGGAACGCATTCACCAGTGCTCGTGATAAACAAGTTTGTAATATCTTGTTTCATGCAAGGAAATTATGGGGGTTGAAGGCGGGGGGTTTATTAAAAAAGGAGACCGCTAGTAACAATTAAGTAAAATGGTCTTGCAACAATACCTATAATCTCCAGTGACGTGCTCTGTAAGGAGTAAAATTATAAGGCGTAATTGTAGAAAATTCTCTCAATAATATTTTGTAGATTGAGAAATCTAAAGATTATGAATATGACCTACTTTCTGCGTGGTGATATTTCCAACCCACACGTGGGTTCTGGTGTTGGCACAAACGCTGTATAAGCGTTAATCCTCCTTTTATTTCTCCACGATTATTTACTCATTCTTTCTAAAGATTCAAAGGTTTGTCTGTATTAAAAACCTCATATATAACGCTATCCATATCTAGAGTACATTCGTACTTGTAGTAACTCATTATGTTTAAAGTAATTATTAAAGCCACTATATTCTTCCCAGTACGCTTCAAATTGTGTCCATAATAAGCCAAAATATCAGTCCTCCTAGTTATTATCTATGTAAGATATTTATGCACTCAAATGAGAAAACTGGGTTTTTAAATTGCAACCCATTATTGTATTAAGTACAATACACTTCGTTTCAGCGTAAACCCTCTTATTAAATTCGTCCGCATTCTTCTCTAACATTGTTAATAATACTCCAATGCCCCGTTAGCTTCGATGCGTCCCCTTCGCATTTATACTTGTTCCATTATGTCAACTATTTTTGTTGCCCGGCTTTCTGTCATCCCTTACCTGTTATTCCAGCTAGACTAAAGGTGCTTCAGAAGTTTCCTGTTGCCATCACCTTGCTCGTGTTTACGGCTCAGGTGTAGCCCACCTTTCATTTAAACATCCATTTCTCTATTCACGTTCCTGATTGGATATTCCTCCTATGTTAAGGAAGACATCCAAAGAGGACTAAAAAAGTAATAGTTCTACAGCGGCCATATTTTTAGGGACGTTCAAAATGTTGAGCACTTTTATAACATAATACAAAATTCTGTGGTTATTTATTTAGTATTTTTAAGAAGATCGAAAACATTGCATACTTTGGTTACGCCCCTAGGCGAACAAACTGTTTATGAGATTGCAAATAATCAGATGCCAAACCTATATGCAGTAAACTCACTAAGTCTGAATTTAATACTGGCAGTTTCAGTTGAAAAGAGACTAATACTCTCCCATGTTAGAGCGGCCATGTCCCTGGTATTCTTCATGTTTATTGGTACCATATCACAAAAGCTAACTGTAAATCACTAAAATTTCAAACGCAAGTTATGTTCCGCCGGTGAGCGGCCCTATTACTAGTATTATTTACGTATATTAAGATTATATTACAAAGCTTATTATAAGTCACTAAAATTCTGAACATCAGTTATGATCTTCCGGCGCGCGACATTAGACCGACAACAATAGCGACACCATTATAGTGTGTATTATTGAAAGATTAGAAGGCAAAAGTGTGATTGATTGTGTTTTCTCAAAGAATTCGAGACGTTATCATTAGCTTTCTTAAGAACAAGTGGTGGTGTATTAATTTTTACACATGTGTGTAGTGTTAGTTTGAAGTGATCGATAATGTGAATGCTCTCCATAGTTGAGTAAGGGAAATATATAGAACCTAGAGCTCTCCATCAGTAATCATTTAAAAAAAATTCGAATGGTTGAGAGAAAAGTCATCTAACACAGAATTTCTTTTCAAAGTTAATCAGTATTTTCAGGATTGTTATACATTATACTGGAAAACTGCATAATGTACTATGTACAATACACTCTTATATACATGTAATACATATCATCTATTGTCACCAAGAAAGTAATGTAGCTCCTGGTCCACAGTGCTTCTCTCCTGCGTAGCATTAGTTTCCTATTACCCCCTCTAGGGTGTCTTGGTATGAGATCTATTCCGTAGTATTCAAAATGCCTATTTGTCGTTTGTAAGGGGCAGATCGACATGTGTGCCGCTAAGGGATACCTCATGTCCCCCAGTTTGACTGCTCTTACGTGCTCACATATCCTTTCCCATAAGGCTCTAATTGTACTGCCAATGTATGTTTTCTTACATTTACATTCAATAGCATATACCACATATTTTGAAACAGCAATTAATGTTACTCCTTATCTCATATTTTTTGCAATTCGGACTGTAAAAGTGTGTGACTCTGGGGTTAGCCCATTTACACGCTGTACACTGGTTGCAACTGTGGAATCCCTTGCCATGTTCAGTTAGCCAGTTGGTATTGGGAGGTGTAGTGGGATAGCTTGGACTTAAGATGTTCCTAAGTGTGCGTCCCCTCCTATAGGTTATTGCTGGTCTTTTAGTCACATATTTTTCCAAACATCTATCGGCTTGGAGTAGGTGCCAGTGTTTATTCATACTCCTACATAGTACTCTAGACCAGTCGTTGTATCCCGTAATCAGCCTATTTTTATCCAAGTCCTTGTCCTTCTTTTGGGAATCCTTTAGTGTATCATCACGTTTCATTTTGTCTATTCTAAATTCAGCTTTTCTTAGTGTAATTTTATCATAGCCTCTATTTAGAAATCTCTGTAGGGTTCCTTTTTTCTGTTCCTCAAAGTCTGCATTGACACTACAATTACGCCTTATCCTCATCCATTCCCCATAGGGGATTGCATTTATTTGGTGCGGCGGATGCACACTTGAGGCATGCAGCAAAGAGTTACATGCTGTTTCCTTTCTGAAAGTTTTACTTTCAATTTTGCCATCTTTTATAAAAAGTTCAATATCCAAAAAGGAAATCTTAGTCTTGCTGTGTACTGAGGTAAAAGAAATATTCAAGTCATTGTTGTTCATATATTCAATAAGCCCATTAGCCTATCTTTAGAGCCCGTCCATATCATTATGCAGTCATCTATGAAGAAGTCAACGGAACAAAATGGCAAGTTGTGCTGTTGTTTCGTTGACTTCCGAGCAGCATTTGACTCAGTTGATCGCGCATGCCTATGGGAAACACTACTTAAAGTAAATATCCTGAGTGACCTTCTGTTAATAATAAAGGAACTACACAATGAGAACTGGGCCCAAGTCATCAAGGATACGGAGGGCTCTTTAACGCAAAAAATACCCATCAGCAACGGCCTAAGACAGGGGTGTGTGTTAGCGCTGCAGTTATTCTCTATATTCCTGTCAGACCTCCCGGCCCATCTAGAGGTCGAGGGTAGTGCAAGTCCCAGAATGAACGGAAACAAGGTGCCCTGCCTATTATATGCAGACGATTTGGTTATAGTAGATCAGACAGAGATAGGCCTCCAGCGTAAGCTTAATGCCTTCAACGCATACTGTGTTAATACATTTCTAATTGTCAACCTGGATAAAACTAAAGTCCTTTGCTTTGGGAAAAAATTAACCAGATTCAATTGGTACCTAGGTGAGCTTAAACTGGAGACGGTGAATGAGTATCGCTACCTAGGTATATGGTTTGACAAAAGCCTATAATGGGATATGCATTGGGATACACAAAAGCCAAGGCACACACATCGATATGCGGCCTAAAAATGTTTAATAGGGATTACGGAGAGATGTCGCACAGACCAATGCTAAGGGCCTTTGAGGCAATGATACCCTCCCAAGTTCTGTATGGGGCAGACATCCTTTATTTGAGCGGTAAAGGAGCCTGGGACTTGGTAGAGGGAAAATGCCTCAAAGGACTCCTCTCTCTCCCACAATCTGCTATGGTGCAAGCCATAAGAAGGGAAATAGGCACAAAGTCCTGGGAGACACTAACTCAAATGGCAATACTCAGACTTTGGAAACGACTGGAAGACCCTGAGGGACAAAAAGTAGCACAATGGTGCAAGAAGGAAATCCTATCGAGTAATCTAAAATGGGCAAAAATGTGTAGGGAAAGAGTTACGCAAATTTGTAAAAAATTAAAGGTAGAGGTAAACCAGGAAACACATCAACTTCTTTGTACTAGGAGTGAGTTGAAATTAAAGGGGAAGGAAATATTGAGATTGACCGATATGGAATATTTAGCGAAAAACAAATCAATAACACATATGATGGGCGCTTGGCTAAATGAAAACTGGTTCCCCTACCTAGACATCCTTCCCAACCGCGGCCTTAGGCAGGAGATCTTAAGGCTGAGGGTTGGTTTAAACCCATTGTTAACAAATAAAGATCTGAAAAATAATTTGTTAGATAAAAATGGATGTTGTAAGTGTAATTTGGGGTGCAAAGGAGACCTGGTACACATCCTTCTTGATTGCCTGTTATTACTGGAACAGCGGAAACTGTGGTTACGACCCGTGTTCCTAAAATATGCTATAAGCTCTAGAGCGCAGGCAGCTAACTTATTAACTGAAATACCCACTATCGATATTGCGATTGCTCTTGGGAAATACTTAAAAGCAGCATTGAGTGATCTAAGAAACCGGGAATAACATGTATATTCTAAAGCATTTTAAATTAATGAAATTAGTCTAGCAGAAGGAAGTAGAATGGGTTTTATTCATAAATGCAGAATGCTAACTTAAATGCAATTTTATGGTTGTCGACAAAGGAAGAAGCGTGTGTAAGAGTTTTAACTTATATTTGACGGATTTTATTGTTATAATGTTTTAAATGTTTTGATGTGATCGTTTTAACTTTTTGATACTCTCTTGCACCTGTTTAAATGACTAAGGTCATAATAAACATACATTTTGACTTGACTTGACATATCATTATGCAGTCATCTATGTATCATCCCCAGTATAGGATAGAGTCATTCCATTGTTGTCCCTCTGGGCCCAGATCCTTCTCTACTCCAGCCAACCCATAAACAGATTTGCATACAAGGGAAAGAACCTAGAACCCATGGCCACTCTCTGTTTTTGTCTGTACCATTTATCCTTGAACATAAAAACATTATTATCAAGGATGAGTTCCACCATCTCAATCAGCATCTCTGAATGTTGCAGTGCATCTGCTGCTCTTTTATTCAGCATCTAACATGGGAGAGTATTAGTCTCTTTTCAACTGAAACTGCCAGGATTAAATTCAGACTTAGTGAGTTTACTGCATATAGGTTTGCCATCTGATTATTTGCAATCTGATAAACAGTTTGTTTGCTTAGGGGCGTAACCAAAGTATGCAATGTTTTCGATCTTCTTAAAAATACTAAATACATAACCCCAGAATTTCGTACTATATGATAAAAGTGCTCAACATTTTGAACGTCCCTACAAATATGGCCGCTGTAGAACTGTTACTTTTTTAGTCCTCTTTGGATGTCTTCCTTAACCTAGGAGGAATATCCAATCAGGAACGTGAAATGAGGAATGGATGTTTACATGAAAGGTGGGCTACACCTGAGCTGTAAACACGAGCAAGGTGATGGCGACAGGAAACTTCTGAAGCAGCTTTACTCTAGCTGGAATAACAGGTAAGGGATGACAGAAAGCCGGGCAACAAAAATAGTTGGTGTGATGGAATAAGTTTAAATACGAGTGAGTGTTGCAATATGATTAATGATTGGCTATCAAATGCCCTTTCCACAATCGGTGAGCATGTATTTTCACTGGTAGGAGTGTATATATATGTTTCTTGTACTTATGTCTTGTGAGACAGAAATTACTATGAAGAAATACAACACAATTTTGTATGTTTATCTTGTACAGCCTTGAGAAAGTCGCAGGACTACTACCTATAGCGAAGAAACACGTTGGCTGTGGCTGTTGTGTGCTGTTTGGAAGAAATCCGAATAAAAAAAGACAAGAATTTGCTTAGAAGACCGAAATTGTTGACTTATACTTTCATGAATATCATATATGTGTGCTATTGAAAAGAAGGGAAACCGTGTTTAAGAATATACGTGTGCTTGGGAGTTAGAAATTGTGTTGTGAGAGATTTGTCTCTCGGTTTATGGATTTTTGTGGTTCTCCATTCCTTTTAGCACCGTTTTTATAATTTTGGAGTTATCAATCATCAAGTGCGACTCTAAACCTTTGGCGCCCTGAACCTATGAGTACAACCACGTTACTTTTGTTTGGCTAAAAAGGTTTTATTTTGTCGGGTCAAAATGGCTTGTTTAAAACTGAACACACAGGATGCTATGCAGACCTGAGACATGTTTACAGAACTACGTAAGTGGGTGGCAAAATAAGTGCTGCATACCCACCGGTAGTATTTAATTTACAGGACATGGGCACATGTAGTATCACTTTACCACAGTAAATGAAAATTAGCCTTTTGGAATTAGCCAATGTTACTATTATTTGAGGAGTGAGCAAATGCACTTTAGCACTGGTTATCAGTGCTAAAGTACACAGAGCCCAAAGACCAGCAAAAACAAGATCAGCAAAGCATTTGGTGGAAAATCACCATGAGGGTGACCGGTCTAACAATGTTCAATGAAAATCATCCTGCGCTACTAAACATTTTGAAGTTGCGACAGCGGCACATTAGATAACATTAAATTAGTGGCTTTAGAACACTGTAGTTTACCACTGCTAACCAGTCCTAAAGTGCTTGTGCTCACTCCTTTTAACGAATGTCTGACAAAATATCGAAATCAAAAATATCGAAATACAAAAATATCGGAACAAAAATATCGAAGTCAAAAATATAGGAATCCTATCCCTAACAAGGTAAGTACAAAAATATCGAAAAAATAATATCGTAGTACAAAAATATCGAAATTAAAAATATCGTTTTTTTAAATGTATTAATAATAATGTTAAAATAATTATAAAATACATATAATGTTACAAATATTAAATAAAAATATTAAAACATAATTAAAAAATGTAAACTAATACATATACATTTAAAATAAATTAAAAACTTAATAATTTAATGTAATTTTATATTTTTTTATTTCATTTAATTGATTTAATTTAAATTTATTTTATTTTTACCCTGTACGACTGTACCCCAAAAACCCAAAACTGACCCTGAACCCTAAAAATACCCCTTTACCCAAAAACCCAAAACTGACCCTGAACCCTAAAAATATCCCTGTACCCCAAAAACCCAAAACTGACCCTAAACCCTAAAAATACCCCTTTACCCAAAAAATGAAAACTGACCCTGAACCCTAAAAATACCCCTTTACCCAAAAACTGAAAACTGACCCTGAACCCTAAAAATACCCCTTTACCCATGAACTGAAAACTGACCCTGAACCCTAAAAATACCCCTGTACCCATGAACTGAAAACTGACCCTGAACCCTAAAAATACCCCTTTACCCAAAAACTGAAAACTGACCCTGAACCCTAAAAATACCCCTTTACCCATGAACTGAAAACTGACCCTGAACCCTAAAAATACCCCTGTACCCATGAACTGAAAACTGACCCTGAACCCTAAAAATACCCCTGTACCCAAAATTAATTAATATTATTTAATTACCAATTAATTATTAATTAACAATAACAATAAAGTAAATATATTAGCACATTTGCTGTAATTAATTTAATTTAATAATTAATATTATTTTGCACAATTAATTAATTAAGAATAACAATAAATTATATATTAAAAAATTACTATAACTAATGTAATTAAATAATTAATAATAATTAATTACCAACTAATGAATAATTATAAATATGTAAAAAATTATAATAATTAATTAACTAATTAATAGAAATTAATTACAAATTAATTATTAATTAAAATATGTACAAACATATATCAATTAATTAATTATTAATAAATTACTTCCCACCCTATTCCCCTATAAACCCATAACCCGCTACAGAACATATTTATCAATTAATAAATTAATTAAAAATAATTAAAAATTAATTCTCAATTAATTAATTAATTCCTACTAATTCATAATTAATTTAACATAATTAAATTACTTCCCACCCTATTCCCCTATAAACCCACAACCCGCTACAGTAGTAAAAGACAATATTTAATAAAATAACATTAAAAATAAATAATAAAACATAAGAAATACAATATAATATACACTAAATTTATTTCAAAATTGATATTAGTAACATCAAAGTTATTAATTTCGATATTATTAATATCGATATTTACAACTTCGATATTACTGATATCATACCAATATCGATATTTAGACTGTCGATATTACTTACCTCCGATATTTTTGTATTTCGATATTTAAACTTCGATATTTTTGCATATCGATATTTAAAAATCGATATTTTGTCTGTATACCCCTTTTAACATGGTTTGATTGGCTTGCATCTGATTGGCATATTTAATTTACTTATACAACCCATTTAGAGTGGAATACCATATCTCCAGGGCCTCAAAATTAAAATCTATCTGTGGGCCTGCAGCACTGATGTTGCCACCCACTTACATAGCACCTTAAAACATGTCCCAGGCCTCCCACATGCCAGAGGATGGGCACTAGGTTTTTAAAATAGGACCATCTGACCTGCTCTTCAGTTAACTACTGGACCTGCTGCTGTGACGTGTGGTGCACACTGCAAGACTGCTGTCGCATCTAGAAGGACTGTTTTGCTATCTGGAACCTGCCTTGAACCGTCAAAGTCCAGCCTTATGTTGGACCCTGCATCTTCGCCTAAATAACCATGAATCCACGATTATAACCCTAAGGGCTAGTTTGTTGGCCTCCTGTTCAGAGCCACAGGGACAAAAAGGGATCTTACCATCCTGAACCCATACCTAAACCCAGCCAGACTTATTCCTGAATCCCCAAGAGGTGTCCCACCCGTCCTGAACCCTTGGCTGTGGTGCTAAAGGTATCCAGATGGCCAAATCTTAAAACTGAGGCCACAAACTTCTCTAAGAACCAGGAGGAGAACAGGACCTACCTGCTAGTCTATTCACCCTTGGTGCAAAGCTGGTCAGATTGACTTTGTGGCATCTCCCATTAAATTTTTCTCTACAGCAACAAAAACTCTTCTGCGGCCCTTCACCTGATGGGCATCGGGCCTCATGGAACTGACTTCGCTACAGGCCTTTGCCCCATCCTTGTTTCTACTTTAATTTTGGAGACTAAGTCTGAAAGTAGCCTTCATAAATTACCCCTCACCCTCTTTTGAAGTGAATAAGATGTTCATCTCTTACCTTGAGAAAATGGTCAAGCTGGTGTGAGAAGATAGAAAGCTAATGTTAGTTATTTATATCCTCTGATTTTTTGTTTTTAAATTAGGGGCAGTACTTACTGTGGCTTCAGAGTCTACTTCAGCTTAACCCCTTTTGTGTGGGCATCGGCTGCCACTGGTGAGAAATACAAGGGAACCTCAGGTGCTTGTACTACAGGATTCCTTTTTTTTAAAAACAGAAGGTGGAGAGATGCAAAATCATGCTGATATCACAGATTACCACAGAGTAACAAACAGGGTGGCCTAAAGCAATTTTAAAAGTGAAATTGTTTAGGGAGTTGTCCCTGGTGGTAAATGAACTGATCCCCCTTGGGGCACAATAGAAAAAATAAAGTGTTTTTCCCCAAGTGGGGCGTGATCCTGCCCCGAGGGAAAGTAAAGAAAAAGTACAAAAAAATGTCAAAGGGGTTAGCTTTCCTTACTTACAGGCTGACCCCCTGTAGGGCCTACCTTTTTGGGAGTGGGAAATGTGTGCTGTGGAGAGGAGGCTATCTCAGCCCTCCAGGGAAATGCACACATTTCCACAAAAAAAGAAAAGTAATGTAGGTGGGAGTCAGCCCTGATGGCATGGGCCGATCACCTTTTGGGCAATTTTTATTTTCATATATATGTGTTTTTCCCTAGAGGGGCGATTGTGCTCCTCTTGGGAAATCACACATTTATAACAAAAAACACTCTGTACACAAAGCAGCCTTTTGTAGGCCTGTAGCAAAAAACTCTGCACAACGTTGAATTGTTATCTCTCAGCTGCTTATTTATGTATTTGGTTGCTATACTGATGATAAAATGCGGTGAAATCTTTGTATAGGGAGTATTATCATGTTTTGAAACCTCAAGGTAATGGAATAATTCTATAAAAATAGGGCTGCATTATGCCTCATAATTTGCCTTTTATTGCTCCATAATTTAGTTAACTCTCTTGGGCAAATGGGTGCTCTCCCACCACATAATTCCAGTGACCTGGGTGATAGCATTGTGTGTTTTCACAATGATCATGTCAGAGCACAAGTTGAAGGACCTTCTATGGGAATGTGTGCTTCTTGAGATCAAAGATAGGTTTTTGGCTTTAGGAAATTAGTTTTATATTGGCAAATGCCCAGCAGTTTTCCCAACAATAAAAATTTGCATAAGCCATGACAAAAGTATGCTGTTGTATTTAGTATGTGGCACACAAAGTACTGTGTATTTTTTAGTGTATTTAGACAACCTGCAGATTCAAACAAGTAAAGTAATGTTGTGTGTATTTACTGTTGCCACACTCCACACACACACAAATCCAAAGGCTGATTTAGAACAATACTTGTCGCTACTACACAGGACAGTGTTTTACAAGCAATGTTTTAGCCAGTCTGCAGAGATGGCATCTCAGTGGATGACTGCTGCTCAGGCCCTAACTTGGGTATGGAGCATAGTTCTGAGGCAGGATCAGATTGTGAGACAGTGAATTTTTAGTCTATGGAGTTCAATCCGTCAACTCATCTTCCTGCATTTCTGAGGGACAGGATGATGGCAGTCGTTCTGTCCCTTTACATTCACAGTCTGGGCAGAGCATTGACTGCAGAAAGGTAGACCAACCCAGAGAGCTGGCATGTGCAGGGGAGAGCACAGAAAGAAAGTTCTCTTGGCAACCCCCTACTTTAGTTTAGCTCCACATCTGCAGTTCACTGGCAATGCTGGATGTAAATTCGATACAACCAATTTTTTTTGACTATGCCTATCTCTTTTTGGATGCTGATTTTCCTGAGACAATTGTGCTGCAAACAAATGTTTATGCCAAACAATGTATGAGGGAGCATAAAGGCACTCTAGGACCTCATTCTAGGGCACACCTTTGGACTCCCCTTTCACTTGAGTAGTTGAAGACATTTTTGGTCCTTTTGCTCAAAATAGGGTGAGTGCACAAACCAAGCTTGCAATCCTACTGGTCTGTTAGGACGGTTTCAGTAACACCCATCTTTGCACAGTACATAAGCGGAGTTTGTTTTATCCTATTGCAACATATGCTTCATCTGAATGATATGTCTGCTGCATTGCCCCAGGACCATCCAGACAAACAACAGGTTGTTAAACATTTGACCTCTTGTGGATTATTTGTCTTCTAGGTTTCCAGAGATTTATACTCCTGTAAAGAATATAGGTATTGATGAGTCCCTACTCCGGGTTAAAGGGTGGCTGCTGTTCAGGCAGTACAGTATGCACAAAAGAGCTTGCTGTGGCACCAAGTTGTACATGCTGCATGAGAATTCTACTGTCTTTGTATGCAACTTAAGAGTGTATTCAGGGAAGGACTTCATTGTAAACCCTTTAGTTTGCCATGCCAGGAGTCATTCGAAATATTGTAGAGGAGCTTGTCCAGCCAGACCTTTAAGAAGGTTATAACCTTTACGAGGTAGAGTTCTATACAGGAGTAGAGCTGTTCATTGAGCTATACAAAGCTGGCCCTGTGTCTAGCAGTACAGTTAATTTTTTATGCAAAGGATTCCATAGGGTGTTGTTTTGTCAGACACTCTAAAAATCCCAGTGCCCTGCATTACAGTCGTATAAACTGCTCACAGACAAGTTGTCTGATAGGACTGATATGTACATACTCACTAAAAGTCATGATGAGATCACTTCCCCATTGTTGTTACAAGGAACAAGGCAACCCAAAAGTAGCAATTGGTCTGGAACCTTTGGGACTATAATGTTTCAGAAGACAGTGGTCCCAAACATTAGCAGGGATAGGACAATCCGAATGAATATAGACCAAAATTGAAATCTATATTTTGCTGTCCAAGTTGTAAAGCAATTACCAAGCGCGACACAGCCTGTGTCCAGCTATCACATATGTGAAATCATATGACATACATATAAGGCAAAAGAAAGGGCAGTCTGTAAATACTTCAAAATTATAACAGACGATGATGAAAATACACTTTTTGTGATCTTTGCAATCCAACATATAAATCATCAAGGGCCAGATGTGGGTAATTCTATTTTACCGACTCATAAATACCGAATTTTACTGATTCGGTATTTATGAATCGGTAAAATAGAAGGAGGGAGATGTAGGTAAATTGAATTGCCGAATCTGTAAAAATCGGTAATTACCGAATCGGTAAATACTGATTCGGTAATGCCCATTGATTCCCATGGACCTTGAAGCCCATGGGAATAAATGGGCAATACCGAATCCTGTAATGTCGACATGTTTCAGCCCCCTCCGGGGGCAGAGTCAGCACAAGCGGTGCAGGATCCCACACACGCGGCTCTGGGGCCTCCCCGATGACACCTTAAGACTCTACATTAGGGGTTATTAAGATTTGAGAGGCTTAAAGTTGACCCTCACTACTTCCATTGAACTCCACAAAATTAGTGTGAGTAAAATATCTATATTTGTCTGTCTTTATGTCCTGACGAAAGCCCCATAGACTCCGTCGAGCCAAAGGGGGCTGAAACATGTCGACATTCCTGTAAATTTGCACTTCTAGATCCCATAACTTGATCTAGGACAAGTACCCACTTGTTTTTACTATAAGTTCTCCACCATTCCATTAAAATCTTTATTGGTGTAGACCTTATTTTTAACAGTTTTTTTGACCTTTTCTTTGCACTAATTTTTCATCTCTGGACACTGCAACCTAGACCAGAGGAGCCTCTGGATGAGGCAGGCACCCACACTCTCTATGGTATCCAATGATAACTGCCGACAAACCACAATGTAGGGGCGGATGAATCGATATATACCGCAAAACCTGTTCACATTGGGTCTTTTGAAGATACCATAGTTTTTCTAACCAATGGTCTAGAATTGTCACAAGTGTCCATTTTTTCACTTGATTAACCTTGATACTACCTGGGGAAATAAATGGACATGTATTCCTCCTCCCCCTTTTGATTACCCCTATTGGTAATATTCCCCATTGTTTGAAATTGTTTGTTTATTACAGGTCGCCTCACGGAGCGCAAGAGTTTTACAGCATCTCTCCATCAGGAGAGCGTGTTTAACAAACCAAATCAGTGAGTGACTGCTATATTTAATTTCATTGCATTGATACCGTACCCCAAGCCAAACGCACAGGAAATCTACAGTGTAGATATGATGCTATTTGTTTTCTTGCACAGGTCGGACTCAAAGCCACAATTTCACCACCCCTGTGGCTGGAGAAATATGCAACAATGATACGTGAGTGACTATTATAAAAGGCTTGGTTTCAACTGTTAGTTCGCCCAACACTAGCGCTAACATCCATCTTTTATTTTGCAGGTCCCGATATCCACATAAACTGTGCACACCCGCTGATATCCTTTCATCTTCACTTAAGGCAAGTCCATGCATGATAATTTAAATTCGATTGCACATATAAGAGTGCTAACAAGCGCATCTTCTTGACGCTGTGTCACCAATCAGATATTAGTCACATGTGCATTGAAAGATATTTGTTTGCAAATTACTTTATGGTCCATTTCTTTGAACCGAATAAAGGTCTTTTTGATTTGATTTAGTCACATGTGCCATTTCAATATAGTCCATTAGAATAAGAAGCAGTCTACCTCACAGCTTAACAAAGTCCATCATTTTGTTAATTACTATTACAGATATTTCGAATAATTAAGCAAGCTTCTGTGCCGCTATTGGGCTACCACTGAGGTGCCCCCTCACAACTTTGAATGGTAAGGACAAAGGGGCACATGCATCAACCTATTTAGGAAGTGCAAACGGTGCGAATCGGTAAATTCGGCCGTTTGCACTTCCTAAATAAGTTTTTGGGATGCATCATGCATTTTTGTGAAAATCGCTATTTTAGCGATTTCCAAAAATGCGATTGCTTTTAAGGAATCGCAATTTTGCGATTCCTTAAAAGCAATGCATCATTGTTTTGAAATTTGCGAATTTCAAAATAGGGAGTGCAAATTACCACGAGGTTGAACCTCGTGGTAATTTGCAAAAATGTTTAAATATGCACAAAAATGCATTTTTTAAAGTGTAATGTTACAAACACACATGTCCTTAGGACATGTGTGTGTGAAACATGCACTTAAAAATACATTTCAGGGGTGCAGTGGGGGGGTCCTTTGGACCCCCCCCTGCACCCATGTAATGCATGAACAAATTGTGATTCTGAAAAAGAAAATCGCAATTTGTTAAAGCCTTCCCATTGATCCCTATGGGCCTTTTGGCCCATAGGAATCGATAGGAATAGCGATTTTGCACTTTGGAAATCGCATAATATTTGTGATTCGGTAAAAATTGCGCTTTTTACCGAATCACAAATATTTTAGGAAAATATACATGCGTCCCATTTTGTGAATTCCAAATTGCGATTCCAAATTTTTCGCAATTTGGAATTCGCAAAAGGCCGGGATGATGCATGTGCCCCAAATTCTTTACTGTTATACTAATAAAATAGGGTTACATCGTAATTGGGACACATAACTCCGTCATCGTTACGGCTATATTTTTATATATGTTACAGTGCTGGACCTAGTCCAGGGCCTGAGGAGAACCTTAAAAGAAATTGCAAAATGCATCGACCGGAGCAAGCTAGTGATAATCCTTGTTTTGACCTATTGAGTAACACAGTGTGCAAACAGGGCAATTAGCCTAGTGCAATTAAAATACACATGACTAGCTGCTGTTGGCAGGCTGCAGTGTTGAGAATTGTAACCAATCTGTCCTGCCACCTTGTGTTGTTTAATTGAAGGACTGGTCATTTCATCTTGTATACTATTCCATGTGCTGTGTATTGTCTCCCTAATAGTCTAAAGTCAATTGTGTTGTTGTGATTTATGTTCAGTTCATTGCCTTTAATCAATTGTTCTTCTTTGTTTGACATGATTTAAATATTTAAAGTGTATGACGAAATTTTGATGGACTAAAGCAGGAGTAATAAAAACACCAAACCACTTTAATAGTTAGAGATGGTTTTGGAAAAATCTTTTCATATTTAAACCACACTCCCAGACACCATGTCAAATTGAAACTATATGCTCACTCAGTTTGAGGACTGTGTTCCTTGTGTGTCAATCCCAGACACCCACAACTTGCAGTTGGACAGCTTGGACATATAGGAACAGATAGGAAAGGCTGAGATTAGATGTTCCTTCACAGGGATATCGCATAAATAGAAGACAGATAGTAAAGGCAGTACAGATACACATACCATCACTTTATCTTCATCAATGGACTCAACCCAATTGATGTTGCACTCACTCTGACACTGAAGTACTCCCTCACACAACTAAATGGATGACTCCAAACCATGCAGAATGCAACAAGCAGCCTCCTCCCTCAGCCTCCCACCATGCAAACACATATCACATGCACGCATCACCGGAAAAGGGAGACGTGACTTCTAGTTTTCTCCAAATGTATGGAATGACTTGCCACTACACATCTTAGATGTCTCTAAAACAATTGCATCCCGCACAAATCTGAACACTTGGCTCTTCCACTAGATTAATCAATGAATCAGCCCTGACACCTCCTGGGTCAGTGAAAGGATACCCTCCCAAGTGATATTGCGCTTTGGAAACACACAGTACATTACAGAGAACTCTGCGCCCAACTTTACATGTTTGGGTGACAAATATTTCCTGCTTGCCATGTTTATCCTCCGTCAGAACATAGAAGATGTTCAGTTTGCGGTATGACAAGTGCACAACAGTCCAAGTTGTAAGCATAAGGGTGGACAGGTCATATGCCATGTAATCACTGACTACCCTGTATGCCAAAATCTATCATTCATCACAGTTCTTCAGGGAACTTAGGTAGTTAATCCCAGCATGTTTGACTTAGTTTCAAAGGTAGATATGCTTACTCAGGGGCCAAATGCAAAGGGCATCGACACGCATTGCGGAGGACCATCAGTCGTGGCAGCCTGGGCTCGCACTTGTGATGGGGGCCTCACAATGAGTAACTGCGGGTACAGAGGGCCTGCATGACTGTGGGGCCTCTGCCGTGAGTGGGGAGGTCCTTTGTGAATCATACCCTATGTTCGAGGTCTGTGGGCCATGCATGGTAGTCCCCACTTTAGGGTGGATTCTGAGATTGTTTGTCAGCCTCAAAATCAATATTTGAGTATTTAGGCTTACATAGGATCTGAGCAGTGATCTTACCCTGTTTTTGATTGTTGGGGTCAAACTGCAAAACGTCATGTGATTGGATTGCAAGGATTTTGCAGGGAGCTTGTTGTTTGCTTAAGTGCCTAACTAGTGTGGTCAATCAATGGTATTTTTTAACCAGCATAAAGGATAGAAGTATGTTCCTGGCCGGTCGTTTGATGATTTTCTAGATTTCCCCCGTAGTATAGAATAACATATCTCAGATTATAATATTAGCAACATTCTAATTTCTTACACTATGCATTGGCGCAGTATGCTGTCTCTGTGTCCTCTCAAAATTAGAACATGCTGAATGACAGTGTATGTTTCTGAACCCTCTATGAACACACACGAGTCAGGGGTCATTCAACCTACAAATATGTTTTAGAAATTGAAAACAAACATATATATGTGAATGTGTCACTTCTTTAGCAGTGCACTTTCAATAGTTCAAACAAATTACCCTTATTATTACAAAGCCAATGAAATATAGCTATTTGTCTTATTCCACTTTGTCATCAGTTATTCTTCACTTCATGAGAAATTCAGTGGCTATTAATAACATACATTGTAGACAAAATATAAAACTAATTCTCATTTGGTGTGCATTAGTCATCAATCTGTCCAATGGAATTTTCATCAACATCTGACAGGTCTGTATCATAACTTTTATCCAGTACCTGTCACTACTTGAAGTACTAGTCTTTTTGTTCTGTTCAAATGAAACTCTGTGTTTAAAAAAAGGTTGAAACCATTATTACCAGTTCAGTCTTTTTATTGTATTTGTGTTATCCAAAAAGCCATTAGGCAAGGTCCCAATAAAGCCATTGTCATTTTTATGTAGCTCAAATTAGTCATACCGTACAAACCTGAAAGTGTATCTAAAAAAGTCATCTTTAAATAGGCCAAATTTGCCTTGTGGTCCCACTGCTGCTCTAGATATCTTGGAAGTCCAAACATTTTCTAAGTGCAAATAGTTCAGACTTTCAGAAGCAATTCTTCTAAGGCTCCAAATTCTTCAATGGACAGCAATTAGGGGACAGGGCTTGTTCCAGCAGTGGACAACAGTAGGGTCCAGTGCTGGTCCCGTTATACTGGTCAGCTATGCTCCCTGGAAAGGCCTTTTTGCAGCTTGGTTTGTCTTTGTATCCATACAAGAATTCAGCCAACTGACCCTTGCAGTCTACTTATAAGTCGAAGATACAAAGATGAATCAGTTCAGTGCCTCAAGTCTCCACTCAGGCTATAGACAGTAGGTTTAGTCCTCTCCTGCTCCTCCACAGGTCAACAAAGTGTTATGTTGCATATAGGTACCCCAATATCACCTCAGGTATTGATTGTTCCTTTCACCTACATGCCCCTGATATTAAACTACATAATGGTTCTTAGTACTGACATTTTACCTAGTTATGGTGTGGTAAATAAAATTACCGTGCAATTTTTCCGTATAATTAATGACAGGTAATGAATAGCTCAATCAAATGAGAGGCAGAGTCCGTGGTATCTGAGTCATACGGGCTTTAATTGAAATGGCTCGAGCCATGGAAATCAGATCCATCAATACAAGGGTTCAGGAGGGGATATAAAATGATGGCAAAAGATGTCAACGATTTATTAACAGTACATAATATATATAGTAAAACTGTACAATGGTGATGGATACAGTAGGCGTGACAAGTGAAAAGAATAAGATAAGAACACATGTGCGTAGCAAAAAGGCGTGTACAAGGGTGTGCACGGAGGCGTGTGCTGGAAACGTCACAGAAAGTGTCATAAGTGGGTGGGTGCGTAGAGGATTCTGCAGAGTCAGCTGAAACCTTTGACATGGGTGCGCGCGCAATTAGTATGACGTGTGATTGACGTGGAACTAGAGAAAGCTGGGGGCTTGACTTTAGCACTAGTAGAGGAGACAGAAGTCTGGCATGTCAGATCGACCTGTTCCTATAACATATCTGATATCTTGTGTTTGGAGGATGTTTAATCTGAAGTAAAAGGTCTCTCGGGCAGAGGCTATTCTATACTGAATGCATATGTGTCTAAGTGTAATGCGCGGGGCCATGGGCCTACCATGGTAACGGGAGCAATGAATTACATGAAGGTGACAGGAAGGCTCGGCCCTTTGCTCTGCAGCCGGGAATATGTTTACCTATATCACTAGACTGGAATGTGTTTTCGAGGAGGCTGAACTGATAACTTGAAGGCAAAATACTGTTTTGGCAGGCAGGCCAGGCTGAGCCAGGCACCGCTTCGCTTGGCAGGAAGTAAGGCAGAGGTCAGGGATGCATCTCCATGCTGCAGCTTTCAGAGGCAGAGACAGAAGTGGTTCGAAGGCAGAAATCAGGGCCTAGCTCGGCAGAGCCAGGAAAAACGTAAAAGTGCACCATGTAAAGACGTTGGCATGGCATGTTTAGAGACTGAATTATCGATCCATTCATAGTGGATCTGGTAGAGGACATGTTAACGTTGGACGCAAATGCATTTGCGTCTTCATATTCGGCCATGGAGGGAAGTTACATGTACTTTAAGCACGTACATGGAGACGGTGGGGTACACGTTAGGGGACATACTTGACCATAAAAATTTCAATTACCTCATTCCCTCCTTGTCCCCTACGTACCCTTCAGGATATATCTATTTTCATGAGACCATCTATCTGTTCATATAACATCATCTGCTCATCTTTTCTCATACGGGAACTGGAACGTGAACTAGGATGTGGAACGCAGGCTGTGGCACACAAGCCGCAAATCGCTGGCCCACATTGTAGGCATAGACAACAACTGAATACTATGAGCAGTATGATTCCTAGGAATGACAGTAGTTTCCATCCCCAGGCTGATATTACACTCCAGAGCCAACCGGACCAAGTCCAGGTGCCTGGATTCTGGTGTATCTGATGAGCTATTTCGTGAAGCCTGGTTATAGCCTTGTATACTGATGGTGCGTTATTAGGAATAAACACACAACAACTGGATCCGATGACTCTACAAGCTCCTCCCCTATCGGCCAGGATGACGTCAAGGACAAGGCGGTTCTGAAGAACAACAAGTCTCATAGCAGACTGCTCCTCTGTCAAGTTACCCAAAGCAGAAGTAGTCTCATTCACTACTGCTTCGAGGGTTCTGGTTAATTTGCGTATCAGTTTACTATTTGAGACAGTGCCTAAATAAGGAAAGAAACCTTTATTGAAATCTACATATTGTTCCCATGTAGTTTCAGTCTGATCGACAATTGGGAGATCTCTCTTATGTCTAACGTGAGTGAGGCGGGAATTCCTGTGATAATCAGCTGGGGCTAGAAAAACAGGTGGCAATAGGAATGCAATAAAACAAGTACCATCCCAGTCTAGAGGTAAACGTTTATAGGCTGTCTGACCACAAATGAAATAGGAATGTCGGGAAGCTTTGAAAGTAGACTTGCCTTTATCACTGAATTCGACCACAGTAGTACAGTCACTGTGTCCTAGATGTACTGAACCATTCTTTCTGACGCATAATACACCTTTTACTGGTAAAACTGATATAGATGGCAAGTCCGGACTAGTCTCGGACTGAACATTTAGAATCATGAGGTTAAGTGTAAAATTACCTAATCCATACACTTCATTTTCTAGATCGGTCCCTGTCATTTGTGGAAGACCTTCCTCGTCTGGGAAACATGCTTTGTTCATAACTGTGTTCAGGTTTCCCCATATCCAATTGCCTTGGGAAACTCTGGATTCAGTGTCTAAAGAGGATATTAAACTAAACCATGCACCACAGGAACCATTATGTGTAAACAGATAAGGAAAGAGGGGCAGAGCTCCCACGTAGTTCTGATTGGGAGGGAGTCGGCCACATATCCAACAATTAGTAGCATTGTGGATCTGGTGAGAATGGTGTAACATACGGATGAATGTATTGTTGCGCAGCGCAAGTCGATAAGACAGTTCATGTAGGGGCAGATCACTAAACGTGTGCTCTGTAGTGTCATTAGAAAAAGAATGTGCAATAGGAAAGAATATATGTAACATCCAACTTATGCAGATTATCGTAAGACTCAGAAAAAACATAATAAGTAACGTCAGAATGCAACGACTTCGGAGAACTTTACAATATTTTCGTTTCTTGATCTCCTGTCTATCTCTCTCTCTATTGGGGTCTATCTTATACATGTCAGGAACCTGTCTAACCGCTTCACCCAGGAGGGGACTTAAACAATTAAACTGTCTGACTTACTAGACCTCAATTTTAATCTGTACTCCTGGTGCGGAGTTTTTTCTAACAGGGGGAGTTTAGTATCAGTGTCTGGAATACGGTAGTCCTGGGAAACAGTCTTTGGCGGAAGGCCATAAAACTTCTTCACGTGGCTCGAATGTAGCCACCCTTTCCTTCCTTCGACTTTAACTGCAGTCCTTGTGGTCATCAAAACGATTTTAGGCTCCTTCCAGCGGGGCTCCAGAGGACTTGATCTGTCAAAGTTGCGGACCACGACGATGTCACCGGGAACAAGTTCATGCGGTTTCACCTCGGTGTTGTCTGGGAAGGCTGCCGCGACCTGTGAACGACATGATAGTAGTGCAGACATCAAGGAAGCAAGGTAATCTGTCAGCATAGAACTGTCAACATCTGTAATTTTACGGGGCATAGGCGTCCCCCACATATTAGGAGGCTTACCAAAGACCACCTCATACGGGGATAGCCCTGTCCTAGAATGGGCTACCATTCGCATATAAAAGAGGGCAACTGGTAAAGCTACCAACCAATCTACACCTTTCTCTGCACATACTTTAGCAAGACGGGTTTTCAGAGTCTGATTGTGTCTCTCCACGAGACCAGCTGCCTCGGGATGTCGAACACAGTGGAATTTCCATTGATAGCCTAACAAGAGTGAGACCTGCTTCATGAGCTCGGACGAGAATGGCTGACCGTTATCTGAATATACGACACGGGGCAAACCGTACCGTGGGAAAAATTCACGAACCAACTGCTTGGCAGTGGTTACGGCAGTGTAATCTGGGACGGGATATGCTTCTGTCCATCTGAATAGGGCACATACAACTACGAGGACATACTTGAATCCTCGGCATCTGTCCATCTTGATATAATCCATCTGGAGGACTTCGAAAGGATGGTCAGGAGGATGAAATGTACCTCGTTCCACAGGAATACCTTTTCCTGGATTGAACTGACAACAGATCATGCAGGTACGCACTTTCTGTTTTGCTGCTGCTCGTAAATGCTTGTTGAACCAGAGGTTCTGTACACTGTCTAACATGGCTTTCTCTCCTAAATGTGCTGGACTGTGTGCTGTGTTAATGATAACTTGAACCATAGAGTCGGGGAGAAACCATGTGGTCTTTCCCTTCGTCATCCATCCCTGTTCTGTCTGGACCCCTCCTTGTTCAGTCCATTTCTTGATTTCGTCTGGAGTAGCATGTGTCTGTATGTCGATTACATCTAGTGTGGGATCCCTAACTGTCATGCAATGTGTCAGTGAAGTTACGTCAGTCTTTGTCATATCAGTCGTATGAGTATGAGTCTGAGCTGTATGTTTCGCTGTTCGATCTGCCAGGTCGTTACCCTGGGAAATAGTGTCTGTGACTTTAGTATGTGCTTTGCACTTCATGATGGCTATGGCTGTAGGCAAATGTATTGCTTCTAACAGAGCTTGAATGAGGGGACTATGCTGGATCTTGGCTCCGTGAGAGGTCAAGAAACCTCTCTCCTGCCAGAGGACACCGAAGTCGTGTACGACTCCAAATGCATAACGTGAATCTGTGTATATGTTTACTTTAAGGTTCTTGGCTCGTATACAAGCTTGGGTCAGAGCAATGAGCTCTGCTGCTTGAGCTGACAGGGTGTCAATGCGATGTGTTTCTATGACTTCAGTTTCAGTGGTCACTGCATATGCGTCCACTAACTCTCCTGTACTTGTTCTCATACATGAACCATCCACATAAAGTGTCAGGTCTGGATCGGGTAATGCAACATCTGTCAAGTCTTGTCTGGGCTTCGTGATTGTGTTAATGACTTCCACACAGTCATGTGGAGTAGGGTCTGTTGTACTTGACGGTAAAAGTGTAGCAGGATTTAGTGTATTGCAGTGTCTGATCTCTATGTGTGGTTGAAACAATGTCAATTCATAACCTGTCAGTCGTGCTATAGTCAAGTGCTGAGTCTGTGTTCTGTTTAGGAGAACTTCCACAGAGTGTGGAACCTGTACTGTCAATTGATGTCCCAATACAATGAAATGACTTTGTCTTATTGCTAGAGCTGTTGCTGCAACTGATTTTAAGCACGCAGGCAAAGCCTGGGCTACTGGATCTAATGTACTCGAAAAATAAGCACACGGTCTGTGTTTGTCTGCTTGAACCTGAGTGAGAACCGATAACGCTGTGCCATCGCGTTCTGTGACAAAAAGTGTAAAAGGTTTGCTGTAACATGGTGTTGCTAAAACAGGTGCTTGACATAAGGCTTTCTTTAATTCGTCAAAAGCTTGTGTATGTTCCTGAGTCCAAAGGAGGACAGTCGAAGACGCTGCCTCCTGTGTTGTCAACTGTATGAGTGGCTTAGCTAGATATGCATATTGGGGAATCCATTGTCTGCAGTAAGAGGTGAGTCCAATAAAGGCTCGCACTTCCTTCTGTGTCTTGGGTTGTGGAAGATGTGCAATTAACTGGATACGATCAGGTGTCAGCTGCCTACCCCACTTGGACAGCAAGTGCCCAAGGTATACCACTTGCTGGGCACAGAATTGCAGCTTCGTAGGAGACACCTTGTGTCCCTTGTCCGCCAGAAAATACAGGACTGTCAGTGATGCATGTTCACATTCTTGTTCATTTCGGGCGGTGATCCATAGATCATCGACGTACTGGAGCAGGGCAGTGTTAGAAGGCATGTGAATACTGTCAAGTTGTCGTTTCAATGCTTGGCTGTAGATGCTAGGGCTTTCTGTGAATCCTTGAGGGGCGCGTGCAAATTTGAAGCTACGGCCATTTAAACAGAATCCGAAAAGGTACTGGCTTTCCGGATCAATGGGGACACTAAAGAAGGCGTTCTTGAGATCGATTACAGTAAAGAACGTTGCTTCGGAATCAATAGCTGTCAATAATGACGAAATGTCTGGGACCACTGGATACTGTGGTACAATACATTTATTTAATTCTCGCAGATCGATCACCAACCGATAGACTGGAGGTGCATTCGGATCAGTGCGTTTAAGAATCGGAATGATAGGGGAATTACAAACATTTGAGTCGGTTTCTACAACCACTCCTTGTGCAATGAGCTCGTCAATGATTTTCAGTTAAGCCACTACAGCATCAGGTGGTAACTTGTATTGTTGGATTCGGGGTAGTACAACTCCTGGCTTGAGTGTGACACGATATGGTGTAATGTGCATACAACCTACATCAGTTGGGCCTTGTGCCCACAAATGTGCAGGAACATTCTGTAACCTGGGATCAAAATCTCTCAACACATAATGACCCTTAAAATCACGTAGGAACAGCCTCACTCCTTCCGGAGAACAACAAATTACAGCTCCTAAAGCTTTTAGTGTTTTAATACCAAGCAAGTTTTCTGGACATGATTTCGTAAGTAACAAATCTGTAGTACGGGATAATGGACCAACTGCAAGGGGAACTGGTTTCGATACTTCATTAACAATAGGCTTTCCTGAAAATCCAAGGGAAACATTCTGTGAGCCTGAGAGGGGTGCCCCTGGAACCTCGTCATGACTAATGGTAGTTCTACTTGCCCCTGTGTCAATCAAAAATTTTCTATCCTTTCCTAATACCTGACTATGTACATAAGGACCCTCTTATCTACAGGAACCTCAATAAGAGGCAAGCCAACCTCCCTCTCTAGGCTGTTTCATGTATACTGCTGATAATCGGGGTAATCGGACTGTGCATACTGGTACATCTGCTGTGTGACATGTTGCGTTGCGGCAATGGGCTGGGGCTGTGGTACCGCTACGGTCTGTTGTGGAATCTGCATAGGCTGCACATTCTGCAGAATATGTTGCTGGACCTGATCCTGTCTATGTGGACGCGGTCTTTCTTTCGTTTTACCTGTAGCTATATTGTGTTTCAGAACTGTACATTCATTTATATAGTGACCTGGCTGTTTACAATAGTTGCATGTCCCTTTAACAGGAGCTGTCGGATTATTGGACTGTGTCGTACCCCTTTTCTGACCATCAGCTGGACCTGACTGAGCAACTAGTACTTTCATTTTTGTGTCTTTCATACGTCTCTGTTCATGATCATGTTCTTCCCTGATTCTGTTCTGGTGGTACTGTAACATTTGTAACATTTGGGAAGGCGTATTTGCTTGCCATGTACTCTCAACTTTCAATACACGGTTCTTAACCTGGCGTAAGGAATTCTCGACTAATTTGGTCACAAAAAGGTGTGGGTATGACTCGCTACTTGTTTTCAGGCCACTATTAATAATAAAACATTTCTCAAATCTGGAATAAAAATCACTAGTGTCTTCGTCTTGTTTCTGTTTACAGGCTGAGATTGCATCCCAGTCCTCTTTTTTAACTGTCAATAATCTGGGCAAAACTTGTACTAGTAATCCTGGTAATGCTTTAGTCTTTTCCCCAAGACCTAAACCTGGGGTACGTCCCTTTTCTTCGTCCTCTAATTCAGTCCAAACAATCTTTTTGTCTCCCACCTCCCATTCTTTCTCTTTCAGTTTTTCGTAAATACCTGCTGGTAACAGTACTTTTAACATTTTAAGAATGTCTGAATACGTGTAATCTCCCATCAGTAACATGTCTTTTAATTTACGGTGGAACCCTATAGGATCTTTATCGTGACAAGGTACTAGTTTCTTAATTTCCAATAATTCCATTTTGGTCAAAGGAGTGTATACGAATACGCGTTGAAGCGTATCATCTGGCTTCCGGATTGGATGTACTTCTCGCAAGGGATTCTGTCTGTCTAGGTGATATGGCTGTCTCACTGGGGGTGGGACATAAACAAAATGTGGAGTCAGGAAAGTTCTGTATTTGTGACGTTGTTCTAAAATGGTGTTAATCAAATCGGTACCTAGGCCTCTCCATCTTTTCAGAAGTAAGTCGTCTAATATATTATATAGGGGACCTGGACCAGAATGCTGATTTTCATACAGTGTAATAAGATGTTGGATTATGTACATACCAGCTAGTCGCTGTTCGTCTGGGGAAAGGCTCAAAAATGTTTGCGCTACTGAATCATCATTATATACGCTGTTATTATCGGCCCACTGTACTGCGGATCGTGCTAGTTCTTGTTCATGCATTGTATGAAGTTCGTTGTAACCTATTCTTTCTTTCAGTATTTTGTCAGTATGTTGAAATACATGTTCAAGGGAACATTGTTCTGGAATGGGGGAAAGGAAACGTTTCTTGTTTTCTAGACGAATGGGTCTGTCAAAAGGTCTGTCTAAAGGATACTGTTTAGGAAGTTTCGCTCTACCTACGTACGCTATTGTATCTTGATTCTCTACTGGACTCTCTAATTCTTCCTCCTCTGAGGAATCTTTTTCGTCTGACTCGGCTGTCCTTTCAGCCTTCCGTGGGATATGTATTGCCACTATTTCTTTACGGATCTTTCTGGACATGGCATCTATACAATTCTGTTTATCATGTTTACAATCTGCAATATTCTGACTCCATTTTGTCAGTACCTCCATCTCTTCTTGAACAATACCTGGCTGATCTTGTTCCCTTATCAAACAATTAATCAAGAATCGCAATATTAACCCTTGTGTCTCAGCTTTCTGATATGCCATGGCCTCACGAATACATTCTGGTCCCTCCCCAGTTCTAATAAAATGATATATTTTGTCTAGATGGTCTGGCATTTCTGGTAATGTCATAAAATAATCTGTAACCCGTCGTAGACGTAACGAGGCTAACATCATGTCCCCTTGCTTGCCAGGTACGGGATCATATCTACAATTTGTAAGATACTGTCTAAGCTTTTCAGATGTGCTCGCTTTCGGAGTACGCTGCGTTGCTAATTCTCTGATTGTCATTCGTTGTACTTGTGGCGGGGTGTGGGGGTGGCCTCCTACGGCACCTCCTGAAACGGAAGCGTGGGCATAACCTGACTGTGTTGTGGCAGTTGAAGTCATGGTGGGTATATGTAATGGGGGTGGACTCTGGATTGCAGTTGTCGAAAAAGGATTATGAGGACCAATAGTAGGGGGAACAGTAGCAGGGGGGCCAGTAGTAGTAGCAACAGCAGTAGGGGAAGTGACAACATGCACGGGAAGTTGGTGACGTGGAGGGGTCGTGGCTTGAACAGCCGGAGCAGGCTGTTGTACATTATTAACGGATACATTGGAATATGCTGGAGCTACGCCATCTAAATAGGAAGAAAGGAATATGTCTGCTGCGGTCTGACGGGGCTTAGTCGGAACCAATGGTGGCGGTAGATTACTTGGCATTTCCGGGGTAGCCTTAGGTAGGCCCTCGGTCAGAAGAGGATACATGCCATTCATAAGTGCATTTCGTTGCCGATCTATTTGTTCTGCTTTAACTCGTTCACCTTCTTCTATTAGTTCTTTTTCTCGGTCTTTTTCTGAATCTTCCCTATGTTTTTCTGCTTTTCTGAATTCTTTCTCTGTTCTTCTATGCGATTCTTTACGCCACAATTCTATGGCATCTTTCTGGGATTGTCTGGCTTTCTTTTTCCACAACGCTTCTTCTACTCTCATGATGCACTCGGCATCCCATGTCCCTGTAACGGGCCATCTATGTTTCTCTTCCAGATCCTTTGTGTAGTCCACCCATAAGTCTAAGTACAGTATGGCATCTAAGCCATGCTTGTGGTACATAAAATGTCCTGGAGTGTCCCTAGGCGGGACGGGAACTGCTTCTTCGAGTATCCCTTTCCTAGTTCCTATCTGACGTAATTTCGAGAACAGAGGCATGATTACCTATACCTAAACACAAACACGATAAACACAGTAATAGAATGCAAACAATCATTCATACCACGACATTAAACACATTGAAACATTGAATCACTGAATTACTGAATTACTAGATGCACTGCTAAACAGTACAGATGCACTGCTAAAACAGTACAGACCGGATCTGTGTACCCAAACCCGTCTTGACCGGACACAAATTAATGCACCTGTCTAGATGCGTCCCCAGCAACGGTACTCACCGGGAAGCACGGAGCGGAAGGCCTCGGAAACTCGACTAGACGGGACTGCTACGACATCTGGTTACTGCTACGCACTACGCATGCGCCTCGATGCTTCGGACAGGTGGGCCTCTGGACACCTTGGACACTGCTCTCTAGGCTGGGCTCTGGTCGGGATCCTCCGCACTCCTCACCACCTCGTCTGGATGCTGACCCGCAGTCTCCGTCTCCTCAGTGGGCCTGAGGGAGATACAGGAAAACCTGCAGATGCGCATAGGAGTCCGTCACGGCTGTGGTAGGGGGCAAGGCCTGCAACGCATCGCCGGCGCGTGGGGTGGGGGAGGGGTCCCTATTCGGGCACCAAATTATGTGGTAAATAAAATTACCATGCAATTTTTCCGTATAATTAATGACAGGTAAAGGAATAGCTCAATCAAATGAGAGGCAGAGTCCGTGGTACCTGAGTCATACGGGCTTTAATTGAAATGGCTCGAGCCATGGAAATCAGATCCATCAATACAAGGGTTCAGGAGGGGATATAAAATGATGGCAAAAGATGTCAACGATTTATTAACAGTACATAATATATATAGTAAAACTGTACAATGGTGATGGATACAGTAGGCGTGACAAGTGAAAAGAATAAGATAAGAACACATGTGCGTAGCAAAAAGGCGTGTACAAGGGTGTGCACGGAGGCGTGTGCTGGAAACATCACAGAAAGTGTCATAAGTGGGTGGGTGCGTAGAGGATTCTGCAGAGTCAGCTGAAACCTTTGACATGGGTGCGCGCGCAATTAGTATGACGTGTGATTGACGTGGAACTAGGGAAAGCTGGGGGCTTGACTTTAGCACTAGTATAGGAGACAGAAGTCTGGCATGTCAGATCGACCTGTTCCTATAACATATCTGATATCTTGTGTTTGGAGGATGTTTAATCTGAAGTAAAAGGTCTCTCGGGCAGAGGCTATTCTATACTGAATGCATATGTGTCTAAGTGTAATGCGCGGGGCCATGGGCCTACCATGGTAACGGGAGCAATGAATTACATGAAGGAGACAGGAAGGCTTGGCCCTTTGCTCTGCAGCCGGGAATATGTTTACCTATATCACTAGACTGGAATGTGTTTTCGAGGAGGCTGAACTGATAACTTGAAGGCAAAATACTGTTTTGGCAGGCAGGCCAGGCTGAGCCAGGCACCGCTTCGCTTGGCAGGAAGTAAGGCAGAGGTCAGGGATGCATTTCCATGCTGCAGCTGTCAGAGGCAGAGACAGAAGTGGTTCGAAGGCAGAAATCAGGGCCTAGCTCGGCAGAGCCAGGAAAAACGTAAAAGTGCACCATGTAAAGACGTTGGCATGGCATGTTTAGAGACTGAATTATCGATCCATTCATAGTGGATCTGGTAGAGGACATGTTAACGTTGGACGCAAATGCATTTGCGTCTTCATATTCGGCCATGGAGGGAAGTTACAGGTACTTTAAGCACGTACATGGAGACGGTGGGGTACACGTTAGGGGACATACTTGACCATAAAAATTTCAATTACCTCAATGGTAATGTCCAAAGATGACCTGGGGTTTTCTCTGAAAGCTTAAACCTCATTCATTATGCATTAGAATTCTTGGAATCACAGCAGGACAGCAGGCCTACCATCTCCTGCATGATAACTATGTTATAAGGGTCATTCCTTCATCATCCTAGTCCGACTCGACACAGCAAGGTATATCCCCAGGGGGTACCACTTTGGGTATATATACACCATATCTTGCTGAGGTAGTCAGAGGAGAAAAGGACGTCCATGCGGACACACTGACGCAAGATGCTGAGGCTCCTGCACGCAGGTACTCCAGCTTGCAGTGGTCTGACATCCCTTAAGGGGTGTCCATCTCAAGACCAAGATGGGGTCCCACAGTCTCTTACTTCAGGTAGTGGGGTTGACTTTATCCTAGTGGGATTCCTGGCTTTACACCCACATACATGCTAGGTACACTTAGGTATATCTAGTTTGGGCCGCATCGTAGGCGTACCTATTTTACTGTCATGTATTTTATGTCCTTGCCTGTATTCATTGTTTTAGCATGATGGTAGAAATCTACCATCCTTTTACTCTGTTAGTGCTTATAATCATTTATATCTGTTATTGTTTAATGGTTGTTTTAGCACACTAATTTTACACTAGGTTGATGCTGGTTCGATAAATGCTTATTGAAAAACGTCCCCCCGGTTTATACAGTGTATCTCTCTGAGACAAAGTGAGCACGAGTGACTGAACGAAAAGTAGTACACTGTTTCCACAATCCTGAGGGATCAGGGTTGTCATCTTCGTTAGTTGCCAAGAGCTATTCTCTCCTTGGAAAGAGGGCCTACTACTGGCACTGTGAGCTAGGTGGTATACAAGCCAACATAGGTAGGGGTGTCTTGAATCAGTCTGACAAGAATAATACAGTGTATGTTGTCTAAACGTGCAGATTCTATAAAGGTTTATAGGAACTACACAACAAAACTGTACTGATGAGTTGAGGGTAAGCTATCATTTTTATAGGATTCATTTGCTAGTGAGGGCTGTACTACTGGACACTGCCTAATTAAGAACACAAAAGTTGATAAGCAGAGTGAAATATGGCAGCATTCCAAGGTCACTTCACTTGCTATAGTTAAATTGCCGTTTCACCTCTGTCCAATGATTTCCTTCAGACTTAGTCGGTTTTTGAAATCCTCAAGCGGGACAAGACTGGAAGTTGGAGACGAGCGGGGCTCTGTGAGGTTAGATGCCTTCAGCACAAAATCCTGTTTAACCCTGGGCAGAGTTTGCGGAGTTGAACTACGCAGAACACTGCGAAGGGCAAAAAAACCTCTGCTGCACTATACTGAGTTCTGCAAGAGGGGGCTACGATAGAAAAATGCAGTTCGCTGTGATTGCACAGTGCCGCATGCTTTTCTGCCCTGTGTAATCACTGCAAATGGCACCACGCACAGCGCCAGCCGTCCCTTTCCTTTTCTGCCGCTCGAGTGGATTCCTACTCAAGAGGCAGCTTTCTCAATGTAAATGGTCTATTTCTCACTGTGAGTGGTTGTGAGCAAACGCAACCACTCGCTATGAGAAACCTGACCCCCGCCACGCTGAGAAATCTCGCCGGGAGGTTGATTTTCCTCTCTAACTAGATGTTGGCGATTGCAAGTGAGGAAAAATCTAGTGAGGAGGTTAAATTTCCTCACTCGCGGTCCCCAACTTGACTTTGACGAATGCGAGCCAGGTAAAAAACTCCGCTAAACTAGGCTGGGTGGATTGTTTCTAAGCATGGGCGAAATTTTTGCACCACAACAGCATCACTCAGCACCACCACAGCACCACTCAGCACCACCACAGCATCACTCAGCGCCACCACAGCATCACTCAGCACCACCACATTATCACTCAGCACCACCACAGCACCACTTGGCACCACCACAGCATCACTCAGTACCACCACTGCATCACTCAGCACCACCACAGCACCACTCAGCACCACCCCAGCACCACTCAGCACCATCCCAGTATCACTCAGCACCACCACAGCACCACTCAGCATCACCACAGCACCACTCAGCACCACCACAGCACCACTCAGCGCCACCCCAGCATCAATCTGCGCAACCATTGAACAACAACTGGTTCAAATATGTTCTCTCAATGTTTCAAGCTTTATTGCAAATGGCACAAAAAGATGTTAATATTACACTTCTGTTCTTGGATTTTCGTCACAATAAAATACACTGAACATAATCTTCACAAAAGTTATTTCCATTCTTTAATCTTTATTTCGGCCGATTTGACCATCAAAGATATACAATAAGAACACATTACAACCATTATAAAATCATCAGAAGTAAACTACAAATACATATTGTACAATGTAAAATCGTTCCATTCTAGGAACTTAAGTACTACTAGAGTTAGCACAAATAAAAGACCATACATTTAAAATTTGTTAGACTTAAAATTGGGTGGGAGCCTGCGACTTTAGAATACGGGTGCGAGTGTGCCAGACATTGGTAAGAAATGTTGCTAGTGCAAACACAATTGGACTCGAAACATCAGTTTTTTAAATTCTATACATCGGGAGATACTCCCTACAGCCAAGGTTTCTAATAAGTGGGAGGAGCCAGTATTTCCTAGCTGCCTTGTAGGTTGGGCAAAACAGGACCACATGTAAATCGCTTTCCTCAGCACTAGTGCATGCCGGGCACTGCTTGGTGGAGGGCGGTGTTGACCAGGAGCTAGTATAGGATCGTGGCCAGCACGGGGGACATAGCGTCCAGGACCCTCTCCAACCTGTATGAGTCCTTGCTTTGCACAAATACAGATGTTAATGACCCCTCACCCTGACAATCCTAGTTTCTGCTCATGGTAAACATTGACCAATGCTCTCCGTGGGATATTTAGTGAGGCATTAGCTGGATCGGACCAGAGGTCAGGGAGCCCCAGTCTCACACAGGATTTTTGTATATATTTTATCCAGGGGATCTGTAGAGCTTTAGGATGGGTTAGAAACTCCCTCAGTTCCGCCCTGTAAGTAGAAAGTTCTTCGCTACTCCATAGCCTTCGCCAGAAGACTATGGGTCTGAGACCTAGTTCGTCAGCTATTGGTCTCAGTCCCAGATCCATCCTCAGGGGAAGGAGCGGGGTGCTAGGCGGAAGTGCCACTTTCTGTCTGATATCTGTCCAGGTAAGCGCCAGTGTAGGCGAAGCATTCCTGATTCCCTGCTGCTGCGCTTGTCATTTCTACCCGATGAATAATTATTCCACTTGTGGAGCCTGTGATTGCTTTTATGTTAAATCATATGCTCGGCGCGTTTAGCGCGGCTTGGGCGTTTTATTTGTAGCGCTTTTTAATTAGAAGTAATCATCTTCTGGCTAGGCTGCTATGAGGGGGATTTCTTAGGACATACTCACACCTAAAATTTGGTCGCGTTTTTCACCGCTGTTTGGCGGCCCGTTAGTTGGACTGGGGGCTAGGCGCCATCTTGGGAGGGGAAGTGCCGGCAAGAGAGGACATTTTTGGTCGCGCTCTAGTTGATGCTGCACACATAGCACGATTGGGTGCTATTTAAGTCGATTGTGTCTCGGCGCTCGTTCTGTCCAGGTAAGCGCCAGTGTAGGCGAAGCATTCCTGATTCCCTGCTGCTGCGCTTGTCATTTCTACCCGATGAATAATTATTCCACTTGTGGAGCCTGTAATTGCTTTTATGTTAAATCATATGCTTGGCGCGTTTAGCGCGGCTTGGGCGTTTTATTTGTAGCGCTTTTTAATTAGAAGTAATCATCTTCTGGCTAGGCTGCTATGAGGGGGATTTCTTGGGACATACTCACACCTAAAATTTGGTCGCGTTTTTCACCGCTGTTTGGCGGCCCGTTAGTTGGACTGGGGGCTAGGCGCCATCTTGGGAGGGGAAGTGCCGGAGGACATTTTTGGTCGCGCTCTAGTTGATGCTGCCCACATAGCACGATTGGGTGCTATTTAAACGCCACTATGCTGACGCGCAGCGGAGACGCGCAGCGGGCGCGCCATAGGCGCGCCGGAGGTTCGCCAGAGGTGAGCCCATCTTTGCCCATCCGTGACCATCTGGGGCCTGGGGCCAGAACCCCTGCCCAAAACATGCCTTATTCCAGGGGTGATTTATTACAGCTCAATCGGGGCAAGTCTCATCTTGAACGGGCTACAATACATCGGCTGGCTTGTGAGGGCTTGTTAGTCTCACCCGGGAGCATCAGAGTGCGGCAACGCGCTTCTAACATCTTCACCCTGAGCTATGGCCTGCTGAATACGCGTTCCTTGCAGAGACATAAGATGGAGGTTTTTACACTCCTAGAAGACGGGGGGTTAGATGTTCTGGCGCTCACAGAAACATGGCTGGAGGACTGCTCAGCGCCAGATTTAGTGGCGGCCCTTCCAGACAGTTATCTGGCAATTCATTTCAACAGGGAGGGAGCCAAGAGAGGAGGGGGAGTAGCCCTTCTTTATCAGACACGGCTCCGCGCCGAAAGGTTTCTCTCCGAAACCCTCGGGGGAGCAGAGGTTATGGGGGTTAAGCTCAGGCGAGGAGCGGTATGTGTGGTGTTCCTGGTGGTATATCGGCCACCTTGGGCTTCGCCAGACTTCCCGACTCTCTTCACGAGACTGGTTCAGGACCTGTGCACTCGATATGATAAACTGGTGGTTGTCGGCGATTTCAACTATCATTGGGAAAAATCCCCCAAAGAGGGACAAGCACTACAGATCGAGGAGGATATCTCCTCCTTAGGTCTTACCCAACAGGTCAAGGGACCGACACACAAGAAAGGACATGTGCTCGACCTAGTCTGGACTACCATGCCAGTCCAGGGTGTTACGGAAATCCTGCCTTGTGCATGGTCCGACCATTTTCTAATAAAGGGTAGACTCGTACTGAGGGGCCACTTGTCCAAACTTGGGGATGGCTGGAAAATGGCCCGGAAGTGGAGAAATCTTGATGGGGAGAAATTGGTTCACCTCTTGGAACATCCCCCTTCAGCAAAGGAGCAGGATGTCAATGTTGATATCCTTTGTGGTAACCTCCAGTATAAACTGGGGAGTGCCATTGATGTGGTGGCACCTCTTCGTAGGGTGAAGAAGGTGGCGAGAGGTGCTGGGGCTCCTTGGTACAATGATTCCCTAAGGGAGATGAAACGTGGGGTGAGGAAGAAAGAACGGGCTTGGCGGAAAAAAATATGACGCCATTGCCAAGCAAGAATACGTCTCATCCTTAGCTAATTATAAACTAGCCATACAAACTAGGAAGGCTGTGTTCCTCGAGGAAAGAATAGCTGCAGCAAGAAATCCGCAAAAGGAAATCTTTCGGGTCCTGGCGGAGCTCAGGGTAAACAAAGAGCAAAGTCCCGAGTTCACTCAGGAGGACTGTCAGAGGTTTCAGGACTTCTTCGTAAAGAAGATATCCGATATTTTGGATGAAATTGCTGCAACTACACTCCTCGAATGTCCCTGTCCACCGGACCTTACCGCCCCGCTAAATATCTCACCGTTAGCTGAGTTCTCCCCAATTTCGAAACAGGAACTATTCAAAATCATGGACCGGGTTAAATCGGGTTCCTTGGTGGATCCATGCCCTCCTGATATATTCAAGTTGGCAGTACCAGGGATCGAGGAAGAGGTTTTACATCTATTGAACACCTCTCTCCGTACAGGACAGATCCCTCTAGCTTTTAAAGAGGCTTGCCTGATTCCCTTATTGAAGAAACCTGGTTAGGACACGAAGTGTCTGAAAAACTTTCGGCCCATTTCCCAGTTGCCTTTTTTGGCTAAAGTGATTGAGCAGCATGTGTTAGCTCTACTCTCGGGCCATCTAGAGAGCAACAACCTGCTAGAGACCAATCAGGCAGGGTTCCGTGCTAATCATAGCACGGAACTAGTTATGCTATCTATCCTGGATGAGCTCAGAACTCGGGCTGACGTAAAAACACCGAGCGCCCTGATACTACTGGATCTCTCCGCGGCGTTTGACACCGTGTGTCACAAACAACTATTGTCGCGGCTGAGATCCTTTGGTATCATGGGTATAGCACATGCATGGCTTACATCATTCTTGCAGGGCAGGACGCAACGAGTACAGCTGGGAGATTTACTTTCCACCTCTGCTCCGATCACCTGCGGGGTTCCACAGGGCTCGGCCTTGTCGCCCCTACTTTTCAATATCTACCTGCAGCCATTAATTGCTCTCCTGAACAGGATGGACTGCCTAGTGTACAACTACGCCGATGATACCCAGATAATCATTCGGCTGGATGATGGCCCGGGAGCATCCACCATGCTGCAGGACATACTGAAAGCCACGGTCAACTGGATGTCCGAGAACTCTCTGAAAGTCAACCCGGATAAGACGGAGGTGTTGCCCATTTCCACCTCGGGCAACCCTTGGAGCGAGAAATTTTGGCCCATGGAGCTGGGTACACCACCGAAACCAGCGTCCGCAGTTAAAAGTCTAGGCCTATATGTGGATGACAAACTATCCATGGAAAAACAAGTTACCACGGTGGTGGGCATTTGTACAGGCCTTCTAAGACAACTAAGGAAGATCTCTGCCTTACTTTCATTCTCTACTTTGAGACACGTGGTCTCAGCCACAATTTTGGCTAGGCTGGACTATGGGAACTCCCTATATATAGGCTTGCCCCAGCGGCTGCTGGACAAACTACAGGGGGTTATGAATGATGCAGCTAGGCTGATCTACAAAAAACCCAGGACTGCCCATTCCTCTCCCCTGATGCAGGAGTTACATTGGCTCCCAATTCGTCAGAGGATTGTTTTTAAAGGACTGTGCATCGTCCACAAGGCTCTGTATGGCAAAGCGCCAAAATATCTGAAATCCCGACTATCCCCTTACACACCGGGTAGGACTTTGCGCTCGTCGGATGCCACTCTCTTGTCCCAATCCCGCTTTAAATTGACTACAGTGGGGGGCCGTGCGTTTTCCAACACACTCCCAGTCTTATGGAACAAACTGGCTCCAGAACTCAGGAAGGAAAGTAACTTACTATCCTTCAGAAAAAAACTAAAAACTGTATTGTTTAAACAAGCATGGAACAGACCTTAGGTGTACAGGTGGGATCAAGTGAATGCAATGCCTCACTCTGTAAATCTGGACAAACAGCGCTTAGAGACCCCGGTGGTTATAACGCGCCATATAAATTTAATAAATAAATAAATAAATAAATAAATAAATAAAGTTGTTCTCGGTTATAGACAGACTGCGAGAAGATGTGTGACCCCACAGTTCCGCCCCATACATAATAGCACCCCTGGCCTGTGCCTTGCAGATCTGGATGAGCGGCCCCAACGGATGGTATGTGGAGCTTTTCATCATCCGAGCAATGCCCCCAGTGGTCTGTACTAATTTAAGATTGGCCCTAGTCTGATGTGATCCCCAGGACATAGTTTCGTTCAAGGTTACACCAAGATATTCAAGATACTCTCTCTAGCCGTGACGATCCCAATAAGGGATTCGGGAGCGATTTTTGGGTTGGGTTCAGGACCATAAACTTAGTTTTTGCAGCATTGATTTCTAAGCCCCTATCTGTGCAAAAGGCCACAAATGAGTCAAGGATCCTCTGTATCCCCAAAAGTTATTTACAAAAGTTTAAGCTATTGCCATTATAAATTAAAATCACTTTTATTTAAGTATTATTAAAAAAATTCAAAGCCATTGTAATTTGTAATATCAATACATCTAAGTCACGTACATACAAAACATGTTGCATTACAAATGCTATAGGTGTCACATTTGCGAAAGTTATAACTATTGGCATTGTAAATGACAAAACTATTAATTTAGCTATTTTCAAAACCAACACATGAATAAAAAAAATTGTCATTTACAAGACCAATAGCTCAAACTTTCCTAATGCGAGACCTTTGCATTGCAAATGCTTGTTTTTATATCTGTCAGTGCTTCCTGTTGAGGTTTAAGTTTCCTGACAGGCGCCTCATTGCCTACTTGTAACTATTCTCTGACCCTGCTTCAAGGGTCAGAACAGGGTCAGAGAATAGTTACAAGTAGGCAACGAGACGCCAGGAAGCACTTACAGGCTTACAGCAGCAGGTGCCCAAGTTGAAGTTAATTTCTTTGTAACCCTTTTGTAAAAGGTTAAAAAAAATTAGCTTCAACTTTTGCACCTGATGCTGTAACCCTGTATCTGTGCTTGGCTGAAAATTTGTCCCGCTGATTTGCAGATTTTACCGCGATTTCGCGAGATTCGGGGATCGTGAATCGCGGAAAATACGAAAATTCCGCGAGCGGAACGAATCTTCAGCCCATGCTTATTTTTTCAGTCCTCCATAACCTCAGCGTAATGCTGAGTGCAGAAAACTCTGCAAACTTTGTCACTGAAGCAGAGTTACCTGCCCAGAGTTAGTCCTGTTACAAGAAACGGACGTGTTCTCCAATATCGGAACACTCCAAAATCTCAAGTACTTAGAGCTACAGTACATAAGATAGACAAAAAGTGTTTTTCGGTTTGAAACGAGAGGTGCAGAAAAAGCAGCCCACATTTGGATCGCCTTCTTTTTGCAGTGCACTATTTACTCAAAGGAGTCTCCTACACTATTCACTTGTAAACACTCTACAAAGAGGATAAAACTATATTCTTCTATCCCCCTCCTGGTTGGAGGTAGGGTGAAGTATAGTTATTTGGTAGCCCAGATGATGACACTGGACACGCAATGTGTAATGATGGGACACCAATGATTCCTGTCAAAGTTTTTCTTGTTTTCTTGTTTTCTGAGGCGATCCAAATGTGGGCCGCTTTTTCTGCACCTCTCATTTCAAACTAAAAAACACTTTTTGTCTATTTTATGTACTCTACCTCTAAGTACTTGAGATTTTGGAGTGTTCAGATATTGGAGAACACGTCCCTTTCTTTTGATAGACTTCGGATCTCCATGGTGGTTGATCAATTGAAATAGAGGATTGAGTCCGGAGGTCTTTAAACTTATCCCTTCAGGCCCTCTTTCTGTGTTATAGTCCTGTTATAGCCATCTCTTTGGAGCAGAAAGCTCAGGGCAGGAACTTGCCCACTTAAGTACAATCTCCCTTATGAAGCCTTAGCACCTCGCCCCAGTCCTCCTCAGATCAAAACATTGAATGATGTCCAAATGTATTGAACACATGTGAAAGTTCTACCTTGTCATTTCTGCAGCCATTAGATGGTGTACCAGTTGGTATGTTTTGCTTCAATTACAAGGCTTGGTGTGTAGCATTAACTAAGATATTCATCATGGTCCTGGTAACAAACTGCGTCCCATAATCCTTGCAATACGCCACCATAGTACCATTCAACACCAAAGTAAATAAGCTGCTACCAAGTAACTATAGGCTAATATCGCTCTTGGACAATGTTGGACCTGGCCCTTTCTGCAGTGTTATCCCCAAGCATGTTGCCTTCCCGCCCAGTTTCCTGCCCTTCTTTTTGTTGTCTTTAGGACTCTGGGCACTTTACCACTGCTAATCAGTGCTAAAGTTCATGTTCGCTCTCCTCTAAACAAGGTAAGCTTGGTTTACACCTGTTTAGCATATTTGATTTACTTGTAAGGTGGTATCCCATATACCCAGGGCCTATAAATTACCTGCTACTAGAGGGTGTTTCTGCTTGTGCCACCCACAGAAGTAGCCTTTCAAATCTGTCTCAGACATTCCACTGCAGGGCCTGGGTGCACAGTTTACTGTCACTTTTACTTGCCATTTATAACTACTTGCCAAGCTGTAAACTCCTCTTTTATTACTCATAGGTCACCCCTAAGAAAGTCCCAAGGTAGCCCTATGGTCATGTGCTGTTTATGTAAAAGGTAGGGCTTGTGCCTTTATGTGTGGCATGTCCTGGTAGTGACAAACTGCCTAGTTCATTTTTCACTGCTGTGATACTTACTCCTCTCATAGGCTAGCATTAGGAATTCCCTTATATACTTTTAAATACTAATTGCTGATCAGAAAGGAGTGACATTGCCATGTTTGGTATGTTTAGAATAGTGGTGATAAATCCTGCTACTAGTGTAGTTGGATTTCACATTACTATTATAGAAATGGACCTTTTAGGAAGTGCCCATTTCTATGTGCTTACGACTTTTTGTGCTTTACAGCCTGACTCCAATATACATCTGGGCTGGGTGACACCTACATTTTGTGCATACATTCTAGACAGCCACCACATAGGAAGAGCTGGGTATGACAGGGGATATGTCTGCATTCATCTGCATACAGATAGTCTTCCTGGGCTGAGAGAGTTAGAGGTGGTTCACAATTTATATTTGAATAGGTGGCATTTTGACCTCACAAAAAGCGCTGATATACCCTCTACTGATCTTCTTGATTCAGGGCTCAGCTAAAAGGTATTGTTGCACTCTTCTAAGGGATCCTTTGAAGTCACTCCTTCCTCAACAACATTTTTGAGTATATGTACCCATAGATGACCGCATGTTTTAAGATGATGTTTGGGCTTGTAACCAGATGCTGCTGGCTCTACACAATGCATATTGCCAGAACACTGGTGTGCTGCAAGAAAGAACCATCATTTGGACTACTCACTCTGTTGTTCTGGCCTCCTGGGGTCCTGGAGGAACTGCCAATCTGCAATTAAACTTTTGAGCTTGCCTGCCTGTCTGCTACTCTCTTTGTGACCCAAGTGTTCTTCAGGGGCTTGTTGGCTTGCCCACTGTCCTCCGTAATCTCAGGGCCATAAGAGATTGCCCCCAAGGACCTCTGCCATGGGACTCTATTCCCTGTGAGTCTGGCAACAGAGTGCTCTGCACAAGAGCCGTGATCGTTTGCTCCTTATATTTTGAGCCATTACGGAGGACGCCACGCCATGTAGCCAGTTAACATTCCGAGTCAAACTATCTACTAAAAGGAACTAAATCCTGAGATTCTCTGTCATCGTGAAAGCAAATCATTTCCTGTATACAAGTAGAACATGAATACCTATCCAACTGATATTTAAAAAAAAACTTTACCTGTCCTGGATAGAGGACACATTGGTGCACGACACTCTACGACACAGAGTTAATTCGCCCTGAAGAAGTCCGTGAAGGACGAAACGCGTTGGCTTTGGCTACAGACTTTTTTATGAAGATCTAATAAAGAAAGAATTATCAAAAGAACATTGATTCTGCATTGAAATGATTGATATGTGTATATAAAATTGTATAGTTTACTGTATAAGTGTGCTGGACCAACGCTGTATGTAACTTATATTTTGAACCAGCACATGGTGATCTGAGCTCATGACCCACAGAAAGTGCATACTGAGCATTTCTCTGCCCTTAAAGGAGCCCCATGCAGCCAACTGGGGGCTTATCCTTGCAAGTTCACAGGGATGGCTCTGTGTGTGGGCGGTTCTCAGGAAGAAGTTTTTAGCCAATGAACAGGGGAAGCAGCTGCCCAGCCCCCGCCCCCAGCCCAGCAGACCATTGGCTATTCAGCTACCAGGCAAGTCTGAGCCTTCCTCTCACACCTGCCCAGGCCCCTTAAGGCCTTGCTGGGTGCACCCCCAAATCATTCTGCTCCATCTTGTGAGTAGCAGCCTACCTGAGCCCCAGATTGCAGTGAGCAGAGTCCAGGAAGTGGTAGGGAAACAGACTAGTGCTGTCTCTTCCCAAGACAAAAAGTTGTTTCACTTTGTATGTTTAATGCCTTTGCCTGTGGTAGGTACAGTTTAAAATTGTAGTTTAAGCCTGCCTGGGATTGCATATTTTTATTACCTGTGTTGTGTTTTAAACTTGTGGTTTTCCCTGCCTATGATGGCTTCCATTTAACGTGTTGAATTGTGGGACAGCAGCCTTCTGCGTTTTTTCGGACCTGACCCTGCAGGTCTCATAGCGCCGGGACACTCTGTACAAGTAGCTGAACGCTCTATAAGACCACCCCTTAACATAACATAGAATTTGCAGTCCAACCTCTGTCGTTTGTCCCTCTCATTCCTTGGTGAGAATTCTGTTTTCCCTCCACATATCTCATTTGCTCTGTGCTAAGACCTGTATGTTAAAACAGTGCACTCCCAGCCACCATTTTGTGTTCACAAGCCAGTGAAACCAGCCCCCCTCCCCCGTCAGCAACAGGGATTTTCTACATCAGAGGGTGCTTCTTGAGCTGTTTAAACTGTGTTAAGGTGGAGAAGTGTGGCTCACTGATTAGAGCGGCAGACCCTGATGCAGAGGTCTGGCCCGGGACCAGGGTTCAATTCCTGACGCGGCAGGGTCCTGAACCCAAAAATGTCCACGGACTCGATAATTCTCGCCTCGGTGCCTATTCTAATCATGGGGTCCCACGCTGCAACTCTGGGCAATAGCTGCTTAATCTCCACTACGGCGGCCCACCCGCTGCGGGATGCCTGGCTTTCACCTTGGGGATGCCAAGTAGGGGTTATCTCACAGGGAAAAAGCCAGGACGGGTTTCCAAGGCAAGCGCCTTGATGCCTTCGGGTGATACGTGCGCTATATAAGTCGCCATACATACATTTACTAGGGCCTGTGCATTTTATTTTTTGGTCAGCAGAGGGAGTAAAGTTTTATTCAAACAGTATTGTTATATTTCAAGTTAGTGAGGCCCTTACCTGCTGAAGTGTGGAATGAGCCTGTCTGTCTCCTAGGACATTCTGAACAGGAGAAGCAGCTGCCCAGCCCCCACCCCAGGCCAACAGGCCTTTGGCCATTCAGCTACCATGCAAGTCTGAGCCCTCCTATCACACCTGCCCAGTCCTCTTAAAGCCTTGCTAGATGGACCCCAAATCATTCTCCTCCATCTTGTTTTCCCTGCCCATGATTGCTTCAATTTAACTTGTTGAATTGTGGGATTTGCAGTCCACCCTCTGTAGTTTGTACCTCTCATTCCTTGGTGACAATTCTGTTTTCCCTCCAAATTTCTCATTTGCTTTGAGCTAAGACCTGTATGTTAAAACAGTGCAATCCAAGCCACCATTTTGTGCTCACAAGCCAGTAAAACCAGCCCCCCTTCCTCCCCCCCAGCAACAGGGATTTTCTACATTAGAGAGTGCTTCTGTGAGCTGTTTAAACTGTTTACTAGGCCTGTGCACCTCGTTTTTTGGCCAGCAGAGGGAGTAAAGTTTTATTATAACAGTATTGTTAGATTTCAAGTTAGTGATTTTCTTATCTGCTCAAGTCCAAAGTGTGGAGTGATCCTGTCTGTCTCCTAGGAGATTCTGAACAGGAGAAGCAGCAGCACAGCCCCCACCCCAGGCCAGCAGACCATTGGCTATTCAGCTTCCAGGTGAGTCTGAGCCCTCCTCTCACACCTGCCCAGGCCCCTTAAGACCTTGCTGGGTGCACCCCAAATCATTCTCCTCCATCTTGTGAGTTGCAGCCTACCTGTGCCCCCGATTGCAGTGAGCAGAGTCCAGGAAGTGGTAAGGAGACAGACTAGTGCTGTCTCTTCCCAAGACAAAAAGTTGTTTAAAAAATGATTTTCACTTTCTGTTTTTACCGTCTTTGCCTGTGGTTGTTACAGTTTAAAATTGTAGCTTTGGCCTGCCTGTGATTGCATGTTTTATTACCTGTTTTGTGTTTAAAAAATGTTGTTTTCACTGCCCATGATTGCTTCCATTTAACATGTTGAATTGTGGGATTAGCAGTCAAACCTCTGTAGTGTGTCCTCACATTCCTTGGTGACAATTCTGTTTTTCCCTCCAAATTTCTCCTTTGCTCTGAGCTAAGACCTGTATGTTAAAACAGTGAACTCCCAGCCACCATTTTGTGTTCACAAGCTAGTGAAACCAGCCCCCCTGCCTCCTCCATCCAGCAACATGATTTTCTACATCAGAGGGTGCTTCTGTGAGCTGTTTAAACTGTGTTTATTAGGGCCTGCGCACTTCGTTTTTTGGCCAGCAGAGGGGGTAAAGTTTTATTAAAACTGTATTGTAACATTTCAAGTTAGTGAGGCCCTTACCTGCTGAAGTCCAAAGTGTGGATTGAGCCTGTCTGTCTCCTAGGACATTCTGAACAGGAGAAGCAGCTGTCCAGAACCCACCACCAGGCAAGCAGACCATTGGCTATTCAGTTACCAGGCAAGTCTGAGAACTCCTCTTTTACCTGCGCAGGCCCCTTAACGCCTTGCGGGGTGCACCCCAAATCATTCTCCTGCCTACTTGTGAGTTGCAGCCTACCTTTGCCCTAGATTGCAGTGAGCAGAGTCCAGGAAATAGTAAGGAGACAGAATAGTGCTGTTTCTTCCCAAGACAAAAAGTTGTTTAAAACACGATTTTCACTTTCTGTGTTTACTGTCTTTGCCTGTGGTTGTTACAGTTTAAAATTGTAGTTTTAGCCTGCCTGTGATTGCATATTTTATCACCTGTGTTGTGTTTTAAACTTGTGGTTTGCCCTGCCGATGATTGCTTCCTTTTAACATGTAGAGTTGTGGGATGTGCAGTTCAACCTCTGTAGTTTGTCCCTCTCATTCCTTGGTGACAATTCTGCTTTCCTTCCGATTTTCTCCTTTGCTCTGTGCTAAGACCTGTATGTTAAAACAGTGCACTCCCAGACACCATTTTTTGTTCACAAGCCAGTGAAACGAGCCCCCCTGCCTCCACCCCAACAGCAACAGGTATTTTCTACATCAGAGTGTGATTCTGTGAGCTGTTTAAACTGTGTTTACTAGGCCTGTGCACTTTGTTTTTTGGCCAGCAGAGGGAGTAAAAATGTATTATTATTATTAATATTATTATTATAAAGGCTTTTATAGCGCGCTCTGTTACTAAAGAATAGTATCCTGGCGCGAGAGGGTGAAGGCGGAGCATAGGGTTATTGGAATGACATATCTAAAGAGAGGTAAGAGGCCTACAGAATGGTGTTAAAGAGGTGGGTCTTCAGTCCTTTCTTAAAAGCCATGATGGTAGGCGCTGTCTTGATGTGAAGGGGGAGAACATTCCAAGCTTTCGCAGCTCTAACTGCGATGGATTGGCCGCCTAATCTGCAATACTTAAATTTAGGCATGGACATTTGGCACAGATTGGCCGACCGGAGGGATCAGTTAGGAACATAGAGGGAGAACCTTTACCTCAGGTAAACCGGGCCAATTTGATGAACAGCGCGGTAGGAAAGGACAAGAATTTTGAACATGATCCTATGAGCAACTGGGAGCCAGTGGAGGCCGCGAAGTAAGAGGAGAACACTGGAACTCTTAGGTATGTTGAACAGGAGTCTCACGGCAGCATTTTGTTTAACCTGAAGACGGTGGATCAGATAGGCCGGTAGTCCACAAAACAGGCCATTCGCGTAATCTAACCTGGAGAGTATTAGAGCGCGAATAACAGTCTCTTTAGCCTCTCTAGGGAGAAGGGGGAAAAACCTACGTAGAGTTTTCAAAGTAGAGAAGCAGAATTGTTAGATTTCAAGTTAGTGTGGCCCTTTCCTGCTGAAGTCCAAAGTGTGGATTGAGCCTGCCTGTCTCCTAGGAGATTCTGAACAGGAGAAGCAGCTTTCCAGCCCCCCACACCCAGGCCAGCAGACCATTGGCTATTCAGCTACCAGGCAAGTCTGAGCCCTCCCCTCACACCTGTCCTGGCCCCTTAAACCCTTGCTGGGTGCACCCCAAATCATTCTCCTCCATCTTGTGAGTTGCAGCCCACATGTGCCCCAGATTGCAGTGAGCAGAGTCCGGGAAGTGGTACGGAGACAGACTAGTGCTTCTCTTCCCAAGACAAAAAGTTGTTTAAAAAACGATTTTCACTTCCTGTGTTTACTGTCTTTGCCTGTGGTTGTTACAGTTTAAAATTGTATTTTTAGCCTGCCTGTGATTCATATTTTATGACCTTTGTTGTGTTTTAAACATGTGGTTTTCGCTCCCCATGATTGCTTCCATTTAACGTGTTGAATTGTGGGATTTGCAGTCCAACCTCTGTAGTTTGTCCCTCTCATTCTTTGGTGAAAATTCTGTTTTTCCTCCAATTTTCTCCTTTGCTCTGTGCTAAGACCTTTATGTTAAAACAGTGCATTCCCAGCTGCCAGTTTGAGATCACAAGCCAGTGAAACCAGCCCCCCCTCCCTCCCCGTCCCCAGCAGCAGGGATTTTCTACATTAGAGAGTGCTTCTGTCAGCTGTTTAAACTGTTTACTAGGCCTGTGCACTTCGTTGTTTTGCCAGCAGAGGGTGTCAAGTTTTATTCAAACAGTATTGTTAGATTTCTAGTTAGTGAGGCCCTTACCTGCTGAAGTCCAAAGTGTGGATTGAGCCTGCATGTCTCCTAGGAGATTCAGAACAGGAGAAGCAGCTGCCCAGCCCCCACCCCAGGCCAACAGACCATTAGCTATTCAGCTACCAGGCAAGTCTGAGCCCTCCTCTCACACCTGTCCTGGCCCCTTAAAGCATTGCTGGGTGTACCCCAAATCATTCTCCCCCAACTTGTGAGTTGCAGCCTACCTTTGCCCTAGATTGCAGTGAGCAGAGTCCAGGAAATGGTAAGGAGACAGACTAGTGCTGTCTCTTCCCTAGACACAAAGTTGTTTATGTTATGTTATGTTATGTTAATGGGTGACTTATATAGCGCACGGCTACTCCAAGGAGTGTCCCGGCGCTTTCTGACCCATTACTGAAAAAGAAGAAGGATAACAGACATAACAGTATTATTGATTAAAAAGCCACGTTTTCAGGGCCTTTCTAAAGGCAAACAAATTGGAGATGTGGCGGAGACCAACGGGAAGAGAGTTCCATAGTCTGGGGGCAAGATGTTTAAAGGAACGTCCACCAATTCTGGCTTTCTTAATGGGAGGCACCATTGCCAAGCCAAGATTTTCCGACCGGAGAGATCTGGTGGGCTTGTAAAAGGAAAGCCGTTTCCTAATGTAAGAAGCCCCTACCAGATGGAGTGCCTTGTGGGCCAGTGTAAGAGCTTTGAATATGATTCGTTTTTTAATCGGAAGCCAGTGCAGGGAGACTAGCAACTCAGAGGCTCTGGCTTGCCGGGGTAGGCCGAAGATGGCTCTAGCCGCAGAGTTTTGCACAACCTGGAGTTTGTGCAAAAGATAATCCGGCAAGCCCAGGTAGAGGATGTTAGAATAGTCAAGCCTGGAACAAATCAGAGCTTGTACTGTCAACTTCCTATGGGCAGCGGGGAGCATAGGAAGGAATTTACGAATCATTTTTAGCAGACCAAAACAGGTACCTGTGAGGCCTGTGATCTGCGTTTTCAAAGCAAGGGTGTTATCAATTTTAACCCCCAGGTTTTTTGCAACCGAAGAAGAGGAGGAAGGGGGGGACATGCTCACTGGCCACCATTCCTGCCAGGGCGGCTCTGCCGGACATCCGAAGAAGAGCACCTCAGATTTATCAGGGTTGCATTTGAGGCTGCTTCGCTGAAACCAGTTGAAGACAGCCCCAAGGCAACCACGGATGCTCTCCCCGTCAAACTCCGTGCCCTTCTTGCAGGTGAAGAGTAGCTGGGTGTCGTCAGCGTATGATATGATCTGGGCACCCATTGACTCCGCCAGCGCCGCCAATGGAGTCATGAAGATGTTAAAAAGGGTCGGGCTCAACACCGACCCTTGCGGGACTCCGACATCCATGGGCGGAACTTCAGCAGAGTACGGGGGGGCCCAGACCACTTGACGGCGACCCGCTAGGAAAGATCTCAGCCAGCTCAACACCGTCCCCCTGAGACCGATCTCGTGAAGTCTTCTCAAGAGGGCCTCATGCGGGACGGTGTCGAAGGCCGCCGACAAGTCCAACATCACCAGCATTGCTCTTCCGCCTGCGTCGAGGACTTCCTTGATGGCTTCGCTAACTTCCAAAAGAGCGGTCTCAGTACTCAGATTGGAGCGGAAGCCAGATTGGGTGGAGTGGAGTAACCCATGGTCTTCAAGGAAGGAAGACAGCACAAGGTGAACGAGCTTCTCGACGATCTTAGCCAGGGTGGGTAGGAGAGATATGGGCCTATAGTTGGCATGTATCTCTGGATCGAGGCCTGGTTTTTTTAAAAGGGGAACAACCATAGCCTTCTTCCAGGCTGGTGGAACAGTGCCGCTGGACAGAGAAAGGTTGAGAATGGGGAAGATTATGGGATTCAGGGTCAAGGCATTCCTAGCTAGAAAGCTCGCCGGACAAGGGTCAAGCGGGGAGCCAGATTTGATTTTGAGTAAAAGATCCAGAGAATTAGATTCCAGTAAGGGAGGAAACTCCGATAGAGTGGGGCAGGGGTCAGGAGATGAGGACATCAAATTAGATTCATACATTAAAGCAGTTGGAACAGCAGGTGGAAAGGATTCTTGAATCAATTTGATTTTAGTGTTAAAGAAAATGGCCATCTCCCTAACCCAGGGTTCAGAGAACTTGTGCTGGACTATGCTCGATTTTGGAGAGGTAAATTCTTTGACAATGGAAAAAATTTCTTTACTGGAGTTTGCCGCAGACTCGATTCTATCTGAAAAATAGTTTTTTTTGGCCTCAAGAATGTCAGAATGGTAGGATTTAATAGCTAGTTTATAAGCAAACTTAGTTTCTAGATCATAATGCTTCCGCCAGAGTCTTTCGGCTACCTTACAATTACGGCGTGCTAGAGCAAGTGATTTAGAAAACCAAGGGGCCGAACTACGCTTGACGGATGAAGAAGGGGTGGAGAGAGGCGCGAGATCATCAAGCCTATCCGTTAACCATTCCTGGAAGGTTTCAAGGTCCCTCTCCAGATGGCCGGATTGGATACAGGGATAATCCTGAAGCGTTTGAGCCAGATTCTCAGGAGTAATTTTATGTAGGGGTCTTCTGGGATGTCTGTGGTGGTCTGAGTTAGTATAAGTAGTTTTACTTCTGCCCTGGATCAAAAAACTGATCAATGTGTGGTCAGACCAGAGAACAGGGGTGGGCTGGGACATAACAAGGGGAAAGGTGGAAAACACTTGATCAAGCGTGTGACCCTTGTTATGCGTTGCACTTGAGATGTGAGGAATTAGACCAAGAGGAGCAGTAATGTCCATGATTTTAGTCGCTTCACTATCAGACTCGACGTCCATATGGATGTTAAAATCCCCTAACATTATGCAGTTTTCCACCTTCAAGCAGAGAGAAGTGATAACCGATTGAAGGTCCTCAAAGAAGGAACCCCGCAGACCCGGAGGTCTATAAACAAGAAGCCCGGTAAAAGATTGATGCGGGGAGAGTGCAATGGAGAAGGCGAGGGATTCGCAGCCAGGAATAGACAGAGATGGAATTATTGAGCAGGCAAAAGATTTTAGGACTGCAAGTGCAACACCACCACCTTTTCCCACTGTCCTATCCTGTCTGTAAACAATATATTCTGGCGGGAAGGCTACCGCGATGTCAGGATTAGACGAATCGCAGAGCCATGTTTCTGTGAGCATGAGACAGAGTGGTTTCTCAGAGGTAAGTAGCTCAAAGATGTCCAAAGCGTGCCTATGCAATGAACGGGTGTTAAGTAGTAAGCACTTAAACTGTTTAGACAGGGATGGCCGGGAACCCTCAGAAGCCCGGTAAATGTTAGGATACCAACCGCATCCTGGGCAGCAGCATTTACCTTTAAAGCGGCCGGGGAACACATACCGACAAGTGGCGGTGTTAGGGTTAAATGAGAGTAGATCCTCAGCAGAGTACATACGCCTAAGTACAGAGCCTGCCGCCGTGCCGACCGCTGCCGTGTCGCGGACGGGCGCAGACGGGCAGGACTCTGGCACGACTCCGGCACAGATCCGGCGCGACCGCTGATCGCGTCCGCTGCGCGGAGTCATCCCTGCCCGTTTTTATGACGCTGAAATCGCGTCAGTAAGCCCAACCCTACCCAAGATGGCGGCCAAAAACCGGTGCTCTGCCCTCGGCGTCGATACTCAGCCGAGAGCAGGTCCGGAGCAAGAGGGGAGGGGGTGAGAGGGAGACTTGAAGCGCAACGAGCGCTGGGGGGTCCAAAGCACAAATGTACAATAATAATCCCACCTATTCAGCTCAGGTGAGGCGAAGTGCAAAATGCAAGATGCTGCAATTAAAATCAATAAAAACACAGAGGATAGGCAAGAGACCTCCCGGCTTCCGCCTCAGGAGGGGTTTAAAACACGATTTTCACTTTCTGTGTTTACTGTCTTTTCCTGTGGCTGTTACAGTTTAAAATTGTAGTTTTAGCCTGCCTGTGATTGCATATTTTATCACCTATGTTGTGTTTTAAACGTGTGGTTTTCCCTGCCCATGATTGCTTCCTTTTAACGTGCTGAATTGTGGGATTTGCAGTCCAACCTCTGTAGTTTGTCCCTCTCATTCCTTGGTGACAATTCTGTTTTCCCTCCAATTTTCTCCTTTGCTCTGTGCTAAGACCTGTATTTTAAAACAGTGCACTCCCAGCCACAATTTTGTGCTCACAAGCCAGTGAAACCAACCCCCTGCCCCCCCCCCCCCAGCAACAGGGATTTTCTACATTAGAGGGTGCTTCTGTGAGCTCTTTAAACTGTGTTTACTAGGGCTTGTGCACTATGTTTTTTGGCCAGCAGAGGGAGTAAAGTTGTATTCAAACAGTATTGTTAGATTTCAAATTAGTGAGGCCCTTACCTGCTGAAGTCCAAAGTGTTGATTGAGCGTGTCTGTCTCCTAGGAGATTCTGAACAGATGAAGCAGCTGCCCAACCCCCACCACCAGGCCAGCAGGCCATTGGCTATTCAGCTACCAGGCAATTCTGAGCCCTCCTCTAACACCTCCCCAGGCATCCTGAGGCCTTGCTGGAGGCACCCCAAATCATTCTCCTCCATCTTGTGAGTTGCAGCCTATCTAAGCCCCAGACAAAAAGTTGTTTAAAAAACGATTTTCACTTTCTTTGTTTAAAGTCTTTGCCTATGGTTGTTACAGTTTAAAATCGAAGTTTTACCCTGCCTATGATTGCATATTTTATCACCTGTCTTGTGTTTTAAACTAGTGGTTTTCGCTGCCCATGACTGCTTCCATTTAACATGTTTAATTGGGGGATTTGCAGTCCAACCTCTGTAGTTTGTCCCTCTCATTCCTTGGTGACAATTCTGTTTTCCCTCCGAATTTCTCTTTTGCTCTTTGCTAAGACCTGTATGTTAAAACAGTGCACCACCAGCCACCATTTTGTGATCACAAGCCGGTGAAACTAGCCCCCCTTCCTCCCCTTCCCCCAGCAACAGGGATTTTCTACATCAGAGGGTGCTTCTGTGAGCTGTTTAAACTGTGTTTACTAGGGCCTGTGCACTTCGTTTTTTGGCCAGCAGAGGGAGTAAAGTTTTATTGAAACAGTATTGTTAGATTTCGAGTTAGTGAGGCCCTTACCTGCTGAAGTCCAAAGTGTGCATTGAAGCTGTCTGTCTCCTAGGATTTTCTGAACAGGGGAAGCAGCTTCCCAGCCCCTACCCCCAGGCCAGCAGACCATTGGCTATTCAGCTACCAGGCAAGTCTGAGCCCTCCTCTCACACCTGCCCAGGCCTCTTAAAGCCTTGCTGGGTGCACCCCAAATCATTATCCTCCACCTTGTGAATTGCAGCCTACCTGAGCCCCAGATTGCAGTAAGCAGAGTCCAGGAAGTGGTAAGGAGACAGACTAGTGCAGTCTCTTCCTAAGACAAAATGTTTTTTAAAAAATGATTTTCACTTTATGTGTTTACTGTCTTTGCCTGTGGTTTTTACAGTTTAAAATTGTAGTTTTAGTCTGCCTGTGATTGCATATTTTATCCCTTGTGTTGTGTTTTAAACGTTTGGTTTTCCCTGCCCATGATTGCTTCCATTTAATGTGTTGAATTGTGGGATTTGCAGTTCAACCTCTGTAGTTTGTCCCTCTCATTCCTTGGTTACAATTTTGGTTTCCCTTCAAATTTCTCCTTTGCTCTGTGATAAGACCTGTATATTAAAACAGTGCACTCCCAGCCACCATTTTGTGTTCACAACCCAGTGAAACAAGCCCCCCTACCCCCCCAGCAACAGGGATTTCCTTCATTAGAGTATGCTTATGTGAGCTGTTTAAACTGTGTTTACTAGGGTCTGTGCACTTCGTTTTTTGGTCAGCAGAGGGAGTAAAGTTTTATTCAAATAGTATTGTTAGATTTCAAGTTAGTGAGGCCCTTGCCTGATGAAGTCCAAAGTGTGGATTGAGTTTGTGTGTCTCCTAGGAGATTCTGAACAGGAGAAGCAGCTTCCAACTCCCTGGCCAGCAAACCTTGTCTGAGGTTGCTGGGACCTTATATGGTCTGCTAGTGGTTGGTAGATGTCTGCACTGATTGGTGGTTTTATCTGGTGTTTCTATTCGATTAGGGTTAATGTCCTCATTGGTTGGGTATTTGAGGGTTCTGATTGGTTTCTGGGTCTATGATTCAATCATTGTAGGGTTGGGACTAGGGCTACGGTTAGGATTTCTATTGGAAGTAGGGACTAGGGCTTCCTATGTTATTGGTTGTTCGGAGTAGGGGGGACTAGGGTTAGGGTTAGACCTTTCATTGAATGAATGAATGAATGAATGAACCGGTTATTATATGTGCACGGACTTAGCCCAATGGGCGTCAAGGCGCCTAATTCAAATGCGGAAGACAGAATAACTACCAAGTCCTATTTGCTCATGGGTAGGCCCTCTTCAAAAAGTAGGTTTTGAGAGCCTTTTTAAAAGACTCGATGGTCGGGAGAGTTTTTATTTCTGTGGGGATGGAATTCCACAGCTGCGGAGCAACCACAGAGAAGGCTCTGGCGCCCCATCTGGCAAGTTTGAAACGAGGAACAACCAGTTGACATAGTCTCGCAGATCGGAGGTTTCTTGTAGGAACATAGCGCGTAAGAAGAGATCCGATAGCAGTGGAAGGACCATCCTTCAGTGCTCTGTGGGTCAGACAGAGAATTTTAAAGGCAATTCTATGCTGCACCGGAAGCCAGTGGAGCTCCTTCCTGGCTGAGGTGGCTGAAGATGCTTTCGGAAGCTCCAGAACAAAGCGAGCTGCAGCATTCTGGAGAATCTGCAGACGATGTATCAGTCCTTTATTGGCTTCCATGTACAGGGAGTTACAGTAGTCCAGCCTTGAACCAACCAGGGCGACTGCAACCTGTTTACGCGCCTGGGGGAAAGGTAACCACTGATTTTATTAAGCGTACTGATCATGCCCCAGCAGGTGGCCACGGTCCTATTGACTTGCAGGGACATAGAGAGCGCGGTGTCGAATAATACTCCAAGATTTCTGGCGGAAGGGGAGGGAGTGGGGCAGTTGCCAAGAGAAGAAGGCCACCACTCGCTCGACCACAGATTTTGATTCTTCCCAAACACCAACACCTCAGTTTTTTCGCCGTTTAGTTTGAGGGAGTTTATAGTCATCCAGTCTGCCACAGACTGCATGCAAACCCTGAAACTAGCGGCTGCTGTAGTGACAGAGGTGTGGGTTAGAGATACCATAATCTGGGTATCGTCTGCGTAGGATACCACCTCCATCCCCTGAGATTTAACCAGTCTTGCAAGGGGGGCCACATAGATGTTAAACAGGGTCGGACTCAAGGCCGACCCTTGTGGCACCCCACACTGCAATGACTTGGCAGGGGAGAGGTAGTTCCCAAGCATAACTCTCTGTTCCCTTTCGGTCAGGAAGGAATTTAAGAGGCTCAGGGCCGGTCCTGAAACACCAGCTTCCCTCAGCCGAGATGTAAGAATGGCGGGGGATAGGGTGTCGAACGCGGCCGTGAGATCTAAAAGGACCAGAACAGTAGTTTGGCCAGAGTCTACCTTGCGTTGAATGTTATCGACAACACAGGGAAGGGCGGACTCTGTGCTGTGATGTTTTCTAAAACCGTGTTGAGTGTAATTCATTGGAAGTAGCGATTAGGGCTTCTGGTGGGATTGGTTGCTGGACTGGGTGTGGGACTTAGAGTAGGGTTAGGCTTTCTATTGGAAGTAGGGACTAGGGCTACCTGTGCCATTGGTTGCATGGACTTGTTTTGGGGTGACTGGTAGGGCTAGGGCCATTTTTTGGGACGTAGAGATCAGGGTTCTTGAACTGATTGGGTGCTTGGACTAGCGCTAAGATTGGCTGTAAGGTCCTGGTCTCCTTTTGGTTCTAGATTTTAGTGCTAATGTTGTGATTGGATAGTGTTAGGGCTAGGGTTCCCATTGGCTGCAGGGGTCACCTGATTACTGGGTTTATAAAAGGCCATTCTTAGGGCGTATCAGCCCGGGCGTCGAGGCTAAGGGCAGAGAGGACAAGGGCTGCTGCCTGTTTGAGCCTGTTCAAGACTTGTCGAAACTAGGGCCAGAAATGCTGTCCTTTTTCTCATTGATGAACTGGGATCACTGCCTAAAGTATCAAAGGAAGTAAGAAACCTCGGAATGACCATGTAGTCCAAGCTGTCGATGAATGCCCAAGTGGAGAAACTAGCAAGATCAAGCTTTGCTACTATCAAAACGCTGTGACGAATTTTCCCTCATTTGGGATTTCCCCACAAGGTCAAAGCTACCATCTCCCTTGTTCTGTCCAAACTTGATTATGCCAGTAGCCTCTACCACAGATCACCTGTATTGACCATGAAAAGACTAGAACGGATTCAGAACTCGGCTGCCAGACTACTCTTGCATATCAAACCGCAAGACCACATCTCCGCTGCTTTGAAAGCCCTGATTGGTTACTGGTTGCCAGAAGATCCACGTTCAAGCTGCTTTGTATCACCCACCAAACAATACATGGAATGGAACCACTCTTCATCAGAAATAAAATCACCAAACACATTCAACAAAGGAACCTCCGCTCTAAAGGAGCATCTCGCCTCAAAATCCAACCATACAAGAAAAAAACCATGGGTGGCACACCATTCTCTGTTCAAGCAGCCAAACTATGGAACTCTTTACCCCCAACATAAGGTCCACCGACAACCACCTTCAGAAAACTACTCAAGATTTGGCTCTTCTCCACATAAGCACCATATCAAACATACATTTACAGCATATCCCTCTGTATGCAAGCATTTGTTTTTACTATAGATATGTTCCTATCTTTGTGTATTACTTTGTATAAACATGTAAAATAATTATGGTGTTGAGAGAAAAAAAAAAAAAATAATAAATAAATAAAAATCATCTTTGGTCTAAATGTACATACTTCCTTTGCACATCTATGTACCTTCCATGTTCTTGGATCTGTGTGTCTGTTACTTTTCTCCTGAAAAAGCGTATCCGAAGCACTACCCTATTTCTCATCCTGTGCCTCTATCAATATATTTAATCTATATATACTTACCTAATTTATTTATCTATATACTTTCAAATTAATTATGGATCTATATATATATCACTTTCTTCTAATTTAACATTTCCAATGTACTACCCTATTTCTCAGCCTATACTTCGCTCAATATATCCTCTAGCCCAACCTTCTGACTCATCTCAAACTTCTTCTACTACTCCTTCCAATGCACTACCCTATCTTTCACCCTATACATCTATAAATATACCCTCTACATCCCCTCTCTCATTTATCCCAAACCCCATACCACCACTACTATGATTGCCAATATAACCCTTTCTAGACTCTCTCCTACTCTACCCATCCTTGCATTATCTGACACCTCTCTTACTATACCAATCCCCTAAAGCAAACCTTTCTAAACTCTTCCCTCTGAGTCCTCCCCTCCAAAACTCATTTTACTCATCCAAAAGCCTCCTCCTACTGTTAGGACCTGAAAAAAAAATCCTTCACTCTTTTATCCCTCTACTATCCTTTACAATTGAAATTAACAGACTAACATGTTCACTTCACAAATTCCATAATACACTATACTAATATACTACCAAAATAACTGAATAACATATCCACTACTCAAATTACTTCATATTTTTTACAATACTAATTTTCAAAAGTAATCCTTTATGGGTTCCAGTGTGGCGTGCTACTCGCCAGAAAGCGCTTCAAGACCCATCAGGGGTAACAAGTGCTAAATAAATGCAAATCTTTATTCCCCTGTTACCCCTCCGCTATCCTTCTCACTTCAAGTAACTGACTAATATCCACCAATGAAATGACTTCATATTTCACCATATTAATTCACCAGTAATCATTTGTAGACTTCCTGAATAGCGTGCGTCAACAAGCGCTATATAAATACAAACCTTTGTCCTCCTCTATCCTTCTGCTATCATTCCAAATCCAAATAACTGACTAACCTATCCCCCACTTAAAATGTACTTGCATGTTTCACTATACTAATTCAACACTAATCCTCTATGGGTCCCGGAGTACCGTGCTACTCGCCGAAAAAGCAATTCTGCACCCCGTCAGGGGTAGTAAGCGCTATATAAATGCAATTACAATACAATACAATACAATAGCATCCTTTCTCCACTCTACCAACCACCAGTTCTGGGGGGGTATCCAGGCCATGGTCTGTACCCTGAGGCACACCAGCCCATGGTCTGTGACCTGGGGCTGAACAGGAGTCAGGGGTGAGTCCTTGCTTTCCTTTTGGGACAAAAGTAATGGCAATGGTATCATCTCTACAGCTGATAAAACCACCACGAATTGCCATTAAAGCACTTAAAATGTTCAAGCACTATGATTATCTGGGTATCTCCTTTAACAACAAGCTGTTCTTGTGAGCCCATGGTGACAAGGCAGCTAGCACCCTACAGAGGTCTGCCAACTTCATTTTGAGGCCCAAGAATAATATCGGCTGGGTGTGGCCAGCAAGATAGCAGGATAGATGCTCTGCTGGGGCCTAACAAAATCCTATATGAATACGGTGCTCCAACACTCCAACTCACCCAGTAAATATCGCCCAGATTACACAGAATATGAGTCCCCCAATCTCAGGGTCACAATTGCTCAGAAGCTGCTCCTCGATTCCCTGAAATGTAGCAGAAGAGATGGGATGCCCAACCTCCCAATCGAAGAGATGGAGGAACTGGACTGTGGGAGAGCACAAGAGCAAAGTCTGTCTGGAAGCATTGTACAACACAGCCAAGGATCCTCATTGCCTTGGGTGAGTTTGTAGCAAGGAAGGAGAGTCATGAAAACTGCTGAGAGCATGATGTGAGAAACGGGGGACCAAATTATATCAGAGACTGGTGTGCATTGGAGCTCGGAGGCGGCTGACACTCATCAGAAGTGCGGTAAGGAGACTGACTGGTTGTGGGGAGAGGCAAAGTGGGAGATGTGGGATTATGGATTCCCTTTCTTCCTCCTCCCATCCACCTAGGTAGAGAACATTGCTTAACGGGAAGAAATAATACAGAACTTTTGGCATGGGGATTTAACCCAGCTTTCCTCCACACCTTCTCCTTGATGTTGCTCCAAGATAGGCCATACAAGGCTGAAGTGCATCCTGGACATAGCGACACTGGGACCCCTGATTGCTGGCACTGCCCGGCGGCTACATGGTAACCAGCCTTTCACCCAAGAAAACAACAGACCTCCTGAGAGATGCAGCTGTATCCCAAGATATGGACTGGGGTGGCTTCAGAGTCCTAGTGGGTGTAGTGCACTGTCCAGCCAGACCAGCAATGCCCCCATGACCCGCAGTTATTGGAAGATCAGATTTATGAGATGGTAAGGTGAGTAAGCTTAACTCTGTATGTGTCAATGCACCCTGGGATGGTTTATCACCAGTTGAGACTGTTCAAGGACTTAGAAGATGTGATTTGCACTTGCTAAATAGTCACCCTGGAATTAACCAATAGACAATGTCTAATACCAGAATCGAATGAATGAACTACTTGAGAAGACGAGTGACTCAGAGTCTGGTTCTCCAGTATTGCTACCCACATAAAGCGACAATACTGGTCCTCCTTGAGAAATTTAACAGGTGGGGAAATCAAGGGGTAGATGCATATCTGGAGTATGCGAGTGACACCCTTCACCTCCCCCCAGCTGATCCATTCTCTAAAATGGAAGCGGTAGAGGAAACTTGTGCAACATGGCAAAAGACAAGGATCAATGTCTTGCCCCTACAGGGGAAAATAAACAAGTACACCAATGTAATGGAAACCACCCCAGAATTGGAAGCACTGCTGGACGAACCTGACAATACCATAATCACTAATTTGACCCAACAAACCGGAGCGACCCTAGAAGTGAAAATATGAGAAGTATGCTTAGAAGGGTCACTGCTCCGACAAAATCTCTAAAATCTGGCAGAATGAGTGATAGAACTTGAAGGGAGAGTGACCAAACTGGAATAAAACACAGGACCAATAGGATCTGGCATCAAAGAAATTCAAGCAGTCATGAAAGATCTGCTCTGGAAGGTAGATGATGCAGACAACTGCACAAGACGTAATAACCTGCAGTTTATTGGATTCCCAGAAGGAGTTGGGGCTACCGATATGGCATGAATTCTGGGAGAGTGGCTCAAACCAACATTCAGGGGGGAACATTTCTCCACATGCTTTGAACTTGACTTAGAGCACCAAGCTATGATAGCCTGACTTCTCCAGGCCCCCTCCCCAAGGGCAATCATCATCCATCTCCTCAAATTACAAGACCCCAACATGATACTCCCGGTAATGAGAAAAATGGATGAACTCAAACATAGTTCTTGTTGTATTATGAACTTTCTAGACTAGTCTCAAGAAGTACATAAACAGATAATGGGCATTTGATTCTATATAGGCTAAACTTTGAATGCTGTAAATACAATATATGTTTATGTTCCCAGCCTAGTTGAAAGTGATCTGCAAAGACAAAACTCACTTCTTTTACATGCCAGAAGAAGCCTGGAACTGGCTTGGGGAAAGACCACACTTGCAACTTCCATGCAACAGGGATAAGACCCATAGAGAAACTGAACATCTTGGGGCAAGGCCTAAATTTGGACACTCCGTGAAAAGGAAAAATCAAGAAAAGTTTTAGACCTGGCACCTTGGCATCGGTCTCCCTTCCATTTTATGCTGTTACCTTATGTATTTTTGCTGGTGTTAGATGATTTGGGCACTGTGCCACTGCTGTCCAGTGCCACAGTGCCAGTGCTCCCTATGGTAAATTAATGAATGGATTAGTAACTCCATGATTGGATGATTTGGTTTACTTGTCAGACCCTAGTACAGTGCACTGCATGTGCCCAGGGTTCGTAAATCCAAATGCTGCTTTTGGTCTTCCAGCACTGGCTGTGCCACCCACAGAAGCAGCCTTGTAAAATGTGTCTTAGGTCTGCCATTGCAGAGCCTCTGTGCAGTCTCACTGCCTTGCTGACTGGGCAAGTGCGCCCATTTGCCAGTTGCTAAACCTTCCCTTTTCTTCATATTAGACACCCCTATAGTAGGCCCAAGGGCAGGGTGCATTGTAAGTATAAGGTAGGAAGAGCCCTGATGTGAGTGACATGTCCTAATAGTGAATTACAGCCATTTTTTCGTTTTTCAGTATTGCAAGGTTACCGGTTCGCCATAGGCCAGAATGGGCAGTTTGATTATTACATCTTATAATCCTAACTGACTCAGGGAACTAAGTAGACATTCAAGTTTAGTATGCCTGAGCTCAGAATGATAAAATACATATTTTAGTGAAGTTGGTTTTAACATTCTATGTTTGAAAATACCACTTTTAGAAAGTAGGTATTTTCTTGTTAAACCATCCAAGCCTGCCTCTGCTAGGTTGCGTATTCCTTGTCTGGCATTTGAGTGACAGGGGCTGGGGGATTTCAGGAGAAACAGTGAGCCAGCACAGGGCTGAATAGAGAGATCTACATGTAGATGGGTGGGAGGAGTTGCACTTTTTTTTTTTTGAGTTTTATATAGCGCGTAGTTACCCTCGGGCATCCCAGCGCTTGGAAAGGCAACAACCAACAAACCACAGAGCCAGATCTAATACATTAAGACGGAAAAAGATGTGTCTTCAGAAGCTTCCGAAAACGAAGAGTGCAGGTCTCTAAACACATTCTCAACGGAAGCGCATTCCAGAGAGTGGCTGTGTGAACCGAAAATCTTCTGCCACCAGTACGGACCTTATAAACTCTAGGAACCTGGAGCAGATGTTTCTGATCAGAGCGTAGGCCTCTGTTCGCTTTATAGGGCACCACTAATTTTCTTAGGGTGGGGGGTCCTTTCCCCTGGAGGATTTTATGAGCTGTGCAGAGAGCTTTGAACTTAACTCTCTCCCGCACTGGGAGCCAATGCAATGTTTTCAAGGCGGGTTTAGCTGACTGCCTCCTAGGCACATTCGTCAGCAACCTGGCCGCCGCGTTTTGCACCTGCTGAAGCTTGCTGAACGTAGCTTCAGGAGCGCCAAGGAATATGGCGTTACAGTAATCGAGCCGTGAAATATTTAGCCCCTGAATGAGTAGCTTCCTCGATGTCAAAGGGAGGAGAGGCAAAACTTTACGGGCTGAACGGAGGAGCCCGAAACAGATCCCTGCCGTTTTCTTAGCCTGGGTCTTGAAAGTAAGGTCTTGCTCCATCCAGACCTCCAACCTCTTGATCTCCTGCTTGGGGCTGGGGAGCTCGCCCACGCAACTAGGCGTGGTCGAGGGGAGTGAGGAAGTCTTGTGCCCTAGCAACATTATTTTGGTCTTGGAACCGTTTAATTTGAGCGACGATTCGCACATCAAAGTGTGTACATTGGGCAGGCATAGGCGCAGCGAATCCGGATTCTTCTCCAGTTGGGACAATGCAACCACCAGCTGAGTATCATCAGCAAAGCTGACAATTTTTATCCCAAATGGGGCAACCACATCCTCCATGGGGGCCCTATTGACGTTAAACAATGTGGGGCTTAACGAAGATCCAGAACGCTTCAGCCAGACTCATACTAGATATCCCGCGTAAAGACCACATCTCTGGCCACCTGAAAAACCTCCACTGGCTCCCCGTTAACAAGAGGATTACTTTCCGCCTCCTAACCCACGCACACAAAGCACTTTACGAACTTGGACCCGAATGCCTCAACTCACGACTTTCCTTCTACACCCCCTCCCGCCAGCTACGATCCTCCAACCAAGCCCTTGCAACTGTACCTTGCATCAACAAAACCACCATGGGAGGCAGATCCTTCTCCTACCTGGCAGCTAAAACCTGGAACTCACTTCCCACTCACCTTCGCCTCACTCAGAACCACCTAACATTCAGAAAGCAACTTAAAACCTGGATATTCGACAAGTAATTCCCCACGCTTCTTCAAGCGCCTTGAGACCCTCTGGGTATGTAGCGCGCTATATAAATCACTTGACTTGACTTGACTGACTGACCCTCCTGAATCCAAAATGCTCCTCGCTTCCTCAACGACTGCCAATAGAGCGGTGTCTGTGCCCTGTCCTGGCCGAAAACTCATTTGTGATTCTAGCAACAGACCGTTGGATTCCAGAAAGTCTGACAATCGGTGACCTGGGACATGAATAGGGCTGTGCCTTCCCGCCACAATGCTGACTCCACCTCCTGTGGTTCGCCTGATGTCTCTGCCCTGCACTGTGAAAGGAAAGCAGGAGACAAATAAACTGAGTGCTCCAGAACTGACCAGAACTTGTTTTGACTTGACATAGGCCTCTCTGCCTTTAGAGAACAATGAGAAACTGTGTATAAAAAAGGGGACCCAGACCACAGAGAATAGGATCACTTTTGGGAAACAAGTAGAAACCTTTGCTGATGAGAGGAACCAGAGAAACTGAGGAGAGACTATTCCTAAGCTGAAGTGCTGCTTGGGGGTTTGGCCTGCAGTGGTTGCCTGACTCCCAAAGAAAGGAGAGAGGAACTTACTGTGTACTTTCATCAACTTGTGAAGGATCTCCAAGGGCTTGGTAAAGAGCTTGCCTCCTGCTGAAGTCTCAGGGTCAACAGACTTCAACCACCAGCTCCCCTTTCTGAGGGACTGCGTGTTGCAAGGAGCTGGGAGCGCGACTCACGAAGAAGAAACGCGTTGCAGCCGCTGTCGTTGCATCACTGAAGAAGGTTTCATCGCTGTAGCTGTCACATCGCATCGCACAAGCGGCTCTCAACACAGGAGAAGCGCGTCGCCACCGCAGCCGGTGTTGTCGAAATAATGAACAAGGGTGTCACCACTGTAGCTGTCGCATCAGATCACAGAAGCGTCACGCATCACCAGAGAAGAGTGTCGCCGCCGCAGCCGCTGTCGTTGCATCAATGAACAAGGGTGTCGCCGCTGCAGTTGTTTTATCGCCTCCCTGAAGCGTCTTGCATCACCGGAGAAGTGCGTCGCAGGGCCTGTCGCGCCTCAGAAGAATCGCTGAGTCGCCGTACGGCCGTCCGGAGTGTACGCATTGTGTCGCATCAAGGAGAAGACGCCATCTTTGTTTTCATCGCACCGGATCTACATCGCATCATGGCGTTGCGAACCACATCGCCACGGAAGCGCAGTAAGAAACCGATGCATCATCGTCCATGTGTGTAAGGGACCGATGCATCACCTTCCCTGTAACACTTTCATTTCATAGCACTACGCGTCCAAAGGTACATTGAACTCAAAGTGTTGCATTTACCATCTTAAAAGAACTAAGCTATTTCTACCATTTTTAAAGTACAGTATTGTTAATTTTTGTCATTTGTGGTCTTGTGTTAAGTCTATATAAAAATACTTATTTTTATACTACAACTTGTGTGTTGTCCATCTGTAGTGTTGTCACTGGGTTACTGTATGTGTTCAAATATGCTTTATACACTGCCTCTGAGATAAGCCTGCCTGCTCGTGCCAAGCTACCAAGGGGGTGAGCAGGGGTTATTTTAGGAGTGTACTCCTTCACCCTGACTAGACACAAGGGTCCCTATTTGGTCATAGGTACCTACCACTTCCACCTAGAGACCCCCCAACCTAACAAAAAGGAAGAGGTAGATCTCTTGAACAGTTGGGCAAATGGTGGATACTTGGAAGACACTTTTCAGATTCAGAAAATGACCGTTGGCAGACTCCGACAAAATGACATTAACTGTCAAACACAGAAACTCTGACCTTGATGAAACAGAACTCAATCTAACCTGATGAGATGTAAGGTAAAAGCAGAAAGAGACCCAATGGAGTTACAAGGGCATAATCGTGGCTCCAGGGAGGAGACATGTGGAAACTGTCATTAATCCCAGAGAGAAGGGGCTTAGTTAGCCCTATGATCTTTCTAACATCAGCAGCACCTCTCCTCTATTCAATCCCTCTGGTTCTCACATCTCTTTTCATTTTTTACATTCCTCCCTGTCCCCACTTGTTCTCCTATTTGCTTTATTTCACCTTGTCTTCTTTTTGAGATGTAGGAAGGGGGTGGAGGGTAGGCCTTTTATAGTTTGTTAAATTATTCCAAGGTATTTCTTTCAGTTACAAAAGCAGAGATATTAGACATAGCAGTGCAACTACATAGCTACTAATACTGAAAACTACATATATGGTGGGAAGTTAGAGTTTAGATTCAGCGATGACCTACATTCTGTCCTTGAATGTGAATGGTCTAGGGAACGAATTAAAACTGTGATTAGTGATTGTTTTAAAAAGGAAGTAAAAATGAGACTACTGAATAATCTCCTTCCTGTCTGAAAAAACTATTCATGCCAATTTGATTTCTTTGCTGGTTTTTTCAATATGTCTCTTTGTATTATCATTTCATGCTGTATATTCTTTATTTTGCGGTACAAAAGGGGGTGGTGATGGACGGAGCATCTGAATCCATCAAACACTCACACCCAGTCAAAAGATCTAGGTTTAAACCATCACCATTCTTTAGCCCACTCTGCCACTCCAGTTCAGACATATTCTTTATTTTGCTCCTTGTATATTTAGTGCTATTTATTAGGTTGTACAGCGCTCTCACACCACAATTTTGGTCATGTTCACGCTTTAGAAAACTTTATTATTAAAATACAAAGATTTTAAAAAAGTACATCAGGAGATTAAAAATCAAAAGACCCACCTGATGGCATCTTGGAGCTGTTTTCTAAAAAGAGGAGCTTACACCACTTTGAAAGAGGACAACTTCACCTCAGGGTCCCATGGAGTCATGATTTTAATTATGTAACCCCCCCTTCCGAATCAAAAAAAAAAACATGGATAGATCATTACTGAAAATATGTGGTGGTACAGGTGTGTGGGGCAGGAGGGTTGTTATGTTTATTAGTGTTTATGCCACCCCAAGACTGCAACAAATTACTCTGGAAAGGGTGACAGAAATATTGTTGGAAACTGACTCCTCACTACGTATAGTGGGAGGGATTTTAACAATGTACTGCTTGTTAGATTGGATAGGTCACGGTCACGACCCATTCAGAACACCCCAAGAGACACACCACTAGGACTCTCAGTCCTCTGGTATAGATGTCATCCTCAAAGCTGCAAACATTCTTATTTCTCTGACGCCCATAAATTCTTCTCTAGAATAGATTATATCTTTGCCTCAGCAAGAGAGGTAATCACAGTAGACAATGCTGAATATTTGGTGAGAGGCATAGCGGATCACTCACCACTATAGATAACTTTAGGAACCAAAATCATGTCACCCAAGCATGGCCTGAAGATTGAATGCTTGAGAACTGCTGAACACCCCAGACTCGAATGATCTTAGGGTTGTCATGGAGTTATACTTTGAGGAAACTCAGCAGTAATACTAAGGGAAGCCTATAAACCAGTTGTTAGAGATAGACCCCAGAATGTTATAGCCCACAAACAGAAAAGGGAAGCACAAGGAATGGAAGATATAAAACATAGACTGGTAGCCCTTGAAGAGCATACAGATACTGAACTAGACCCCTTGTCATAATTTGACAATGGCCGAGTTAGCGCTTAGCTTTGCTACACGTTATTTCCCTTAACTTGGCCATATTAGAAAACGCCATTTTGTATGTTACGGTGGCCATTTTAGGGAATGAGCGGCCTCGTGGTTAGCATGCCCTTTAGTCCGTTGTCCGTACCACTGACCACTCAACTTTACCCAGCAACAGGCTATTTTTAGCAACGGTCAAGCCTGTACATGCGCAGTTCCAACTGACCAGTCACCCTTCAGGAATGTGCCAACAAACTGACCAGTGGGGTTGTAACCCCTCCAATGAGTTGGCTGTGCTCCAAAAATGACCATATATGTACATAAACTCTGTAACCTTGTACCGCCTATCTTTTTGTTGCTTGTAAATTGTATAAAAGAAGGACTCACACCAACGTTCGGTGTGATACTTCTTGCATTGCCGAAGGGTGCTGTAGGAATGTACCACCACCCCATGGGGTCTTAATAAACTTGTCCTTTGTACTTTTCAGTTTCCGTGCCAACAGTTCTTTCGGTGTAAGTGGGTTATCTACGGAGCATGTAGGCCTTGGGAACCCGATACCACAAGTTGGCGACCACGAAGGGACTCATCGGTGACTCGGATGCCCGAAGGAGAGGTCGTGACAAAGGATTGGAAACTCGCCATGGACGTGTACGCTGCCACTGAGTGACCCGAGTCTTGGCACCCACGGTGTTTTCTTCCTTTCCTTCTGCTCTGACCTTCCAGGTGGCGCCGGTCTCCGACTGAGATCTTGATCGTCTGCGTTGCTGTACAGTGCCTGTTTGGCTGATTCGATTAAAGACCTTGGCAGTTAGAACCTGGATATTTGAAATTGGGTAAGATTTGTGATCAGTAAGGTAGTCTACGGACGCTTACTGAAGTTCTACGATTTGTGATCGGTAATGTAGTCTACGGACGCTTACTGAAGTTCTATGATTGTGTCTAGGATTTGAGTTAGCTAACATTTTGATTTTGTGAACTTTGAATATATGTGTAGTGCACTTCACATAGGCAGGCATGTACAGATGTTTCTCTAACTTTGTTCTGTATTCTGAGCGGCACATTTGTGTGAAGTACTGTAAGTGCCATTTTTATAGTATCACGCTTTCGTGGTACTTTTTGAACATGCCTGTTTTAAGCACGCTCCGAGGGATGTGTGTTTTGGAAATGGTACCACAATTAGGTTAGCGGAATCACAGCCGGCTCCCCCAGAAGGAACTCCAAATCGTGAGATGTATGTGAAATTCGGCCTTCCCCCTATACTGTATAGTAAATTATGGCATAAATATACCAGAACCGATCCCGAGTTGCAATGGCCACTACATGGGTCGTTTGATTTACGAAAGGTTCAGTTTGTGGAGCAATGTTTGTTTCAGCGCAGGTCTAGACAGAATATGTTTGATTGTGTACGAATGTGGGAGAAAGCGGTGCGTGAACGTATGAAGCGTGAAGTTGCCTTGGCGGACAAAGAGCAGCGCAAGGCTGCTCGAGATAAAGCTTTACAGCTTGAGGAAAAGGAGGCGCAGGAAAAGAAAGAGAGGGAGGAACGGGTACGTAATTTGCAAACGACCGGTCAATTTCCTATTCGGCGACCACTTTATCCTGTCCTTACTAATGAAATTGATGATTTTTCGTTATTAGATCGATCACCGCCTCCGTACGTTCTTCCTACGGCTCCGACTGCAGATTCTGATGATGAAGGACAGGATAAGTCGGGTAAAGGGGATAAGTCCAGTGTCAGGTTATCCGCGGAGAAAGCCGCGGACTTGCGTAGTTGGGCCCGTAAATTGAATTTAAATTATGTAACTGTGTCTGACGTTGTTGTCGAGAGGGGTAAATGGACAGAACGAGAACTGATGTGTTTTTTGACTACTCTTGCTGATGAAGTTGTTACTACATTTCGTAAATATTCAGAGACTTTAGAACCCAAGGCTGTGTCGGTTCATCGTGAGAATCTGGATAAAGGTCTATTTGTTCTTGCACATGTCGATGCATTTTTCAAGCAACTGATCGCGCTACGGGATGAGACGTCCAGGTTGCGGGAAGAAAAGAAAAAGGAGCCCGTGCCGGGGTCAACAGAGCATATTAAGGAGTGTTCTCTCCGGGGTTCAGATAAGAATTCTAAAGTGCATGTTATGCCTATGCGTGAAGCTGCACCTTTGTATGTTCCACCTAAAGGGGACGGTACAGATGAGGATAAAACATCGAAGGATGCGAAGGGGTATTTTATATATAATTGGGTGTATACGCCTTGGAATAGAGCAGATGTTATGGCCTTGAAAAATTCCTTACCCGATCTTCGTAAAAATTCAGCTGCATTCTATGAAGGGGTGGAGGGGGCCATTTCCTCCTGTGTTATGACTCTTGTTGATATAGATCTGTTTTTTGGGTTAATTCTTCAGCCTGATATGTGGAGATTGATTTGTAAAAATAATGATGAAACAATGCTTGGGGGAACGTGGAAAGAAATAAACCAGGCTGATTTAGACAGAGAACCTGCATGTAAACCATGTGATTTGATTCTAGAACTCCCAGCGGCTATCTTAACTAAACTAAAACGCTTGTTCCCTCTAAGAAGATTGATGGACCATGCTAGCTTCGTGCAAACAAAAGTTAGATGAAATGGTATCAGATTTCTTTACACGCTTCGAAGAGGCGTTTCACGATTACAGTGGTCAATCGTTAACCGATGATACGGGTAGGCATTTGTTTGTAGATAAGTATGTGGCTAATCTCCTACCGGAGATTGCAAAACGATTAAAGACGAGTGAAAGTTCCTGGGCCACGGCGACCCCTGCGTCTTTGTTAACTATGGCTCAGTATTATGAGCGACAGGAATTGGAGGCTAAAGAAAGTGTTGATAAGAAAGTGAATGTAGGAAGGTGGATATCTGACTATGGTTACCCCCAAACTTTTTGCCTGGTGTTTAGCTGGTTTTTGACTTAGTTGGCCTGGGAGCCTGCTATTCAGGGCCCCAGGCCGATTGCTCTCTCCTTAAAATGGACTCCATGTACCTTAGGTGCATAAAACAATTGGAATTGGTTCACCTTATAGGCCCCTGTAACATTGTACCATAGGTACCCAGGGCATAGGTGTAGCCAAGGCCTACCAGGGGCTGCAGCATGTATTATGCCACCCCTGGCCTGGCCTCCATATTTGACACAACTGGCTGATCACTCAGCTGGGGTAAGTTGGTGTAATCACCTCTTACTTAGGTACAGTATGTCTGTGCCTAACCCTAAACTGGACACATATGTTCCTACCATCCACTCCTATGGAAGGCCTCATCAATCCTGGAGGCAGAGTGCTTGGAAATGTGTGAGATGGTGCTCTAGCATGAGCTGAGCCTGTCTGCAGCTGTCGGGAACCACTCCCTAAGCTGTTCCGGGATATTGCCATACCATATACTCTTAAGTGCATTATAATCCTCGCGGTTATATGCTATCTTTGGTTTGGCTTTATCAAAACATGTCGAGTAAGGTGTCATACAAATTGGAATACTATCCCCTCGACATTTCTGTCGACGGGGATAGCATTCCACCCTTCTAGAGGGACACGACATGTGTGTAGCCTTAACCCCGGTTAAAGTTAACCAGAGCCTCAGCATCACAAAATGGATGCTGCCACCACAGACACATGTCTGACCTCCTGCTGCTGGGAGTCCTTCCAGCGAGGAGGGCCTGGACAAAGGGTTTCCTGCCTGGGGAGGTGCGAGCACAACCCCAGACAAGGTTTTGTGTATTGGGTAGCACAGGGCTGAATAGATTGAGACATGCCTGGGGCACACAAGGTGTCCCTGTGCATAAGCCAGCCCAAACCGGTTCTGGGGCTTTCCAGCCCCAGTCCTGGCGAGGAGCTGGACAAAGGAAAGGGGGTGTAACCACCCCCCTTCCTGGTCCCACCCATAGGGGAGGGACCTAGCAGGAGATCCACCCCTCAGATTAGAATAAGAGTGGGAGCAGTGCCATTGCACAGCAGATCATCCTGAAATCAACTTTAAACAAGAAGAAGACTGGACTTCGACATTCTGCTGCACAGAAGACTGAAGAGAATCTCCCTAGTGGCCTAGGAGGGGCCACCCTGTGAACACAGGCATCACCCAGCACCTCGATGTCTGCTTTGCCGCCGCCTCCCGCCGAAGCCCGAGTGCAGATCCTGACAAGACTCAGCTTCCCAGACTTCTCCCAGGCCGATCCACAGTCCCTGCAAAGAAGGGACCCGTGGAGGCACCGAGAGATGTGGGAGCGGCCATCTTGAAAGACCCCTGAGACGCTGACTGCGCAGCACCCGAGGCACCCTCGACTCTGTGCTTTGGGGTTTGAGAACCCCCACAACCGAGCAGCATTTGCACCAAAGATCAGCCCTCCAGCATCTCCACGATCTGCGTGGGGCCCTTTTGCTTTGTGCCACTCGACTCGCCATCCCGGCCGCTTGTCACGTGATCAGCGGCCATCCTGGCGACGAAACCTACGATTTACACTGTCTGGTTGCTTAAGATCTGCACTCGCTTCTGTAGAAAGGAGTACCCGCTCTGACCTTGCTGGTCCCAGTAATAAGCCTTTTTCACTTTCCCCGTGGCTTGCGTTAGCCAAGGCTTGTTTGCTTTAATCGAGTTGCCGACACAGCCATCAGCTAGAACCTTCGAGGGAGAGCTCGTGATCGACTCTTGGACGTCCTTGACCTCTTCGTGTCCACGTGGCTGCACAGAGAAGCAACACCTCATCACCTGTTTGCACCCGACTTTGCCTGGTTCCAATCTGGTTCCACGGTGGTCACTGGTCAGTGACTTTAAACATTGTCCCCTCTGCTTTCAGGTCTTCACCACTTCAGATCCACCCTTGGATCCACTGGACACTTCTCCTTCACATCGCCTGCAGCATCTTCAGCTTCAAGCGCCAAGAACCTGCGTGTCAAAACCCGACGCCACTTCGACCCTGTGCACCCACTTCCTGTGGGTGAGGTAACATTGCAAAGCCGGTGTCCCTACACTGGTACACACCTCTAGGGTCTGTGTCTTAAGTTTTGTTCCTCTAGGTTCAGCGGAAGTGCCCTTAAACTAACTTTGTACTTTTTACGCACCATAGACTTTGTATTGGAAAGTGCGTGCACTTTGAACACTGCACCCGAGTCCCGTGGGCCTCTCCCGACTTAGTCACTGCTAGTCTCGAATAGCTCCAGCGATTCCCAAGGCCCTAGGCCTCTTCACTTTCCTCCTGGTATCTCTTATACCACTTTCTTAGTATATGGTTTAGGTGGCCCCTAGGGCTCATCCATATTGTGCAACTTTTGTGTATTTTAAACTGTCTTGTGATTTAACGCTTGTGCTTCTGTGCTCATAAAGAGTCCAGGGGATTTTATAGTTAATAAATCAATATATATTTTCAATATATATCTGTGTGGTGTCCCTTTCATTTGGTATTCAAGGGGGTTGTGTATGGTATAACAGCTGGCTGCACATGCCTTTCAGAGTTTAGCCTAAGACTGCTTTGTCCACGTTACCACTAGGATAACTGGTCTACAAGGTTGAATTACAACCATCATCATAAGGGTTGCTTGGCATGGTACAAAGTGATCACTAAGAATTAGTGAGCATTATATACCAGGCCAACTTCTCACAGTGAAGGAATTGAAAACGAAGGTGATGTTGGCACAGGTTCGTGGAACGCAATCTAGAGGGAATGATAGAGGCAGAAGAGGAGGGAGTAATGCGTCGTATGGCGTACGGATATAGCGGAGGACCAATGTGCCTATTGTAAGGAGTTTGGGCATTGGGCTGAAGATTGTCCGGTACTTCGTGAGCAACGTAGTCAGCGTGGTCGAGGAGATGGAAGGTCAAGGAACAGTTATTCGGGGGCGAGAGGTGGCGGAGGTGATCGTGGTAGGGTTGAAGAGAGGGGTCGTGGCCAGGATGAACGTAATACCTTTGATAGACGGAACCAGTATCAGATATCGGAGGGTGAGAATGTGGAGCACCAGGATTATGTGCATGCATAGGACTGCGTAGGATGGGGTACGGAATCAGTTGAAGTGCCAGTAGATCAGAGAGGTCCATATGTATCAGCGGGCATTTTGGGTTCTACTGATCAGTTTTTAGTCGACACAGGAGCTACTCGTAGCGCTTTGTCTAAAAACTTGGTTCCGAGGGCTTCCCTGTCTGGCGAAACAATAACATGTATAGGGTTTGATGGCACACCCTCTCCTAGCCCATTATCAAAACCTATTGCACTTTGTCTTGATAAATTTCTCAGTTTTGGTCAATTTTTGTTGTCACCCCATACCCCAGATAACATTCTGGGCATCGATTTGCTCAAATATTTTCGGGCAACGATATCGTTGCGCTCCGGAGGGAGTGCGAGTTATTTTGAACAACTATTATTCAGATTCAGACAGATTTTTCACTATACAAGAAAGTGAAGCATTAGCCTCTCTCCCTCACACGTTATGGGCGACCTCAGATACGGATGTGGGACAGATGCTTATTCCACCTATTCGAATAACTGTAAAGGAGGGAGTACTTTTGCCACGTGTACCACAGTATAAGATTTCCAGGGAAGGTGAAATTGCCCTGACACATATTGTTCAAGATTTGATCATTGCAGGAGTAGTGGAGGAGGTTCCTTACAATGTTTGCAATAGCCCTATTCTTCCGATTCTCAAGAAAGACACTGACGACAAGGTCTATCGATTTATTATTGATTTGAGGGAAATTAACAAAATTGTCATTCCCCAATATCCGGTGGTGTCCGACATCACGACATTGCTCACATTGGCAACGGCGACGACATTCAGTGTCATTGACCTCAAAAATGCGTTCTTTTCCATCCCCATCCATCCTGATAGCAGATATTTATTTGGCTTTACGTTAAATAATAAATTGTATAGATTTTGTCGTGTTCCTCAAGGTTACACTGAGAGTCCTAGCATCTACAGCCAGGCTTTAAAAAGACAGCTTGATTCTTTTGAATTGCAATCTGGAGTAGCCCTTATACAGTATGTTGACGACCTCTTGTTAGCTGCAGACACCTACATACAATGCGAGGAGAGTACTCTTGCTTTGCTTTCCTTCTTGGCTCAGAATAACTACAAAGTTTCTAAGAAAAAGCTTCAATACTGTAGACCCAAGGTGACCTACCTCGGTCATCTTTTGTCTAAGGAGGGGCGTGCATTAACATCAGATCGAATTCAGGCGATTTTAGACACACCAGTCCCCCGCACTCAGAGAGATGTACGTGCCTTTATAGGATTAACGTCCTTTTGTAGACAGTGGATCATGGGGTTTTCGCACATTATAAAACCTTTGTTAGCATTACTGTCAAAAACTACACCAATGTCCCTCGAATGGACAGATGAATGTCAAAATGCTTTTGATCAATTGAGACAAGCCCTTTGCTCTGCACCCGTGTTAGGTACACCAGATTATACGAAGATCTTCACGTTGTACGTGCACGAGAAAGATGGGTGCGCGTTATCAGTGTTAGTGCAGGCACACGGGGACAAGCAGAGGCCATGTGCATACTTCTCAGCGGTTCTTGACCTTGTAGCACGAGGGTTACCTGGGTGTTTTCGAGCAGTTGCAGCAACAGCGGTAGCTATACGACAGAGTGAGGGAATAGTTTTATCGCACAAATTGTTGGTGTTAGTTCCTCACGCAGTAGATGCCCTGTTGAATCAAATGAAAACACAGTATCTCACGAGCGCACGTTTGACAGGATATGAGCTCACACTTTTGGCGCCACACATTACATCAAAAGATGTGCTACCCTGAATCCTGCCACTTTATTGCCCTATCCGGTTGAGGAGGGTCAGGAAGAAAAACATCACGATTGTGTTTTCCTGACCGAGGAACAGACAAAGGGTCATGTCGACTTACAGGATATCCCACTTCCAGATGCGGATGGGGAACTGTGGGTTGATGGATCGTGTTTGAGGCTGCCAGATGGTACGACTTCCGCAGCATATGCGATCACGACACTTAAGACAGTGGTAGAAACAGCTAGAATACCACAGAAATCGGCTCAAGCAGCAGAGCTGATAGCCTTGACAAGAGCCTGCGAACTGAGTGCTGGCCTATGTGTGAACATATACACACACAGCCGGTACGCCTTCGGAGTAGCGCATGATTTCGGGCTACTCTGGAGAGAACGTGGGTTTTTGACTTCTCATGGAGTACACATTATGCACGGAGAACTGGTGCGTGATCTCCTAAACGCGTTGCTTTGTCCAAAGAAAGTACCGATAATTAAATGCAGTGCACATAAAAAGATCACTGATAAAGTGGGTCAAGGCAATGCTTTTGCAGACAGCATAGCAAGACAAACAGCTATGTCCCGAACTGACTCCCCCATGTATGTAACAAAATCACAGGCTGAGCGATGGTATGATGCTAGAGCGGAGATACTAGATATCCAAAAATCAGCGACTGAATCAGAACTTGCGGCATGGGCAGCAGAAGGGGCACTAGATGATGAGGGTTGTTGGAGAAGCAAGGACATGGAGAGATGGAAATTGCCTGCAGCTTACTTGCAGGCGATGGTTCAGATGACACACGGATTAGCGCATGTGGGAGCTCTTGCAATCACTCGATTGTTAACACGAGTTTGGGAGCATCCCGAGATTGCCAATACTGCCAAGAGAGTAGTGCAGACCTGTTTGATATGTTTACAGCACAATCCTGCAAAAGGGACTCATACTCAGAAAGGAGGGTTCGTTCCACCTTCTGCACCATTCGAGGTACTCCAAATGGATTACATCCAGCTTGAGTGCTGCAATAACCTTAAGTATGTCTTAGTGGTGGTGTGCGCCTTTAGCAAATGGGTTGAGGCCTTCCCCACAAAAGATAATACAGCTTTGACAACAGCTAAGGTGTTGCTCAAGGAGTACTTCCCTCGATTTGGAGTTTGCAAATTTCTGTGGAGCGATAATGGGCCTCATTTCATTGGGAAAATTGTGGAGTACGTACTGAAGGGGTTGGGGATCCAGCAGAAGTTTCATGCTGTGTTCCACCCACAGTCAGCAGGTCTTGTCGAGCGGTACAATGCTACGTTGAAGTTGAAACTGGCTAAGATTGTGGCGTCCACGTCATTGAAGTGGCCGGATGCCTTGCCGCTAGCATTGCTCTCTCTTAGATCAGTGCCCCACTCTCGAAGCAGTAATAGCCTGGGTAGTAGAACTTGTGGTGCCTGTACGAGAACACTTGCTGCCGACTACCCCGGCTCCATCTGAACATTTTCACTTCACTTTGCCCTACCATGAAGAACGGCACCGACAGACTTACTTGAACAATAGCTTCATTCAGATCTTGCATCATACTCACAATATGACGAACACTTCAAATTGTTGGGTGTGTGGGATGTTGCCTGGTCATCAGAAGAAAGGGGGCACTCCACTCATCCCACTCCCATTCTCGCATAATGGTTCCTGCAATGCCTGGTATACTCTTCTATTCACTTTACGATGGCCAACGAAAGGGGGGGTGCTTTTCCGTTTGAACAAGATTTGCTATCATGATCGGGATGGGTATCCAAGAGCTGAGGGTACTCGATTTGAATGGGAAGAGTACCGCCCCGATAATGTGTCTGCACCCCGTGTTTACAGTAATCAAAGGAATATTAATATGTCCAGTTCACATGTTATTAATGTCATCACTACCAAGGCTGATCTCTGCATACGCAATAAAGGTACAATCCCGGTGGGGAAAAGTGAATGTAACATTACACTTACATTTGACAGTCCGAATGGCATATCATTTGTGGCATCTCAAAATACCTACTTTATCTGTGGTAATAAAGGCTACCATCAGCTCCCTTTAGGATGGTTAGGCACATGTTACGTATCTTTCGTATTGCCCCCTGTATTCATTGCCCCACCAATGTATCACAATGACTACGTGCTTTATCATGATTTTGTGTTAAATCGAGTTAAACGAACTGTGGTTCTGGATGACATTGACCAGACTGATACCGCCTTACAACAATATGTAGACTTTCATTTGGGACTGTTTTCCTTTGTGGGAGCTGCCTTGAATAGTCGGAAAATACGACGACTGACTCGTGTTGTCGAGGCTGTAGCCAATGACACTGCTATTGCATTGGGGAACATAACAGAAGAACTCCAGATTTCTAGAATTGTTACGCTCCAGAATCGTATGGTTCTAGATGTGGTTCTAGCTGACCGTGGGGGGGCATGTAGAATCATCGGAAGTAGCTGCTGCGTGTACGTGCCTGATAATTCGCCTTCTGTTTATGATGCCATCTCAAAGCTCCACAAAATAGCTGCTGAAATACACCCGGACAATGGCACTTGGACTCTTTCAGGGTGGTTCTGGTCGATGATCACTACTTGGGGTTGGAAACTGCTGACGATTTTATGTATCATTGTTGGGATACTGTTCTTTGTATGTTTATGTATACAATGTGGCCCTGCCTTATGTTCTATGTGTTTATCAGCTTGTATCCCATCCAGACGAGCTCTTGCTCAAAATGAAATGATGCTTCATAAAGAAGTTGCTCAAATAATGTTGATTGATATCGAAGATGAGTATCCCGACTACGTCCACTATGAGGTAGCTTCAGCTAAACGCTAAAAGGGTCGTCTGTCGTAATTTGACAATGGCCGAGTTAGCGCTTAGCTTTGCTACACGTTATTTCCCTTAACTTGGCCATATTAGAAAACGCCATTTTGTATGTTACGGCGGCCATTTTAGGGAATGAGCGGCCTCGTGGTTAGCATGCCCTTTAGTCCGTTGTCCGTACCGCTGACCACTCGACTTTACCCAGCAACAGGCTATTTTTAGCAACGGTCAAGCCTGTACATGTGCAGTTCCAACTGACCAGTCACCCTTCAGGAATGTGCCGCCAAACTGACCAGTGGGGTTGTAACCCCTCCCATGAGTTGGCTGTGCTCCAAAAATGACCATATATGTACATAAACTCTGTAACCTTGTACCGCCTATCTTTTTATTGCTTGTAAATTGTATAAAAGAAGGACTCATACCAACGTTCGGTGTGATACTTCTTGCATTGCCGAAGGGTGCTGTAGGAATGTACCACCACCCCATGGGGTCTTAATAAACTTGTCCTTTGTACTTTTCAGTTTCCGTGCCAACAGTTCTTTCGGTGTAAGTGGGTTATCAACGGAGCATGTAGGCCTTGGGAACCCGATACCACACCCTGGCTCTCCACAACCTAGTGATCTTTCAGGAGATATACTGCACTCTGGCAGATAGGAAAGTGAGAGCCCAAATACTGGCCTTGCAGCAAAGACTTTATGATGTAGACAATAAGGCCAGTAGATTTCAAGACTGGCTTGGGCATAAAGAGATTATGCTACTGACCTAGAGATTGCCCAAGCATTTGCTAGCTATTATGAATCCATTTATGAGGCACGCCCCCTAGATGAAACTTCTCAGATAGAGACCTACTTGGCAGTAATTCCAATGCTAAACCTCCTGCTGGATGACCATACTGACCTAGAAAAACACATTACTCTCTCAAAGATAACAGAGGCGAGCACACAACCGAAGTAGGGAAAATCACAGGCTCTAATGGGATACTATTTGAGTTCTTTAAGAGCAATGCCCAGATCCTTACTCCACACCTCTTACAATAGTATAGAGAAGCCAGACAGGGAGGAAGATTGCCACAAGACATTTGGAGGGACACAATAGTGGTCATACACAAGCCAGGGAAACAGACTACACATTGTGGCTCCTATCACCCAGTCTCACTCCTCATTGTCAAGACTAAAATATTAGCAACAGTGCTGGCCATGAGATTGGTGTCAGTTATCTCCTCTTTTATCGATAAAGACCAATTGAGCTTATGCCAAGGAGGTCTACTAGACTTAATTTGAATAGATTTTACAACTGGCTAGAGGCAGGCAGAATTAGGAAGGATCCATATGGATTCCTCACATTAGATCCAGAGAAAGGATTTGATGCAGTCCGCTGGCCCTTTTTGATGCAGGTGCTGATGAAACATGGTTTTGGCTTTGAAGTTCGGGAATGCATAAGACCACTATACAGTGACCAATTAGCCATGGTCGGAGTAAATCGCATACTGTCAAATGAATTGCCCTTTGAGCGAGGTACTAGGCATGGCTGCCCTTTATCCCCCCTGCTGTTTGCTTTAGTCCTGGCATGTCTGATTAGGAAACACTCTCATATTCAGGCCTTTCTGGCAAAGAAGGAGACAGAAGAGGATGAAAGTATTTTGCTATATGCAGATGATATAATTCTTTATGCTACCCCCAAGATAGACTATCCCAGAGATACTTCAATATTTCTACGACTACGGTGCTCATTCTGGGTACAACATCAACTGGGATGAATCAGATATCTACCCAGTGGGAGAAAAGCAAGTCTTAGAAGATTGGCCCAGACGACTGCAGATTATGATTAAGGGATTCAAATATCTTGCTGTCTTTGTCACTGTAGATAGAGAGCTTGCTTTAAACTGCAACTTACAACAAATACTATCAGACTTCCAGGCAGATGTTGACCATTAGAGGAAACTACCATTGACTCTGCTGGGAAAGGCAGCAATGTTTAAGATGACTACCCTGCCAAAATTCATACAAGTACTCCAAAATAATCAATTAATCTATCCCACATGACTATTTTGTCAAACATGCCTCTGCTAAAATGCCTGTTCTCCCTTTCATAGCCATTGGGTTTCCTATATCATAAACATATCCTCACTGGCTGATTTCTTCACCTCTCTCTTGCAGGCTAAAAACAGACATAAGAAATGCACTTAGCAGAACTATATTGAAACAGGTGCATGCAGTGAAACACAACAGCAACAGCTTTATGGGTGTTTTGAAAGTCACAATGAAGAGAGAGCACACCAGTGATGTTACAGTATACTTTATTTTACATCAATGTGGAATACCTCATTTTGTAATAATTAAAATCATGGTTATATATATTTAACAGTCATTGGTAATGACTTGTTAGCTAGTGAAGTTCTACTAATATTTACGGAGATCACCGACACAATTCAAAATGGGATTTTCACGTGGCCCAAATCCTAGCATGCCTGTTGGGACAGTCTCTCACAGTGAATATTGATCTTTCCATGATAGCACATCTATCTATTCCCTGGGACCGGTCCTGTGTTTGTGGTCTTTTTTGAGTGATCCAATGTTTTGCAGTGTCACTTTTGGCAGTGGGAAACAACCCCAATCAGCACCTTAGCAAATTGGGATAGCCTCAACTTCCTTTATTTCTAAATGTGCTAGCTTGTGGAAAACGTAGATACAGTTCTCAAGTGCCCTAGAAGGAGTTAAGGAAATGGAAGATTGGTAATTCTTGTGCATAGCCAATTCTCACGAAGAAATTCCTTTTTACAACTCATATGAATTGTCTTTCAGAGGAACAGTGATGTGTACTAAATTCTGAACTTGTCCTTGAATTATGTGGATCTTAGCTTAGCTAAGATTGCAAGTGAATGGGCTGCCATTATGATCTCACGCATGTCACTTTCATCTGGTGGGCCCACGTCTGCTTTTCACCCACGCTCCACCCATGGAACCCCTCCTTGTGGCAGAGTAATGCAACAAAACGATATTCACAACATTGAGTTACTTCAGATTTATCAAGCCAATCATATTAAAAATATATGTTTCTTCATGTCCCAGCTGTAAATATCTGTGGAATTGAGATTTGTGAACTTTAATTTCACAGGAAATGACTGTAAAGTTATTGTAAATATCAGACACTCTCAAAATAACCATGGCATCCCAATCGAGATGAGATCCTCACTGTCAACATTAAATAAACCTGCTTCACAATAGAATACTCAGTCTGGTAATATCTGTAGGGGCATATTGATGAAGTTTTCACAAAGCCCAGCAAGCTACCTTGCTGCACGATATGTAAAGAAAAGGGTAGGAATGGGCCTTATTTGACATAATACGAAGCATTAATGTCCTTTCCTTGAGCTGGGTCCATTTTGCCTGCCTAGGACCAATGCAGGCACCCTTGACCTGTGGTACAAGGGTGCCTGCTTTGTAGACAGGATTGTTTTTGTGCAGGAAGGGGCTCCTTTCTATACAAAAACATGCCCCCGGAAACATTTTCCTCGCTGTATCTGTGCTGCAAAATTCTGCACACATAGAAAGGGGAAAAAGAGGAAAAACAAAGATATTTCTCACTGTTGCGCTTCACTTGGGGAGGCATAGCATTTTGACACATTCCAAGGTTTAGCAGTAATGGAAAATATGGGAATATGCCAAATCCAGGAATAAATGAGTGGGAACACCCATGCTGCACCTATGGAACACTTCCGTGAGGCAGATTATTGCAACACAATGATCTACGCTACCTTGTGTTACTCTGAATTTATCAAGCCATGGAGGCCATGCAAGGTGGCCTACCGTGGCATGATGAATGTAATATAGATTTTGCATTGCCCCAGCTCCATCTTGCATATGACATAAAACCTACATAAATATGTCCTGTAGTGTCTTTTAACAATGCAAAGCATAGTATAAAGAAATCAATGAAGACGTAGGGGTCGATTACGATGTGACCCATAAAGACTTTTAGGGCCGCATTGACATGGGCCAGTCGGTTTACTTTCCGACCGGCTCATTATGTTTGAAGCCGGCAAGTACTTGTAAGTGCGGGTCTTTCAGCCCTTGAGATTACAATCACGGTTTCCGACATGGTTTCCATGTGGGTCTGTCTAACATGGAATCCATGTCAGAAAGAAATGTTTGTGGGGGCCCAGCAGGGCCTCCTCTGGTACACGGCTTCTGGTTGGAAGCCAATGGGGCACCTTGATACCTGCACCTTGTGGCAGGCACCTTGAGGTGCCTACCATGGGGTGCAGTGATGAACCGCACCTCTCATTTCACTATGGTAGCATTCATTATGGCCGGTTTACAGCCATAATGCATGCTCCCATAGTGAAACACAGGAATGCGACCAAACAGTGTTTGTTCCCATTGTGGTAAATAAATTTACCGTATGCGGAATTTCTATGCGATATAAGTTCAATTAAATAGCTCAATCAAAATGAGAGGCAGAGTCCGTGGAGGCTGAGTTTATAAGGGTTTTATTCCATATAATGGAATGGTTCGAACCATGGTATCATGTTCCATCACCACGAGGGTTCAGGAAGGGATAGACAATGCTTTATTAACAGAGTACAATATATATTGTAAATGCATACAATGGTGATGGATACAGAAGGCGTAACAGCTGAAAGAAACAAGATAAGAACACATGTACGTAACAGAAGGCGTGCACGAGGGCGTACAAGGAGGTGTGTGCTAGAAACGTCACAGGAAAGTGTCACAAGTGGGTAGATTCATAGAGGAATCCTGCAGTGTCAGCAGAAATATATGGATGGATGCGCGTGCAGGCAACATGACGTGTGATTGACGTGGAACTGGAGGGTGAAGGGGACTTGACATTTAGCACCAAAAGGGGAGACAGAAGTCTGGCGTGTCAGAACAACCTAAACCCAATCATATCTGATATCTTGTGTTTGAGGAACTGTTTTATCCAGAAGGAAAGGTCTTTCGGGCAGAGGCTATTCTATACTGACTGCTAGTGCGTGCATATGTGTCTACGTGTCTACATGTAACGCGAGGGGCCATGGGCCTACCATGGTAACAGGAGCAATGAATTTCATGCACGGAGACAGAAAGGCCGGGCCCTCTGCTCTGCAGCTGGGGAGATGTTTACCTAAATCACTAGACAGGAATGTATTTTCGAGGAGCGGAGCAGATAACTTGAAGGCTGAATTGTCTTGGCAGGCAAGCAGGCCAAGCCGGGCACCGCTAGCCGCGCAGGGAGTAAGGCAGAGGTCATGGATGCAGATCCAGGCTGCAGCTTTCTGAGGCAGAAGACAGGAAGGCAGAAAGGGCTCGATGGCAGAGATCAGGGCCTAACTCAACAGAGCCAGGAAAACGTGAAAGTGCACCATGTAAAGACGGTGGCACGGCATACTTAGGAACTGAATTTTCGACCCATTCATGGTGGATCTGAAAGAGGACATGTTAACGTTGGACGCAAATGTATTTGCGTCTTCATAGCTGGTTGTGGAGGGAACATACATGTACTTGAAGCGCGTACATGGAGCCGTTGGGGTCTACGTTAGGGGACACAATTGACATAAAAATTCATATTACCTCATTCCCTCCTTGTCCCCTACGGACCCTTCATGATATATCGATCTTCATTATTCTATCTATTTGTTCATATAACATCATTTGCTCTTCCTTTTTCAGGAGGGATTTAGAACGTGAACTTGGATGGGGAAGACATGATGTGGCGCACAAGCCGCAAATCGCTGGCCCACACTGTAAACATAGACAACAACTGAATACTATGAGAAGGGCTATTCCGAGGAAGGATAGGACCTTCCATCCCCAGGCTGATAACACGCTCCAGAACCAACCGGACCACGTCCAGGTGCCTGGATTCTGGTGTATCTGACTTGCAATCTTGTGGAGACGGGTTATGGCTCTATATACTGATGGTGCATTTTCTGGAATGAAAACACAGCAACTCGATCCGATGACTCTACAAGCTCCGCCCCTATCGGCCAGGATGACGTCAAGAACAAGACGATTCTGAAGAACAACAAGTCTCATGGCGGACTGTTCCTCTGTTAGGTTGCCTAGGGCGGAAGTAGTTTCATTCACTACTGCTTCAAGGGTTCTTGTTAATTTACGTATCAGTTTACTATTTGAGACAGTGCCTAAATAGGGAAAGAAACCCTTATTAAAGTCTGTGTATTGCTCCCATGCCGTTTCAGTATAGTCGACAATCGGGAGATCTCTCTTGGGTCTATTGTGTACTAGATGGGAGTCCCTATGATAATCAGGTGGGGCTAGGAAAACAGGTGGCAGAAGGAAAGCAATGTAACAAGTACCATCCCAGTCTAGAGGTAAGCGAACATAAGCTGTATGACCACAAATGAAATACGAATGACGGGAAGCTTTGAATGTAGACTTGCCTTTATCACTGAATTCAATCACAGTAGTACATTTACTATGACCTAGGTGTACTGAACCATTCTTTCTGACACATAATTCACCTTTGACTGGTAACACTGACATAGCGGGCAAGTCTGGTTTGGTATTGGACTGGACATTCAGAATCATGAGGTTAAGTGTAAAATTACCTAATCTATACACTTTGTTTTCTAGATCGGTCCCTGTCCTTTGTGGCAGACCCTCCTTGTCGGGGAAACATACTTTATGCATAACTGTGTTCAGATTTCCCCATACCCAATTGCCCTGGTAAACTATGGAGTCAGAATGTAAGGAATTTATTAAACTAAACCATGCACCACAGGAACCATTGTGTGTAAACGGGTACGGAAAGAGAGGCAGGACTCCCTTGTATTTCTGATAGAGAGGGAGTCGGCCACATATCCAACAATTTGTAGCGTTGCTGGTCTGATGAGAATGATGTAACATACTGATAAAAGTATTGTTGCGCAGCGCAAGTCGGTAAGATAACTCGTGAGGGGGCAATTCACTGAAAGTATGCTTGACAGTGTCATTTGAGGGTACACAGTCAAAATATCGAGTAGGAAATATCGACCTACCATAATATCGAGTCTGAAATATCGAAGGTGCATAATATCGAAGGCAAGAATATCGTTGGACAGAATATCGACCCAAGGTAAGTAATATCGAAATACTTAATATCGATGTAAGTAATATCGAAGTTAGTAATATCGATAGCATATATATCGATGTTACTAATTTCGATGACACTAATATCGATATTTGTATTATTGTATAGTTTTTTATTATGTATGTGTTATATGTTTAATTTAAGTATTTAAAATAATTACTATTATATGTGTATAAATGTTATATAATAATAAATACATTTATAAGTAAATTTTATGTTTTTGTACCGGAGCGGGTTGTGGGTTTATAGGGGAATAGGGTGGGAAGTAATTTAATTATGGTAAATTGATTAGTAATTTGTAGGATTTATTAATAAATTATAATTAATTGGTAATTATGTGAAAATAATAGGAAAATAATTTTAATTAATTTATTAATTGATATATATGTTCTGTAGCAGGTTGTGGGTTTATAGGGGAATAGGGTGGGAAGTAATTTAATTAGTTGATTAATAATTAGTATGATTAATTAATTAATTATAATTAATTGCTAATTAATATTGATTAATTGGGAAAAAAATAATTGATTAATTGATATATATTTTCTGTAGCGGGATGTGGGTTTATAGGGGAATGGGGTGGGGAGTAATTTAATAATAATTAATTAATTAATATATGTTTTTTAAAATTTATATTTAATTTATTGGGAAATAATTAATATTAATTAGTTAATTAATTATTATAATTTTGTACATATTTAACATTATTAATTAATTGGTAATTAAATAATATTAATTAGTTACATTAATTAGAGTAATTTATTTATATATAATTTTTAGTTACTGTTAATTAATTAATTGGGGAAAAATAATATTAATTATTAAATTATATTAATTACAGCTAATGTGCTAATATATTTACTTTATTTGTTATTGTTCATTAATAATTAATTGCTAATTAAATAATATTAATTAAGTTTGGGTAAAGGAGTATTTTTAGTGTTCAGGGTCAGTTTTGGGTTTTGGGGTAAAGGGGTATTTTTAGTGTTCAGGGTCAGTTTTCAGTTCTTGGGTAAAGGGGTATTTTTAGGGTTCAGGGTCAGTTTTCAGTTTTTGGGTAAAGGGGTATTTTTAGGGTTCTGGGTCAGTTTTCAGTTTTTGGGTAAAGGGGTATTTTGAGGGTTTAGGGTCAGTTTTCAGTTTTTGGGTAAAGTGTTATTTTTAGGGTTCAGGGTCAGTTTTCAGTTTTTGGGTAAAGGGGTATTTTTATTGTTCAGGGTCAGTTTTCAGTTCTTGGGTAAAGGGGTATTTTTTGGGTTCAGGGTCAGTTTTCAGTTTTTGGGTAAAGGGGTATTTTTTGGGTTCAGGGTCACTTTTCAGTTTTTGGGTAAAGGGGTATTTTTAGGGTTCAGGGTCAGTTTTCAGTTCTTGGGTAAAGGGGCATTTTTAGGGTTCAGGGTCAGTTTTCAGTTCTTGGGTAAAGGGGCATTTTTAGGGTTCAGGGTCAGTTTTCAGTTTTTGGGTAAAGGGGTATTTTTAGGGTTCTGGGTCAGTTTTCAGTTTTTGGGTAAAGGGGTATTTTTAGGGTTCAGGGTCAGTTTTCAGTTCTTGGGTAAAGGGGTATTTTTAGGGTTCGGGGTCAGTTTTCAGTTTTTGGGTAAAGGGGTATTTTTTGGGTTCAGGGTCAGTTTTTAGTTTTTGGGTAAAGGGGTATTTTTAGGGTTCAGGGTCAGTTTCAGTTCTTGGGTAAAGGGGTGTTTTTTGAGTTCAGGGTCAGTTTTCCCTACTGTTGCTCTCTCTGGAGTAGGAATAGAAATTTTTACCCTTACGCTATCCAACGTTTTATTTAATTAATTGTTAAAATATCAAATGTTTTTTTTATTTTTTATATTACTTACATTTTATTTATGTTACTCTTTTATGTTTGTAAATGTGTTAGTAAATTAGAATATATTTCATTAATTTATAAATTCGTAAAATAATTATTAATACTTATTGTTCAGTGCATATATATTACATATTTACTGTATATATTTAATTAATGTATTCTTAATATATATGTATTATTTATTACTTTGAAACATTATTAGATACTTTTAAATATGTTTATTTTATTTATTAGTCTTATAGACTTAATTTTACATTTATATATTTAAAAAAAAAACGAGATTTTTAACATCAATATTTTTGACATCGATATTTTTTTTCGATATTTTTGTACTTACCATGTTGTAGATAGGATGTCGATATTTTTGCCCTCGATATTGTTGACTCGATATTCTTGTAGGTCGATATTTCTGTAGTCGAAATTCTGTCAGTGATTCTCATTTGAGGAAGAATGTGCACGTACGGAGATAGGAAAGTACATGTGTAATAATATGCTTGGAGCAATAATCATAAGACTCAGAAAAAACATAATCAATAATGTAACAATACAATGGCTGCGGAGAGATTTACAATATTTTCGTTTCTTGATCTGTTTCTGTCTATCTCTCTCTCTATTGGGATCTAACTTGTACATGTCAGGAACCTGTCTAACCGCTTCACCTAGGGGAGGACTTAAACAATTAAACTGTCTGACTTGCTAGATCTCAATTTTAGTTTGTACTCCTGCTGGGGAGTTTTCTCTACCAGGGGGAGTTTAATATCAGTCTCTGGAATGGGGCAGGGCTGGGAGTCTATTTTTGGCGGCAGTCCATGGTATTTCTTAATATGACTCGAGTGGAGCCAGCCTTTGCGGCCCTCCACCTTCACTGCGGTCCTTGTTGTGAGAAGAACAAGCTTCGGCTCCTGCCAGCGGGGCTCCAGCGGATTCCTCCGATCAAAATTCCGGATAAGCACCAGATCTCCAGGGACGATCTCGTGTGGCTTCACCTCGGTGTTGTCGGGAAAGGCTGCAGCTACCTGTGAACGACATGATTGTAGTGCAGACATCAAGGAGGCAAGGTAATCTGTCAGCATATTACAGTCAACATCTGTGATCTTACGAGGCAGAGGCGTCCCCCACATATTCGGTGGCCTACCAAAGACCACCTCATACGGGGATAGCCCTGTTCTTGAATGGGCTACCATTCTCATGTAGAAAAGTGCAACTGGTAAGGCTATAATCCAAAAAACGCCTTTCTCTTTACATATTTTGGCGAGACGTATTTTCAGGGTCTGATTGTGTCTCTCTACGAGACCTGCTGCCTCGGGTTGTCGGACACAGTGGAACTTCCACTGATATCCTAGCAGGAGTGATACCTGCTTCATAAGCTCGGACGAGAATGGCTGACCATTGTCTGAGTACACGATACGGGGCAAACCATACCTGGGGAAAAATTCACGTACCAGCTGCTTGGCAGTGGTCGGAGCAGTGTAATCTGGGACTGGATATGATTCTGTCCATTCGGAGAGTGCACATACAACTACAAGGACATATTTGAATCCTCAACAACGTTCCATCTGGATATAATCCATCTGGAGGACTTCAAAAGGGTGATCAGGAGGATGAAATCCACCTTGCTCTACGGGAATGCCTTTACCTGGGTTGAACTGACAACAGATCATGCAAGTACGCACTTTCTGTTTTGCTGCTGCTCGTAAATGCTTATTGAACCAAAGGTTTTGAATACTGTCTAACATGGCTTTTTCTCCTAAATGTGCAGGACTATGTGCTGTGTTAATGATAACTTGAACCATAGAGTCGGGGAGAAACCATGTGGCTTTACCCTTCGTCATCCATCCCTGTTCTGTCTGTATCCCTCCTAGTTCAGTCCATTTCTTGATTTCGTCTGGTGTAGCATGTGTCTGTATGTCAATTACATCTAGGGCGGGATCCCTAACTGTCATGCAATGTGTCGGTGTCGGGACTACTGTCTTTGTCATATCAATTGTGTGAGTATGAGTCTGAGCTGTATGTTTGGCTGTTCGATCTGCCAGGTCATTACCCTGGGAAATGGTATCTGTGACTTTCGTATGTGCCTTGCACTTCATGATGGATATCGCTGTAGGCAAATGTATTGCGTCTAACAGAGCTTGAATGAGGGGACCATGCTGGATCCTGGCTCCGTGAGAGGTCAAGAAACCTCTCTCTCGCCAGAGTACACCGAAGTCGTGTACAACTCCGAATGCATAACGTGAATCCGTGTATATATTAACTCTCTTGTTCTTTGCTTGTATACAGGCTTGGGTCAGAGCAATAAGTTCTGCTGCTTGGGCTGACAGGGTGTCAATACGATTTGTTTCTATGACTTCAGTTTCTGTCGTTACTGCATATGCGGCCACTAACTCTCCTGTACTTGTTCTCATACATGAACCATCCACATAAAGTGTCAGGTCTGGATCTGGTAATGCAATGTCTGTCAAGTCTTGTCTGGGTTTCGTTGTAATGGTAATGACTTCAACACAATCATGTGCCAAAGGGTCTGTCTCACTTAATGGCAAAAGTGTAGCAGGATTCAATGTATTGCAACGTCTGATTTCTATGTGTGGCTGAAACAATGTCAATTCATAACCTGTCAGTCGTGCTATAGTCAAGTGCTGAGTCTGTGTCCTGTTTAAAAGAACTTCCACGGAATGTGGAACTTGTACTGTCAATTGGTGTCCTAACACTATGGAATCGCTTTGTCTGATTGCTAGAGCTGTTGCTGCCACAGATTTCAAGCACGCAGGCAGAGCCTGGGCTACTGGATCTAATGTACTAGAAAAATAAGCACACGGTTTGTGTGAACCTGCTTGATCCTGGGTAAGTACTGACAATGCAGTACCTTCGCGTTCTGTGACAAAAAGTGTAAAAGGTTTACTGTAACATGGTGTCGCTAAAACAGGTGCTTGACATAAGGCTTTCCTTAAGTCGTCGAAAGCTTGTGTATGTTCCTGAGTCCAAGGGAGGACAGTCGATGTTGCTGCCTCCTGAGTTGTCAACTGTATGAGTGGCTTGGCTAGAAATGCATACTGAGGGATCCATTGTCTACAGTAAGAAGTGAGGCCTATAAAGGCCCGTACCTCCTTTTGTGTCTTGGGTTGTGACATGTTTACAATTAACTGGATACGGTCAGGTGTTAGCTGTCTCCCCCCTTTGGACAGCAAGTGCCCAAGGTATACCACTTACTGAACACAGAATTGCAGCTTCGAAGGAGACACCTTGTGTCCCTTGTCAGCCAGGAAATACAAAACTGTCAGTGATGCTTGTTCACATTCTGGTTCACTACGGGCGGTGATCAATAGATCATCGACGTACTGGAGTAGGGCAGTGTTGTCAGGCATGTGAATACTGTCAAGTTGTCTTTTCAATGCTTGGCTATAGATGCTGGGGCTTTCTGTGAATCCTTGAGGTGCGCGTGCAAATTTGAAGCTTCGGCCATTTAAACAGAATCCGAAAAGATATTGGCTTTCCGGATCAATTGGGACACTAAAGAAGGCGTTCTTCAGATCAATTACAGTAAAGAACGTTGCCTCTGAATCAATAGCTGTCAATAATGAAGAGATGTCTGGAACCACAGGGTACTGTAGTACAATGCATTTATTCAATTCTCGTAAATCGATCACTATTCGATAAACTGGAGGGGCATTCGGATCAGTGCGTTTAAGAATCGGAATGATAGGGGAATTACAAACATTGGAGTCCGTTTCCACAACCACTCCTTGTGCAATGAGCTTGTCAATGATTTTCACTAAAGCCACTACAGCATCTGGGGGTAACTTGTATTGTCGGATTCGTGGTAGTACTACTCCTGGCTTAAGTGTGACACGATATGGAGTAATGTGCATGCAACCTACATCAGTGGGGCCTTGTGCCCATAAATATGCAGGAACATTCTGTAATCTGGGATCAATATCTCTCAACACATAGTGACCCTTAAAGTCACGCAAAAACAATCTTACTCCTTCTGGAGAACAACAAATTACAGCTCCTAGAGCTTTCAGAGTCTTAATTCCAAGTAAATTTTCTGGAAATGATTTCGTGAGCAACAAATCTGTAGTGCGGGACAATGGACCAACTGCGAGGGGAACTGTTTTCGATACTTCATTAACAATAGGTTTTCCTGAAAATCCAAGGGAATCATTCTGTGAGCCTGAGAGGGGTGCCCCTGGAACCTCGTCGTGACTGATTGTTGTCCTGCTTGCCCCTGTGTCAATCAAAAACTTTCTATCCTTTCCTAATACCTGACTATGTACATAAGGACCCTCTTGATCTACAGGAACCTCAATAAGAGGCAAGCCAACCTCCCTCTCTAGGCTGTTTCATGTGTATCGCTGGTAATCGGGATAATCAGTTTGAGCATATTGGTACATCTGCTGTGTTGTATGTTGTGTTGCGGCAATCGGTTGTGGCTGTGGTACCGCTACGGTCTGTACTGTCTGTTGTGGAGCATGCATAGGCTGTACATTCTGTGTAACGTGTTGTTGGGCCTGGTCCTGTCTAGGAGGACGCGGTCTCTCTTTAGTTTTACCTGTAGATATATTGTGTTTCAAAACTGCACAATCGTTTACATAGTGACCTGGCTGTTTACAATAGTTGCATGTCCCTTTAACAGGAACTGCTGAAGTATTGGACTGTGATTGTGTCATACCCTTTTTATGACCGTCAGCTGGAACTGACTGAGCAACTAGCATTTTCATTTTCGTGTCTTTCATACGTCTCTGTTCGTGGTCATGTTCTTCCCTGATTCTGTTCTGGTGGTATTGTAACATTTGTAACATTTGTGAAGGCGAATTAGCTTGCCATGTGCTCTCGACTTTCAGCACATGATTCTTAACCTGGGGCAATGAATTCTCGACTAATTTGGATACAAAAAGGTGTGGGTATGACTCGCTACTTGCTTTCAGGCCACTATTAATAATAAAACATTTCTCAAATCGAGAATAAAAATCACTAGTGTCTTCGTCGGGTTTCTGTTTGCAGGCTGAGATTGCATACCAATCCTCCTTTTTAGTTGCCAACAACCGTGGCAAAACCTGTACTAACAATCCTGGTAATGCTTTGGTTTTATCCCCAAGACCCAAACCTGGGGTTCGAGTTGTTTCTTCATTTTCTAATGCAGCCCAATCTATCTTTTGGTCTCCCACCTCCCATTCTTTTTCTTTGAGTTTCTCGTAAATACCGGCAGGCAATAATACTTTCAATATTTTCATAATGTCGGGATAGGTGTAATCTCCCATGAGTAACATGTCTTTTATTTCGCGGTGAAAACCTGCAGGGTCTTTATCATGACTGGGCACTATTTTCTTCATTTCCAATAATTCCATTTTAGTGATGGGCGTGTATACATACACACGTGTAAGGGTATCATCAGCATTCCTGACTGGATGTACTTCTCGTAAAGGATTCTGTTTGTCAAAGTCAAAGTGGAATGGTTTCCTGACTGGGGGTGGAACAGAAACAAGATGTGGAGCCAAGAAGGTTCTATATTTGTGACGTTGTTCTAGAATCGTTTCAATCAGTTCAGTACCTAGACCTCTCCATCTTCTCAGGAGTAAGTCCTGCAGTAAGTTATATAACGGACCTGGGTCAGATGCTCTATTTTCATACTGTATAATGAGGTGTTGTGTCATGTATATACCAGCTAGTCGCTGTTCTTCTGGAATAAGACTTAAAAACGTTTGCACTACCGAATCATCTTTATATATGCTGTCATCTCCGGCCCACTGTACTGCGGACCGAGCTAGTTCCTGATCACGTAGGGTATTGAGTTCTTGATAACCTACCCTTTCTTTTAGTACTTTGTCAGTCATTTGGAACACATGTTCAAGGGTACATCGCTCTGGTATCGGGCAAAGGTAACGTTTCTTGTTTTCAAACGTTTTTTTGTTTGCGAATGGGTCTGTCGAAGGGCCTATCAAAAGGATGTGGTCTTGGGAGTTTCTCTCTGCCTACATACCCTATCATCTTTTTCTCTGACTGTTGCGAAGTTTCTGCTAGATCCTCTGTATCATCCTCCTCCTGCGAGGAAGTCGGGTCGTCTAATTCAAGTTGTTCTTCAGGTGCTCGCTGGGCATGTATTTCTATTATTTCCTTACGGATCTTTCTAACCATAGTATGTACACTGTTCTCCTTATCATGTTTACCATCCGCAATATTCTGGCTCCATCTATTCAGTCTATTCATCTCACTTTGTGGAAAACCTGCCTGATCTTGTTCTCTTATTAAACAATTAACCAAAAATCGCATTATTAAACCTTTGTTCTCAACTTTCTGACGTGACATGGCTTCAGCAACACACTCTGGTCCTTCTCCTGTTCTTATAAAATAATTCAATTTGTCTAGATGTTCTGGCATTTCTGGTAGTAACATCAAATAATCTGTAACACGTCTCAAACGTAGGGACGCTAACAACATGGGTCCTGTTGTACCAGGCACTGTGTCATATCTGCAATCTGTAAGTTCTCTTCTAAGCTGTTCGGCCGGTGCACCTTTAGGTGTCCGTGCCTTTGCTAACTCTCTCATTGTCACTCGGTGTAACGGTGGGGGTGTTTGATAACCTCCTGTAGCACCTCCTGAAGCGGAGGCTTGGGCATAGCCTGGCTGTAGGGTCGGTACCTGTTGTAACTGGGTTGGAACCTGGACCGTGCCAGTCCCAAAAGGATTAGATGGATGCAGTTGCTGAATACCAGGGGGAACAACGGGTGCGGGCGCAGGAAGCGGACCGGGAGGGGTCTGCTGCTGCGGTTACCATCAGCAGGTGGTACACGGGCAGGTACATTGGCATATGCGGGAGCTACATCATCCAAGTAGGACGAAATGAATATGTCTGCTGAGGTCTTATGACGTAATTTAGTCGGAACCAATGGAGGGGGCAGATTTTTCGGTGTTTCCGGGGTCGCCTTGGGCAGGCCCTTGGCCAGGACTGGATACAATCCTGTCAAAATGGCATTACTCTGTCTGTCGTGTTGTTCCATTCTAACTCGTTCTCCTTCTTCTAGTAGCTCCTTTTCTTTGGCTTTTTCAGAATCCTCTCTACTTTTCTCTGCTTTTCTGAGTGCTTTTTCTGTCCGTCTGTGTGATTCTTTACGCCATAATTCAATGGCATCTTTCTGTGACTGTCTGGCTTTCTTTTTCCACAACGCTTCTTCTACTCTCATGATGCACTCGGCATCCCACGTCCCTGTAGCGGGCCATTTCTGATTCTCTTCTAAGTCCTTAGTATAATCCACCCATAAGTCGAGATATAATACAGCGTCTAAGCCGTGCTTGTGGTACATAAAATAACCTGGAGTGTCCCGGGGTGGGATGGGAACAGCTTCCTCAAGTATCCCTTTTCTAGTTCCTATCTGTCTCAGTTTAGAGAATAGAGGCATCCTGTAACTCGATACTTGATACTTGAAACTTACTCGGACTCGGACACAACTAATACAATGAACACAGGAATGACGATCAAACAATCACTCATACCACGACATTAAAATACATTTAAACATTTCAGGACGAACAATAACTAGATAACTGGATACTGGATATACTGCTAAACAGTACAGATACACTGCTAAAACAGTGCAGACCGGGTCTGTGTACCCAAACCCGTCTTGACCGGACACAAATTAATGCACCCGTCTAGATGCGTCCCCAGCAACGGTACTCACCGGGAAGCACGGAACGGAAGGCCTCTGAAACTTGACTGGACTGGACCGGACTGGACTCGACTCGACACGTGACGTAGGTACTTCGGAACTGGTGGGCCTCTAGACACCTCGGACCTTGCTCTCTCGGCTGGGCTCTGGTTGGGATCCTCCGCACTCCTCACCGCCTCGTCTGGATGTCGATCGCAGTCTCCGTCACCTCCGTAGGCCTGAGGGAGATACAGGAAATCCTGCGGGTACGCGTAGTTGTCCGTCACGGCTGTGGCAGGGGGCAAGGCCTGCGACGCATCGCCGGCGTGTAAGGTGGGGGAGGGGTCCCTATTCAGGCGCCAATTATGTGGTAAATAAATTTACCGTATGCGGAATTTCTATGCGATATAAGTTCAATAAAATAGCTCAATCAAAATGAGAGGCAGAGTCCGTGGAGGCTGAGTTTATAAGGGTTTTATTCCATGTAATGGAATGGTTCGAACCATGGTATCATGTTCCATCACCACGAGGGTTCAGGAAGGGATAGACAATGCTTTATTAACAGAGTACAATATATATAGTAAATGCATACAATGGTGATGGATACAGAAGGCGTAACAGCTGAAAGAAATGAGATAAGAACACATGTACGTAACAGAAGGCGTGCACGAGGGCGTACACGGAGGTGTGTGCTAGAAACGTCACAGGAAAGTGTCACAAGTGGGTGGATTCATAGAGGAATCCTGCAGTGTCAGCAGAAATATATGGCTGGATGCGCGCGCAGGCAACATGACGTGTGATTGACGTGGAACTGGAGGGTGAAGGGGACTTGACATTTAGCACCAAAAGGGGAGACAGAAGTCTGGCGTGTCAGAACAACCTAAACCCAATCATATCTGATATCTTGTGTTTGAGGAACTGTTTTATCTAGAAGGAAAGGTCTTGCGGGCAGAGGCTATTCTATACTGACTGCTAGTGCGTGCATATGTGTCTACGTGTCTACGTGTAACGCGAGGGGCCATGGGCCTACCATGGTAATAGGAGCAATTAATTTCATGCATGGAGACGAAAGGCCGGGCCCTCTGCTCTGCAGCTGGGGAGATGTTTACCTAAATCACTAGACAGGAATGTATTTTCGAGGAGCGGAGCAGATAACTTGAAGGCTGAATTGTCTTGGCAGGCAAGCAGGCCGAGCCGGGCACCGCTCGCCGAGCAAGGAGTAAGGCAGAGGTCATGGATGCAGATCCAGGCTGCAGCTTTCTGAGGCAGAAGACAGGAAGGCAGAAAGGGCTCGATGGCAGAGATCAGGGCCTAACTCAACAGAGCCAGGAAAACGTGAAAGTGCACCATGTAAAGACGGTGGCACGGCATACTTAGGAACTGAATTTTCAACCCATTCATGGTGGATCTGAAAGAGGACATGTTAACGTTGGACGCAAATGTATTTGCGTCTTCATAGCTGGTTGTGGAGGGAACATACATGTACTTGAAGCACGTACATGGAGCCGTTGGGGTCTACGTTAGGGGACACAATTGACCATAAAAATTCATATTACCTCACCATCCTGATGAGGCGGTCAGGATTGATGACCGTGTGTTGGTTGGTCACATGACTGAGTTGGTGTCGGGACTAAGTGATTCCGCCCAACAGCATCATTTATTGTTTTATATTCATTGTAACAACTTTTGAATAAAAACACTGGAATTATCATCGATGGACACAAAAAAACTTTAGGGCTCATTTAAATCAAATCAGTGATCTTATATTGCACAGGACCAGAGTGCCCCTTCCTCTACCCACCCTCCGGCAGATCACCCATCATGTTCGAAAAAGACCACCACTCGAGTGGACTATTTTTAACACAAGTATACTTATTGCAATTTGGAGTACTCTAAATAAAAGATCATCACCAGGTAAACTATTGTGTCTTTGTGGACATTTGTGGACCACATTGCAGAGTTTTTGTTTTCAGAAACAAATCCTCACACTAGGAATATGATTTTAAGAAACAAACAGTCAATGACTCTGAGGTGCATGGGGTTTCTCTCTGAGATTGAGGGCCATTAATAATTCTCCCCCCAGAGGTTCTTATGTTTGAGCAGGGCCCAGTCTATTGGTGTGTAAATGGGGCTGTGTACAGCTCTGCCCCACCCCTCCGTCCAGTGATTGCCCGTTCAGGCGCACCTAGTCCTTCAATTGCGTGTCCTTCCATTGTCTGAATTGTGAATTAAAATCCAACGGTACATTTAAAGAGGAATTTAGATTACAATTCTTCAGACACCTACTCCCCAGTAGTAAGAAACGCATTTGTGAGTTTTTTACTGCCAGGACATGTAAATCTTTAAAGGTACATGTTCAACGTTTTAATTACAGTGCACCCTGCACTATGGGCTGTTTGCGACCAGTCATGTGACCCTATGGCCTACCTAAGGGGTGACATTTATGCAATGAAAAGGGAGTTTAAGGCCTGGCAAAAGGTTTATATTGCAAGTTGAATGGGGAGTTCATAACTGCATCCAGGTTGCAATGACAGACCTGGAATATCTTTTAAGGGATTACTTAAGTGGTAGGCAAAATGATTGCAGTAGGCTCACTAGTGGCAATTAATTAACAGGCCCTAGGTATATGGTATACCACTTTACTAGGGACTTATATGTACATTAAATATACAAATCAGGTGTTAGCCAATTTTACCACGTTTTAGGAAGGGAACATAAGCACTTTAGCAGAGTCCTAAAGCCAACAGTAATGAAGTCAGGAGGAAAATAAGGAAGTGAAGGCAAAATGTTTGGGGGAAGACAACCATAAGTCTAACATGTCTAACAGAGACAAGAACAACACAATCATTGCAGAAGAATATATTTTCTTTTTGTTTGAAAAATTACTTGAAAAGACATGCTTTGTGGGTAAGCAACTGTGCAGATTATGTTGGAAATATTCGGCAAACTTTATAGCATTGTCAAGTTAGATAAAATCTCAAAACGTTGATAATTAAAGATTACAACTTTAAATTGAACTTCAAAGATCATTTATATCAGGGGAAATATACAGAACTTTTAATAATCAACTATTATTATGAACTTCACTTCTGCAGCTGCGCCACTACATGTGCTGTGTCCAGCTTAGAGAAACAAACCCCAGGAGAACAGACTCAGATCATGAGCTGGCTTATAAGGCTGTGCACTGTGTTTAACTGGCTCACCTCCTTGTCTGTGGGCACTGGTGCCAGCTCCTTCACCAGTGTCAGTCTGTGGTGGTTCCTGCTGGAATCTGCTTGTGAAGTGCCTCCTGCCAGAAGCGCCCATCGGTGTTGTCTTCTAGAAGAGTGCCTTGTGCAGGTGTGTCACTGATACATCTTAAAGGTAAGAAAAGCTGGCTCATGATTCTTAACATGAATGGGTGAGATTTGGGCATCTATTTCAATGTTCTTATTCATACATTATGATTGAGCTGCTGAATTGAAAAGCAGAGCCTGGCCGATGGATTCATCTAGCCTGGCCAAGTCCTGGCCCGGCCAGGAAGGACCGGTTCTATTTGAACTGCATCGAAATGTGATATTTGATATTTACACATCAACAACATTTTTAATAGAAATGTGCAAACGACGGCGCAGTTTTAGATGTTTGTAAAACAAATGTAAAATGTAAGTCCCCAGCACTTGGAGCACTCTTTTGGCGACTTTGAAAATACTTTATTTAAAAAATCAAGTCCATGATGGTGCCAACAGGATAAAAACAATACATTATGCAAGTATAAGAACAGTTCTAATAAAATTGGACTAATAAACAATGTCTCGTTCTGCATTACCCGTCAATTTATATTGATACCTGAAAACAAATAGAACTCAAGACATGCCATGTTAAAGTGCATCTATCTAGTATCTTGGACATTTGACAGCGAGTTTGCATCGAATGCTGAGATCAGGTTGGGACTAGGTATGTGTCAAAGACTGTTAACTATAACCTGAGACTTGAATATCTCGACTTAAGCTGATCTGCTAACATTTTTCAACAATTGCAGCAGTGTTTGATTTTAAATCAAGTGATGCCTTTACATTATAAAAGCAAGGTAAGGTAAACTAAAAGTGTATTACTAAAGTGCAGCACTATAACGTGCAGTGCGCCACAAAGTCTTAAAATGCCAGATATTCACTAAAGAGTCACTGGGGATTGCACCACAGACAGACGATGAACTGCGAGTTCCTAAATCAACAGGGTCGGTGACGTTCATCGAGGGCTCTCAAGAACCAATCATAGGCTGACCCTGTATAGGAGTGACCGCCTCCACCTACACCCTGCCCATTTTGTTCCCTCATTAGCCAAAACTTAACAGACAGTGGGGCATATTATCAAGCCTGTGCGCTAAAATTATCGCCGCTTTATCGGCCGAAAACGGCCGATAAAGCGGCGATAATGGGCTTGATAATATGCTCTGTGGAATTCCAATCGAAGCCCATGTTAGATGTCTTCACATCTAACATGTGCTTCGATTGGAATTCCATAGAGCATATTATCAAGCCCATTATCGCCACTTTATCGGCCGTTTTCGGCCGATAAAGCGGCGATAATTTTAGCGCACAGGCTTGATAATATGCCCCCCTGTCTGTACAAGAACAAAGAGGATCATCTAAACAGGAAACATTAAACAGCATCCCCAGGGCCACTGGACTCCATCACACTGGATGCTGGCCAACTCAGAGAGCATAAGGATGAATATCATACAATAGGCACTCTCTGACGGTATGTCCCTATAGGAGGCAAGATGGTTTAAAGTGTCACTTTAAATATGATAAGTAGCCATTAATAATCCCCTGTGAGAGCCAGGTACTGGAAATGACCAACTGCTAACTGGGTAACCGCATTGTTCATGGGTGGGCATTGATTACAGGGACTTGGATAGGTTCCCTAAAGTTTTATACACTCTATCCAGGAATTTTATAAGGCTAGCTATTACTTGCGGATGAGCTTCTTTCAAAAGGCATTCATCGGGAGTGTGTGTGTGTGCGTGTGTTTGTAGCTCCCTTAATATGCATTCTTTGTATGCTTTTTTGCTTCAGTCCTAAGAGACTTAAGGGGCAGATTTAGGTTAAATGGCGCACCCCCAGGGATGCGCCAGTTAATGTGCGCCACAGTGCGCCACAGCTATGCCACCCATGGTGCGCCGCATTTACAATGCGGCGCACCATGGTGCAAAAACGGCACAGATGCGTGACGCATCTGTGCCGGAAAGGTGGCGCATTGCTGGAGCTGCGTCGCAAGGGCGACACAGCTCTAGCAAGGCTCGGGGGTGCCCCATCTACACAATGCTGTGTCAAGACCTACGCCTGCTTCAAGCAGGCGCAGGGTTTTGACGCAGCATTGGCCTGAAAGTGACTGAGTGAAATCTCATAAAGCCACTTTCAGGAGGCGTTCTTGCGCAGGAACGCCCCAGCCTGCCTAAAATCTTGCCCATTTTTTAATATGTACAAGCCAAAATTTGACCTCTAACCTTTCTCAGAATGATAACAGGAGCACTGATGGCAGGTGGAGGGGTGAATCACTTCATAGAAAGTGAAGGTTAGCGGAAAGAAACAACTCTGGAAAGTGGTGCGAGTGGGGGGAATGCTAAATATTCCCTGCAGGAACCTTTGCTTTCCTTTAAAAAAAGTTATATTTCTTGCAATATATACGCGAAAGTATACACTCCTGTACTCTCACAAGCTGTTTGGAATTCACAGGTTTGCCGGACTACTCTCTCACGGGCTTTCAGGAGTCACATGAAAAATATTCTTTCAATATGACACATTTCCACATCCATGCACTGTAAGAAGCTTTCAGACGTGTTCAAAGAATGAGGGCCAGTAGCTGTAAGCGCACAATATATTATGATTAAATACACGCACTTGAATGTGTAAATGTTTTTTTTAATTTTCTGTAAGTACGGTCAATTACAAGATGGGGTGTGATGAGCATACAAATGAATGCATTTTTTTGTTCGTGCTTTCCACTTTGTTAAATTTGGAAGCATTTCAGCAGCAAAGGCTGTCATTGTGCCACAAAATCGAATGCATTATTTTAACATCAAAAGTGCACGTGCCAGAAAAGGGGTATACATGCATATACCTTAGGGTATCGGTCACAGCAGTGTGGTTGCATAAAGCAAGGATCTTGATTTTCATGTGGGTGTGTTCTAGGGTGCTTTCAACATAGGAGATGTGATAAAAGTGTGATGCAGGGGGCTCGGTTTCAGTGCTTCTGCTGGGACCTGCATAACAAATTGTGAGTGTTTTCAGGATGCCCTGCATTCTGCATTGCCATGGGTCAGAGGGTGCATTATGTATGTGTAGTGTCCTTTGAACCAGTTGGAATAGAGTCCTTTCCATACCTCCGTACATACATTTTCAAGTTCTCAAACATGCTGTGGGTGTGACATATCCTTTCAGTTTTCCTGGCTTACTTCTGAATTCCAGGTCTTTCACCCCATAATTCCTGAGTTCCTGGCTTCATTGTGTATACTTCGAGTATTAACCCTGAATTCCAAGAGTGAGCCATGAGTACTACAAGAGTAAGGCGCAGAACATTCTTTGTCAATTCGCAACAAAGGGCCATATTACCAAGAACCACAATAACATAATCGCCCCTTTAGCGGCAGTTCCTGCCGCTAAAGGGGCGATAATGTTATCGCCGTTCTTGATAATATGGCCCAATCACTTTTTCAGTTTTTTGTGCATCAGGAATTGTAGATTAATACAGCTGTGCTTGTATGTATAATTTGTGACGTGCATGCGAGCTGTTTATTTGCATGTGCGATACTTGAGAGTGTGCTGCTCACTTGGGGGCATATTAACAAGAAAATGCGATAAATATTGCTACCCATGCTCAGTGCGATTTTATTTATCGCCCGTTGTTATCGCCCGGTTAGTGCGTTATTAACAACGCTCATCACCCAGGTGATAAAAATCCAGCAATAGTCAGCGAAATGTGGGAATTTCGCTGGGAAACCAGCGATATTTCTGCAGCGATAGGGAATTCCTAGTTGATAGCCCATGGTGTCGTAGCCTCACAATCTACCCCCCTTTACACATATAGCTAAGTCTAAAATGTATCAGACGTTATCTTACAGCGATAAGCGGGGTTAGCACGGGTTTCAATATCGCTATGAGTGTCAAGGTAAAGGATTGTTAACCCTTTCTATGCTGATGACGGAACCGCTCCGTCATCAGCTGCGGTGGCGCTGTGCTGATGACGGAGTGGTTCCGTCATGGCCCTGCCGCCGCGCCTGCGCGGCGCGTTCATTTGAGCGGGCGGGGCCATGACAGAACCGCTCCGTCATGAGCACAGCCCAACCGCAGCTGATGACGGAGTGGTTCCGGCATCAGCATACGGCCACCGAGCGGCCGCCCCACCCACTTAGCGCTGCGGCGGAATAGCCGCCGCAGCGATGTGGTTAATACCACAATGTGCAGTTTGTGAGTTTTTCCCTGTTGTGTTGCCCGGGAACGCCCTCTTTGCATCTCATTAGCGATGCATGGCACGCCGTAACTGGAATGGGTGCTAAAACAAGGAAACACGCGCAAGCGTGTCCTTGTTATTACTGCGTTGGAATTATCGCTGATTTCAGCAGAAAACGGCTGCAAAAGCGACAAAAATGGGCTTGATAATATGCCCCTCGAATCTTTGCCTTCTCTTTGAGTGCACCTTTTGGAATGCCATTGAATCCAAACTGTCCTCTGATTTGAGCAATACGTCCTTCTGCTTCCGTGTGCATGTCTTGTCCGGTGTTGGTTTTTCTTTCTTCAAGTAGGGAAGAGAGGTGTTGTGCCCAGTATTGCTACAGGTCGTATTTATGTGGACATGCTTTTTGCCAGGCAGTGGTGCTCATGCTCTAGAATGAAACGTGCATGATGCTTCTTGTTTCTTTCCTCTCTGTGTTTACATCTTGTTGAATGCACATCTTAGCTTGAGCATCTGCTCAGGGAGTCCTTCCTCTTCCTAGGGTCCAGGTTCATCACTCAACCCATAATTAAGCGGAATAAGATATGCAAGCTTGGATCTGTTGTACTGAACTGCTTGCAAGCCAGTATGTGCATTTAGTGATGCATCCAGTGTAGAAAGAGGTATCATTTAAAACTACCCATTCAGAGAAGGTGACACATCCCCCTGCCTGAAAAATCATCATTTGCCAAGCCTTTATTTTGTGACACTCCTCTTAGGGGCAGGAAAGCACCGATGATGACCTACAAGGGCAGCAGACCGCCATCCCTCTATTCACATTTCCAAATGGATTCAATGTTTTTTAATTCAGTGCAGGCCACCTAAAGAGACAGCTACTGCACTTCAACATTAAGGTGCTTAATTTTCAGAGGCTTGTGCCGCCGGAGTGTCTCTTTAGTGATGCTTCAGCGGCACAAGACTCTCAAGAGATGTCAATGACACACAGCAAAGCCACTCTGCATGGCCTCAAGGATATGAAGTAAGACCAACCAGCAAAAGTCACTGCCCGGCTTTCCTTTGCATCAAGGAGGCGTTCCATGTGTGTTGTGCCTTTCCCTCACCCTGGTTATAGGCATTTTCCACCCACCATTGGTACACCCAGGGAATCCTTGGGGTACCTAATATATAGAAATAACTAGCAGCCCGTCCCGACGTTGTCCGAGTATGAATTGCTGCCGGCCAGTAGTATATTGTTTTGTAGGATTTCGTTTTGATAGCATTTCTTATCTGTGACAGGACTGTGAAACGCTCCGATTCACAGCGCACTGCTGATGCACTTAAGAGTGCGCGTTCAGTAGTGTGTGTATTCGAGTTTCCTTACTTTATTTTTCCTTGCAATAATATATAGCGCAAACTCGACAACATGGCATGAGCACAATTTACATTACAGAAGAACACATTCATTTGTGGTAGGCACGCCATAATAGCAAGTCACTCAGCACTCAGAGACAAAGCGATTTGCCTGGAATCGCAGGATGTTGAGCTGATGCAGAGATTTGAATGTAGCTCCCCAGCTCTAAAGTACGCAATTCAAAAAGTGTCTGTAGGTGCTGGCCATCAATAAGAGAGACCTGTGCATTTTTCAAATCGGTGGGGAAAAAATATGAGTATGTTGCTGGCGATGTGGGCCGCCGTGCCACCAATGTACTTACCGGGGGAGGATAATCATCCATTATTCCGCAACTTTCTTTCCGCATACCATCACTCCACATACTTTCATTACGAAAGTACCATGACTCCGCAATGCCATTATAATGCATGGCATTACATTTTATATGCTTTTACCACACATACATTTACAACGAAATTCGTTGTAAATGCATGAATGGTAAAATCATGTTTTTTTAAAATGTTTGGATAAGGTAAGTATGGTTATAGGGGTATATGTTTTGGGGTGTTTGGGTATTTTAAGTGTTTAGATATAGTTTGGGGTAATGGGGTACAGGGGTAGTTTTAGGGTTTAGGGATAGGTATGGGGTTTGGGGTACAGGGGGATTTTTAGGGTTCAGGGCTAGGTTTGGGTTTTGGGGTATAGGGTTTTTTTAGGGTTCAGGGGTAGGTTTGGGTTTTGGGGTACAGGGGTATTTGAAGGGTTCAGGGCTAGGTTTGGGTTTTGGGGTACAGGTTTTTTTTAGGGTTCAGGGCTAGGTTTGGGTTTTGGGGTACAGAGGTATGTTAGGGTTCAGCGGTAGGTTTGGGTTTTGGGGTACAGGGGTAGTTTTAGGGTTTAGGGATAGGTTTGGGTTTTGGGGTACAGGGGTATTTTAGGGTTCAGGTGTAGGTTTGGATTTTGGGGTACAGGGGTATTTTTAGGGTTCAGGGCTAGGTTTGGATTTTGGGGTACAGGGGTATGTTTAGGGTTCAGGGGTAGGCTTGGGTTTTGAGGTACAATGGTATTTATAGGGTTCAGGGATAGGTTTGGGTTTTGGGGTACAGTGGTATTTTAAGTGTTCAGGGCTAGGTTTGGGTTTTGGGGTACAGGGGTTTCTTTAGGGTTCAGGGCTAGGTTGCGGTTTTGGGGTACAGAGGTATGTTAGGGTTCAGGGGTAGGTTTGGGTTTTGGGGTACATGGTCATTTTTATGGTTCTAGGTTAGGTTTGGGTTTTGGGGTACAGGGGTATTTTTAGGATTCAGGGGTAGGTTTGGGTTTTGGGTACATGGGTATTTTAAGATTTCAGGGCTAGGTTTGGGTTTTGGGGTACAGGGGTATTTTAGGGTTCAGGTGTAGGTTTGGCTTTTGGGGTACAGTGGTATTTTTAGGGTTCAGGGCTAGGTTTGAGTTTTGGGGTACAGGGGTATTTGTAGGGTTCAGGGGTAGGCTTGGGTTTTGAGGTACAGTGGTATGTATAGGGTTCAGGGGTAGGTTTGGGTTTTGGGGTACAGGGGGATATTTAGGGTTTATGGATAGGTTTGGGTTTTGGGGTACAGGGTATATTTATAGGGTTAAGATGGTTTAACCCTATAATGGGTTTTGCAGTATTTTAAGGAATAAGGGTGGGTTATGATTATGGGGTGCAGGGGTATTTAAAGGGAGCAGGGTGTACACCCGGAGCTGGAATGTACAGAACCTGGGAAGAAAAAACAATGAAATATTGGGCACAACGCTCGTTTTTATTTTTCTGTAATCCTGCGCCCCGCACTCGCCCACGCCCCCAGCACACGCCCACAGCGCACGATATGAGACATGGCATGAAGGGCAGAACGTACCACACACCCCCAGCGTTTGTCACGCCCCCAGCTTACACCCACAGCACAACGCAGACACGCCCACAAGGAACTACTTTGCTGTCACGGTTCTTTTACCTTTTAAATGTATATGGTGGGCGTCTGCACAGCCTATGTCCTTCTGCTGCAAATGCCCTTTCCAACGCTGTATTGGGTGTTGTGATTGGTGCTGTGGTTCCTGAGATTACCCGCCTCAAAGGTTTGCGCTCTCTCTTTATTATATTAGTATAGATGTAGATTATCTGGGGATCTCATGTTTATACCTGGTGCTCTTTGAAGTGACATTTCTATGCACATCCCTTTGAAATGCTTGAAGATTTCTCCTTCCCCCGCTCTGGCTCCAAGCTGACTGCATGAACAATGCAGGACTGACACGTCCTTTGTGCGAAATCAGGGTGCAGCCTTTTTAGTTACAAGTGGAGATGTGGCCAGCTTCGCCCCACTTCCTTCCATTGATCGCCCATCTGGGCAAAACCTAATCCCTCTACTGTGTGGTTTTCTGGGAGGAAAAAGAAAGTCCAACTGCCAACTACACCAAGTCATTAGACACTAAGGCCTATATAAAATAAAAGAGGAGTTAAAGGCTTAGCAACTGGCTTATATTGGCAAATTGAATTGGCAGTTTAAAACTCTATTCAAGCTTCAATGTCAGATCTGGGACATGTTTTGAGGTGCTACTTAAGTGGGAGGCACAATAAGTGATGCGGGACCACTTGTAGTATTAAATTAATAGGCCTGAGGTTTATGGTATACCACTTTAATAAAGGCTTGAACGTAAACTAAATATGCCCATCATGAGTAAGCCAATCTTACCATGTTTTAGGGAGCGATCACAAGCACTTCAGCACTGGTGAGCAGTCTTAGAGTCCTAATACCAACAAAAAACAATTGAGCAAAAAATAGCAGGGCAAATGCAAAATACTTGGAGGAGAACCACTCTAAGGCTGACAGGTCTTACATTTAAGATTTTAAAGAAACATTACATGATTTCCTTTATGGTTTGCATTACATGTTATTACATTTAAAACTATAAGTCAATTTTTATACATCATTCTATTCCCAATAACTTTGGCGCCGATTGTAGAATCTTTGCAAACTTTTCAATACTTATGGCCAGGTCCGGTCCACTTCTATCCTGAAAGTTTCACGGTGATTCGTCAAGCGGGGGCCGAAAAAAAAAGAGGGTCCCAAAACGTGTTTTCGCCATGCAATTCCCCATAGGAAACTGTAGCCGCGGCTACAGCCCGAACTGCTGGAATTACACCAAATTTGGCAAAGAGGTAGCCCTTGGTTCAGACTCGTGCCTTTTTATTAAATGATGTAAATCTGTTCAGTAGTTGCTGAGAAATTCAAAAGTACAAAACACTAAGACCGCGGATCCTCCCGAGCACAAGCTTTATGCTAATTGGCTATCAACATTTCAAACCAGAAAGTGTTGGCAGCCATCTTGTGCCTCGGAAGAACCGAGGCACAAGAAAGCAGAGAAAGAAATGCACAAAACAGTAAAAGGGGGCAGGGTAGAAACACCCTGACCCCCTAGGCCTGCTCAGGGGGTCCCACAGGATCCGCACATCCCACTGTGGCAATAAAACGAATTTCGGGCTCCAGCTCTTCATTGTTAATTAGCCCCGGGGGAGACATGTCCAGGGGCAATGTGTATATTTTAATGGGGGGCCCATAGGGGCCTCCCAGTCCCGGGGACCACTACCCGGGTTTGTTTTAAAATTAAAACTACCTGTGTGGGGAGCTCGAGTCCCCCCTCACGCCGCAGGGACTGCCACCTCCCCGGGGAACTAAATATTTAAAATATGGGGTCCTTTACAGACCCTCAAGCCCTGGGGACGACCACCCCCTGGGGTTTTGAATTAAGTGGAAGGGGGGCCGCACCAATGATGGCCCTGGGGACTGCCACCCCCCAGGGCCGGCTCCTGCAGTGTCCCAGGGTGCCCACCCCCGGGACACTGTAGTTTGCTATGGCAGGGCAGGAGCCTCGCGGCTCCCGCCCTGCCATAGCATACTTGGTCTGCATTTTGAAAGAGAGAGCAGGGAAACCTGCTCTCTCTTTTAAAATGCAAACTAAATTGCTTTTCCACACAGGGAGTTGCATCTTAGCAGCTCCCCATGTGAAAAAGCAATGCCGGCTTCTGCAAGCTGCGGGGAGCCAGCGGCACCGTGGGACCGTGGGGGGATTGGGGCCACCCCCACTGTACCCAACATAAAGGGCCAGCCCCAGGGGATGGGGTCCCCGGGGCTACAAGTTGCCCGGGAGGGAGGCAACGCGGTCCCCCTCTCCAAAATTTAAATTACACATTTTTTAAAACAAAGGCCGGTCCAGGGGGATGGGGTCCCCGGGGCGTTAGTTGCCTGAGGAGGGGGGCAACGCAGCCCCCCTCCAAAATAATACATATATTTTTTTAAAGCCCATGACCCTGGGGGTTGGGGTCCCCGGGCCCGATTAAGGCCTCAGGAGGGGGGCCAGGCGGCCCCCTTACAAATTATAAATTATAAAAAATAGGGAGCAGGCCCTGGGGAATGGGGTCCCCAGGGCCAAGAATATTTGAAAAAGAAGGTAGTGCCCACAGCCCCTTTCTTAAACACAATTTAAAAAAAGACCTGCATTGTGCCGGAGGCTATGCCCCCTCCATTCAGCACTCTGCAAACACACCCCATGGCGCATTTGCAGATGGGGAAGGTATTCCCCTTGAATACTGGGGGTCCCTGGGGGCCAACTAGCCCACCAGGAACCTCCAGTATGCACCAGGGGGCTGTGTTGCAGAGAGGTGTTCTGAGACCACGCCCCTTTTCATACCTCTCTGCAATGCAGCTCTGTGGCGCTTAATGAAGGTAGCTGGTGGGCTAGTTGCACCCCAGGGACCCTCAGTATTCAAGGGAAGTTAATCCCCCAACTTAAAACACACCATGGGGTGGGTATGCACAGTGGTGAAGGGAGGGGCGGGCCTGAGTTGACATGTGTGCAAACACACCCTGTGGCGTGGTTTAGTTTGGGAAATTAATTCCTCTTCAATCCTGAGGGTCCCTGGGGCACAACTAGCCCACCAGGTACCTCCAGTAAGCACCACCGAGCTGCGTTGAAGAGTGTTGTAAAATGGGGCGTGGCCTCTGAACACCTCTCTGCAACGCAGCTCCCTGGCGCATACTGGAGGTACCTGGCGGGCTAGTTGGCCCATAGGGACCCTAAGGATTTTAGAGGAATTAAATTCCCCAACTTAAAATGCGCCACAGGGTGTGTTTGCACACATGTCACCTCAGGCCCACCCCCTTCCTTCATCATTGTGCAAACACACCCCCTGGTTAGTTATACGTTGGGGAATTTATTCCCCTTCAATACTGAGAGTCCCAGTATCTCCAGTATGCGTCAGGGAGCTGCGTTGCAGACAGGTGTTCAGAGACAACGCCCCTTTTCACACCTCTCTGCAGCGTAGCTCTGTGGCGCTTACTAGAGGTACCTAGTGGGCTAGTTTGACCCTAGGGACCCCTAGGATTCAAGGGGACTTATTTCCCAACTTAGGGGCCGATTAGGATTGCGGTGATTCCGCATCCTCCGGGGCCGGCGGAAGCCACCGCCGGCCCGGAGGATGCGGAATCACCGCAGCAGTGCCTCCAAAGACCCCCCGCCAGATTAGGATGGGGAAATAATTCCCCTTCAATCGTGAGGGCCCCTGTGGGCTAACTAGCCCACCAGGTGCTTCCATTAAGTGCCACTGCCCTGTGTTTCAGAGACCTGTGCCCCTTTTAACACCTATCTGCAACGCAGCTCTGTGGCACTTACTGGGGGTACCTAGTGGGCTACTTGAACACTAGGGACACTCAGGATTCAAGGGGATCTAATGTCCCAAATTAAAACGGACACAGGGTGCGTTTACACAGTAGTGAAGGGAGGGGATGGGGCCTGAGGTGACATGTTAAAACACGCCCTGTGACGCGTTTTAAGTTGGGGAAATAATTCCCCTTCAATCCTGAGAGCCCAAGGGGGCCAACTAGCCCCCAGCTGCTTCCAGTAAATGCCACTGTGCTGTGTTTCGGAGAGGTGGCCCAGGCAGTGCCCCTTAATACACCTCTCTGCAACGCAGCTCTGTGGCGCTTACTGGAGGTACCTAGTGGGCTACTTGGACCCTAGGGACACTCAGGATTCAAGGGGACCTAATCTCCCAGATTAAAACAGCCAAAGGGTGTGTTTACACAGTGGTGAATTGAGGGGATGGGGCCTGAGGTGACGTGTGCAAACATGCCCTGTGGCGGGTTTTAAGATGGGGAAATAATTCCCCTTCAATACTGAGGGACCCTGGGGGCCAACTAGTCCACCAGGTGCTTCCAGTAAGCGCCACTGCGCAGCGTTGCACATAGCTGGTCCATGCTGTGCTCTTTTTTACAACTCTCTGCAATGCAGCTCAGTGGCACTTACCGGAGGTACCTAGTGGGCTACTTGGACCCTAGGGACCCTCAGTATTCAAGGGGACCGAATCTCCCAGATTAAAACCTCCAAAGGGCGCGTTTACACAGTGGTGAATTAAGGGGATGGGGCCTTAGGGGACGTGTGCAAACACGCCCTGTGGCGGGTTTTAAGATGGGGAAATAATTCCCCTTCAATACTGAGGGACCCTGGGGGCCAACTAGTCCACCAGGTGCTTCCAGTTCGCTCCACTGCACTGCGCTGCACATAGGTGGTCCATGCTGTGCCGTTTTGTACACCTTTCTGCAATGCAGCTCAGCAGTGGCACTTGCTGGAGGTACCTAGTGTGCTACCTTGACCCTAGGGACCCTCAGTATTCAAGGGGACCTAATCTCCCAGATTAAAACCGCCACAGGGCGCGTTTACACAGTGGTGAAGGGAGGGGATGGGGCTGAGGTGACGTGTGCAAACATGCCCTGTGGCACGTTTTAAGATGGGGAAATAATTCCCCTTCAAACCTGAGGGACCCTGGGCCAACTAGTCCACCAGGTGTTTCTAGTAGGCGCCACTGCGCTGCGTTGCAGAGAGGTGGTCCAGGCCGTGCCACTTTTTAAACCTCTCTGCATTGCAGCTCTGTGGCACTAACGGAGATACCTGGTGGGATAGTTGGACCCAAGGGACACTCAGGATTCAAGGGGACTTCTCCCCCAAATTAAAAACGCCCACAGGGTGTTTTTTGCACACATCAGCTTAGCCCCCCTCCCTTCACCAGTGTGTAAACGTGCCCTGTGGCGCGTTTTGAGAGGGAGTTTTAATCCCCCTGCCCTATTATGTACTAAGGGCTTACAGAGGAGGTCATTCTAATCACAGGGGTAACACAACGCATAGTCTTTCCTAGTGTATATAGGAGTTTTAACTGTATTCTACGTGTCTTTTAGCATAGCACTGGATCTACGACTGGTTAGTCAGAGTCAGTTACCACCAGTACCCGTCTGAAAAAATTGTAAAAACTGCACCAAAACCCAACCACTTATAAATTCACCCCCCAGACACTCTCCTTGCAGTACTCTGATCATATAGTTAGTACCCAAGTACTCATGCACTGAGCCAGGCCTTAGCACATGGACTGCTTCAAACGCCTATCCACTATGCATTCACACCTTCAATTCCCCAGTCAGTATCCATACACTCCAGTAAGGTATGCAGACAAAATATTGAATCAAAAATATAGAATAGCACTAATATTGAAGTGAAAATATAGAATGGACAAAATATCGAATGGACAGTATATAGTCAACAAAAATATCGAATTTAAGGTAAGTAATTTAATATCAATTTTCATAAATATCGAAAGTCAAAATATCGAAGTATATATTATAGGTATTAAATATATCGAATTTTTAATAATATTGAATTCTTTAAAGTGTTTTGTATGTTAGTATATGTGTGAAAAGTGTATAATTATTTTATCATGTATTTTTTGTAATGAGTTATGTGTTATTTAATTTTTGCGTAGTTTAATTCTATAGCGGGTTGAGGGTTTATAGGGGAATAGGATGGGAAGTAATGTAATTATAATGATTAAATATTTAAATGTATTTAATGGTACTTATCTTGAATTAATTGTCAAATACTTTTTAATTGGTAATTAATTCAATTTTAAATTGCCAATTAATTTTACTTGATAATTATGTTAATTTTACTAATTTATTTTTCGTAGCGGGTTGTGGGTTTATAGAGGAATAGGGTGGGAAGTAATGTAATTATCATTAATTAAAATGTGTTATTTATCTTGAATTAATTGTTAAATAAAGTTTAATTGGTAATTAATTAAATTGTAATTGGTGAATATTTTTTAATAATTGATTATTTGATAATTATGTTAAATTTATACATTTATTTCCCGTAGTGGGTTGTGTGTTTATAGGGAAATAGGGTAGGAAGTAATTTAATTGTAATTAATTAAATAATTTAAGTTATTTATTGGTATTTATTTTGAATTAATTATTAATACATTTTTTATTGCTAATTAGTTAATTGTTAAATGGTAATTAATTTGTATTAATAGGTAATATATTTTAATAATTATTTTTATTTGTATTTTTAATTGATTTATTATTATATTATATTAAATTGGTAATTAATTTGAAATAATGTTTTATTGGTATTACTTTTTAATTTATTTTTATTAATATATGAAGTATTTACTTTCCCTACTATTGCACTCACTGGAGTGGGAATCGTAATTTGTACCTCTATGCTATCCAACGCTTTCCATACTGGTGCACTCTCTGGAGTGGGAATAGTAAATTGTACCCCTGCGCTATCCAACACTTTCCCTACTGTTGCACTCTCTGAAGTGGGAATAGTAATTTTTACCCCTACGCTATCAAACGCTTTCCCTACTGTTGCACTCAGTGGAGTAGGAATAGAAATTTTGACCCCTTTGCTATCCAATGCTTTCCCTACTGTTGCACTCTCTGGAGAGGGAATAGTAATATTTACCCCTACGGTATCCAACGCTTTCCCTACTGTTGCAAACTCTGGAGTGGGAATGGTAATTTTTACCCCTACGCTATCCAACGCTTTCCCTACTGTTGTACTCTCTGGAGTGGGAATAGTAATTTTTACCCCTACGCTATACAGCGCTTTCCCTACTGTTGCACTCTGTAGTGGGAATAGTAATTTTTACCCTCCCATTATCCAACGCTTTCCCTACTGTTGCACTCTCTGGAGTGGGAATTGTAATTTTTACCCTTAGGCTATCCAACCTTTTTCCCTATTGTTGCACTCTCTGGAGTGGGAATAGTAATTTTTACCCCTACTCTATCCAATGCTTTCCCTACTGTTGCACCATCTGGAGTGGAAATAGTAATTAATTTTTACCACTACACTATCCAACGCTTTCCCTACTGTTCACTGTCTTGAGTGGGAATAGTAATTTTTACCCCTACGCTATCCAACGCTTTCCCTACTGTTGCACTCTCTGGAGTGGGAATAGTAATTTTTACCCCTACGCTATCCAACGCTTTCCCTACTGTTGCACTCACTGGAGTGGGAATATTAATTTTCACCCCTACACTATCCAACGCTATCCCTACTGTTGCACTCACTGGAGTGGGAATAGTAATTGTTACACCTACGCTATCCAATGTTTACCTTACTTTTGCAGTTGCTGGAGTGGTAATAGTACATTTTACTCAACACGAAGAAGGGGAAAGGGCCATTCCTGTTTAGACTCTACTACCCATGGCCCCCAATTACATTTCACAATCAGTGCCACTGTTGGCCCTCCCGTATTTCGGTTAGTGGACCCTCGGAAAGTAGTATATCTTCTTGATTCGTACTCTTCCCGATCTTATAAATCACAAGTGGAGGCTGATCCCAGGTGTGCGGGAAAACATTCACGAGTTTATGAATTGCATAAACCCGAACTGGTGTCCGACAGGAGGGTCTCCCAAGAACACAATCGTTCTGAGGGCTAGCCCTGTCCTATCCTCCTGAAAGCCGTGACACCGCGTAGGCAATTCATAAATTTGTGAATGTTTTCCCGCACACCTGGGATCAGCCTCCACTTGTGATTTATAAGATTGGGAAGAGTACGAATTGAGAAGATATACTACTTTCCAGGAGGGCCAACAGTGGCGCTGATTGTGACAGTCCTGATGAAGACCGGAGTGACCTTTTGAGGCACATATCTAGCGGTCGAAACATGTTGACTTCAGCAGTGGTAGGAGGGAAGTCTTGAGGAACCTCACTTTCTCTATAAGACATTTCTCATCCTTTTCTTACTTTTAATCCTAGTAGGGGTACCAAACTATGGTGAATAAAGTAATTCTTTTCTATTGGCACCCTTAATCAGTTTTAATCACTTCCTTGTACTGCATTTTTTTGTTGCACTATCAGTTTCAGCCACAGGGTGTTTTGCACAGCTTTTCACCTCATTCTGTGTTACGTGTTGGTTTTGTTGAAATTATTTTGTTGTACGTCTAGTAGTGTGGAATTTATTATTTTTCCCCCTTCCTTATGCTCCGCTCTGGATGTGGCTACACCAGGGCGTTTGTAGCAGGCCCTATGATGAAGCATGTCACATACTTCAGTATGTGAGTGAGGGCAGTTTTTCCAAACTGAGAAATTTGTCTTTGTTGTGTCTATTGTGTTCTCTACACACCCCTCTTTGTGTGAACAATAGTACATTTTACCCTCCCACTATCCTACAGTAAAATATTTTATATTATTAATTAATATTATGTTAATAAAATAAATATATATATATATGTGTTAAAAAATTAAATTGTACGTTTATTTTCTCTTTACCAAATTAATTATTTAATACTTTTAAAGTTATTAATAGTATTTTAGCTATGTTTTATTAATTATAGTTATCATTGAATTAATTTAAAATTACTTTTAAGACATTTTAAAAAAATCGATATTTTGACTAACTATATATTTTTTTCTCAATATTTTTGATTCAATATTTTTGTACTTACCTGTTTGTAGATCGGACTTCGATATTTTTGCTTTCTGTATATTTACTTCGACATTTTTAGTATTCTATACTTTTTGTATTCTATATTTTGTCAGTGATTCCTCCAGGAAACACCCTGTCACTCCCATTGCACTCCTCCAGTGAACCATTCAGCACCATGTACTAATCCATTCACTGCACAAAAACCCAACCACTTAAAAATGTATCTAGGCACTCTCCTAGCAGTACTCTAATAATGCAGTCAGTATCCAAGTACTCATGCAGCGAGCAGGCCTTAGCACATGGACTGCTTCAAACCCCTATCCACTATGCAGGCAGTCCTGTAACCACATACACACTTGTCTTTCACACCTTCAATTCCTCAGTCAGTACCCATACACTCCAGCAAACACCCTGTCACTCCCCTTGGACTCATCGAGTGACCCTTTCAGTGCCATGTACTAATCCATTCACTGAGCCAAAACACAACCACTTATTAATTCAACCAGGCAGTCTGGTGCAGTACTCAAATCATTCAGTCAGTACCCAAGTACTTGTGCACTGAGCCAGGCACCTATCCACTTTGCATGCAGTCCTCTAACCACCTACATACTTATCTTTCACACATTCAATTCCACAGTCAGTATACATACACTCCAGCAAACACCCTGTCCCCCTTGCACTTCTCCAGTGAGCCATTCAGCACCATGGACTAATCCATTCCCTGCGCTAAAACCCAACCACTTATAAATTTACCCAGGCACTCTCCTTGCAGTACTCTAATCATTCAGTCAGTACGCAAGTACTTATGCAGTGAGCCAGGCCTTAGCACATAAACTGCTTTCAATGCCTTTCCACTATGCATGCAGTCCTCAAACCACCTACACCCTTGTCTTTCTCACCTTCAATTCCCCAGTCAGTATCCAAAGACTTCCAGCAAACGCCCTGTCACTCCTATTGCACTCCTCTAGTGACCCATTCAGCGCCATGTACTAATCCATTCATTGCGCCAAACACTTGTAAATTCACCCTGGCACTCTCCTTGCAGTACTATAATCATCCAGTCAGTACCCAAGTACTCATGCACTGATCCAGGCCTTAGCACATGGAATGCTTCAAACGCCTATCCACTATGCATGCAGACCTCTAAACACCAACACTCTTGTATTTCACACCTTCAAATCCCCAGTCAGTATACATATACTCCAGCAAACACCCTGTCACTCCCCTTGCACAACTCCAGTGACCCATTCAGCACCATGTACTAATCCATTCACTGTGCCAAAACTCAACCACTTATAAATTCACCCAGGCACTCTGCAGTAATCTAATCATTCAGTCAGTACCGAAGTGCATATGCAGTGAGCAGAACTTAGCACATGGACTTCTTCAAACGCTTATCCACTATGTATGCAGTCCTCTAACCACCTACACACTTGTCTTTCACACCTTCAATACCCCAGTCAGTATCCATACACGTCCAGCAAACACCCTGTCACTCCACTGGCACTCCTCTAATGACCCATTCAGCACCATGTACTAATCAATTCACTGAGCCAAAACTCAACCACTTATAAATTCACCCAGGCACTCTCCGTATAGTACTCTAATCATTCAGTCAGTACCCAAGTACTCATCCAGTGAGCCAGATCCTATCATATGAACTGCTTCAAACCCCTATCCACTATGCATGCATCCTCTAACCACCTACACACTCTTCTATCACACCTTCAATTCCCTGGTCAGTATCCAAAAACTTCCAGCAAACACCCTGTCACTCCCTTGTACTCCTCTAGTGACCCATTCAGCACCATGTACTAATTCATTCACTGCGCCAAAACCCAACCACTTATAATTTCACCCAGGCACTCTCCTTGCAATTCTCTTATCATTTAGTCAGTACCCAAGTACTCATGCAGTGAGCCAGGCCTCAGCACATGAACTGCTTCAAACCCCTATCCACTATGCATGCAGTCCTCTAACCCCCTACACACTTATCTTTCACATCTTCAATTCCCCAGTCAGTATCCATACACTCCAGCAAATACCCTGTCACTCCCCTTGCACTCCTCCAGTGACCCATTCAGCCCCATGTTCTAATACATTCACTGCGCCAAAACGAAACCACTTATAAATTCACCCAGGCACTCTCCTTGCAGTACTCCTATCATTCAGTTAGTACCCAAGTACTCATGCAGTGACCCAGGCCTTAGCACGTGGATTGCTTCAAACGCCTATCCACCATGCATGCAGTCATCTAACTACCTACACACTTGTCTTTCACCGCTTCAATTCCCCAGTCAGTATCTGTAAACTTCCAGCAAACACCGTGACCCATTCAGCACCATGTACTAATCCATACACTGTGCCAAAACACAAACACTTATAAATTCACCCAGGCTCTCTCCTTGCAGTACTCTGATCATTTAGTCAGTAACCAAGTACTCATCCAGTGACCCTGACATAAACAAATGTTAGTTTCAATATTTTAAAAAAAATGTTTCCATTTATATTAAAAATATATTATGTAATGTAAAAAAAATATGTAAAAATAAACAGTTAAAAAACTGTAGAAAATCAGTATCAAAAAAAATACATATAACTACTATTACAATTGAAAATTATCATTTAAAAAAAAATTGAAATTCACAGAAAAAACAATAGGTTTCAGACATGTCATAATTAGGAATTAGTATTTAAAAAAAACATAGGTTTCAGGGCTGTTATAGTTAGATGGACATTTCACTCATATAAAACCATTGAAATTCCTTTGTTATAGTTAGTTCTGCTAACTATAACTCGCGCGCCCGCAATCCACTGCTGATGATGTTACATATTACATCATTCATGACATGGTCAGTGACATCACTGATGACATCTCAAATGACACCACTGATGACATCACTGATGACATCATTCACGTGACAATCAGATACACCTCATAATACACTAGTATAACCTTTCATCACTCGCTGTAAAATACATACATATATACATACATTAATTCTTCCCACCCATCTTGGTCAGTAGGTCCGCCCTGGAAGGTAGTCTCCTGTGGGGGAGTACCTACAACTGCAGAAGGTCCAAGTACCACCATTGATGTGGCCAGTCTGGAGCTATCAGAATCATTTTCATGTTGGATCTGATGAGCTTGGATGCCACCTTCAGGATCAGAGGCAGAGGAGGAAAGGCGTATGCAAATGTCTCTGATCAATCCATCAAAAGCGCATTCCCCCTTATCCCTGGACAGTGGAATCTGGATGCGAAGGCATGGCATTTTTTGTTTTTGTCGTCTGCAAACAGGTCTATTGATGGACGACCCCACTGCTGGAAAATATCTGCCACCAGGTTTGTGGTATTGAGAGTTAAAATGTAATGCCTCAGATGTCTGCTCTTGATACATTGCAAAACAAAATCATTTAAAGTAAATGAGACTTCAAAAAATATTCAGGCACTTCAAAGTCTTATAACCAGTCATACTTTTCAACAATAATTTTCACCACTGGCTGATTAATATTGAAAAAACTTTCACTTACCAAAAGTATCCAATGAACGCCAGTATTTGTTGGACAAAGAACAGTTTCCATTTTCTCATAAGGTGCGTGTATAGTATAAAAGCTGATCATGAAAAGAAGAAACGTTTCTTAAAAATAGGTACCCTTCAATAGATTACCTTTCATGCTCGAGTTATAAGGCGCCAACTAGAGTGTGCTAGAGAGCTGAGGGAGACGCTGCCGAAAACGCCATTATGCCGGAGCTGGAGCTGGAACAGGCTGCTGCTTTGCTCTGCTCCGAGGGAGACACGCTGCTGAAGAAAAAAACGCCATTCTGCCGTTCTGCCGTTCTGCGGGGGTGGGACGTTCGGCTCCGTGGTTGTGGTGCTCTGCTGGCTGTCAATGGCGCCTGCAGCCCGTTGGGAAAGGGAGAGCTCTGTGTCGTCGGGGAAGCAAGGAGTGCACTGTTCCATGGAGAGAAACTGCCGTTTGGAGACCACCTGACAACAGTGTTAAGCCTTGAGCATAAAGAGCATCGAGACCTGTGTCTGATAGGGACTTTGAAAGAGACTGCACTGACTGAGGGACTGCAGAGATTGAGGAAGTTTGGTGAGATTTTGCAGCAATCCACAATCCACGTCTTGCAAGGCGCCAGACGCCAGACATCGTGTGCTCCGACTCGAGGAGAGGAGAGGAGGCTATGGGTGTGAGTGGTCGGGCGTGAGCGCTGACTGAAGCGCTGTAAGAACAACGCCGTCGACCCCCTCCCTCCCAGGTCTGGTGTGAGCGGACGGGCATGAGCGCTGATTTGAAGCACTGTACGATCAACGCCGCCGACGACCCCCCCCCCTTTCCACCGGTGGAAGTGTGCCTGTGCCAGACAGGAACCAGCGCCGGGGCAGTAGGTTCAGTGGCACCGGAGCAGAGGAGTGTCTCAAGGACTCACTGACTTCCTCTGTACAACCAGCTGGAGCTGTAAAAGTCAGAGGAGAGGACGTAGAGGTGAGGAGCACCGAACTGTTTTACATAATCATATAAATATACAAGAAACGGACCTAGGGAACCGGAATTGGACTACAGCGCCGTTGTTGCATGAGCGGCGCACCGGGCACGGCCCCCGAAGCAAAAACCTCCCGTTTACACCAACTGCAAACTGACCGGAGCTGCCCCCCTCTCGCGAGTCAACAGAAGGGAACAGAAGGGGATAGAGTATTAAGATTTTGCCCTGTTATGATCCCTAAATAACAACTTGCCAACTCCAAAAGACCTAATATAGCGTAATGGCTTACAAGAAACTCAGATCTAGAACCATCTTCATGAGAAGAATGGGAACAGATGAGGCAATTAGGAAAAGAACCAACAAGGCCATAAGAATTGGAAAGACAACTATTTAAGATACAACAGTCCCCAGAGTGCTATTCCTTTTGCCTAGATACTAGCTAAAAGGTCGGAGTTCGACAAATGGGATCACAAACGGAGACAGATAACATTCTGAAGAGCACTCCACAAAAATCTCCGGATATAGAGGGTCTCCTTGATAATTCACCAGATCTCTCTATCTTCAATACTACTGGTTTGATCAATACCCAAACCCCAGTATCCAAGTCACTGCTTACCCTACAAAATATTCTGGAACCAGTTCTTAACCATTTAGGTAACATACTAGAGAACTCTGACCAAACACTTGACGTACAAATAGGAATTTTAAAATCTCTAGTCTAGGAAAAAAAGAAGAAAGAGCACTTCAGGTCAACAAAATTAACAGGAATCTGTGACAAATGTAAAAGGGAAATTGGTGATAACTTAACAATCAAAACCAACAGCGATCTATTTCCCCTGGAGAAAGAAACTGCAACGCAAACCGGAAGGAAATCATCCGTGGAAATTGTGGGTAAGCAGGGAGATTCCATCACATATTCCCTTAGAAACTAATTCAAAGAGGGAAATTATCCCGAACCACACCACCACCCTGTGGCTTATTACACAATTTTTACAAAAAGCAAAACTAAATCTAATACTATCAGTCCTGCAATTTACCCTGAAATAAACGTCAATACCGATCTAAACAGCGAGGATGCACAGAACTTGGAAAACACAAAAAAGAAACAATGGCAAAGTAAGATAAAAAATAGACAGGCGATAAAAAGATTTAAAAGGAAGAAGGCTAAATAAATTAAATTTCAGAACACGACTCCTTTACCTGCCGTAACAGAACATGAAGGAGCGCCAGAACTGTCCCTTACACCGAGGATAAAACATCAGAAGTCACCGGAAAAACCCAGAAATAAGAATCAATCAATCAATCAGTGACACTTACAAAGCGCGCTACATACCCGTAGGGTCTCAAGGCACTGGGGGGGGGGGGGGGGGGAGCCGCTACTGCTCGAACAGCCAGGTCTTCAGCTTCTTCCTGAAGGAGAGGAGGTCTTGGGTCAGGCGCAGGTCGGTCGGTCGGGAGTTCCAGGTCTTGGCGGCCAGGTAGGAGAAGGACCTTCCTCCTGTAGTCGCTCTTCGGATGCGGGGGACGGCGGCGAGGGCATGGTTGGCTGATCGGAGGTGGCGTTTGGGAGCGTAGAAGTTGACTCGGCTGTTGAGGTAGCTCGGGCCTTGGTCGTGTAGGGCTTTGTGTGCGTGGGTGAGGAGGCGGAAGGTGATTCTTTTGTTGACGGGGAGCCAGTGAAGGTCTCTCAGATGTCCGGAGATGTGGCTGGTTCGTGGGATGTCGAGGATGAGTCTGGCTGAGGCGTTCTGGATCCGCTGGAGTCTCTTCTGGAGCTTGGCGGTGGTACCGGCGTAGAGGGCGTTGCCGTAGTCCAGTCGGCTGGTGACGAGGGCCTGGGTGACGGTCTTCCTGGTCTCGGTGGGGATCCACCAGAAGATCTTCCGTAGCATGCGTAGGATGTTGAAGCATGCCGAGGAGACGTTGTTGGCTTGCCTGGTCATGGAGAGGGAGGAGTCCAGGATGAAGCCCAGGTTGCGTGCATGGTCTGTCGGTTTGGGTGCGGTGCCCAGGGCGGGAGGCCACCAGGAGTCATCCCAGGCGGAGGGAGAGGAGCCCAGGTTGAGGACCTCCGTCTTGTCCGAGTTCAGTTTCAGGCGGCTGGTTGTCATCCACTCGGCTACCTCTTTCATCCCTTCGTGCAGGTTGGCTCTGGCGGCGGCGGGGTCGTTGGTCAGGGAGAGGATCAGCTGGGTGTCGTCGGCGTAGGAGATTATGCTGAGGTTGTGTTTGCGTACGATGGCCGCGAGGGGGCTCATGTAGACGTTGAAGAGGGTGGGGCTCAGAGATGATCCTTGGGGGACGCCGCAGATGACTTCGGTGGCCTCTGACTTGTACGGTGGTAGGCGGACTCTCTGTGTTCTTCCGTCGAGGAAGGAGATGATCCATTCCAGCGCCTTGTCCTGGATTCCGACGTTGCTGAGGCGCCGTACTAGGGTGCGGTGGCAGACCGTGTCGAATGCCGCGGAGAGGTCTAGGAGGATGAGGGCCGCTGTTTCTCCATTGTCCATCAGGGCTCGGATGTCATCGGTGGCGGCGATGAGGGCGGTCTCGGTGCTGTGGTTGGCTCGGAAGCCGGACTGTGAGGGGTCGAGGGATCCGTTCGTCTCGAGGAAAGCGGCCATCTGCTTGTTGACGGTCTTCTCGATGACTTTGGCTGGAAACGGGAGGAGCGAGATGGGGCGGTAATTCTTGAGGTCGGTGGGGTCCGCTGTTGGTTTCTTGAGTAGAGCGCTGAGTTCGGCGTGTTTCCAGCTCTCAGGGAAGATGGTGGTGTCGAAGGATGTGTTGATGATGTCTCGCAGGCGGGGTGCGATGACAGCGTCGGCCTTGTGAAGACGTGGTGAGGGCAGGGGTCGGTCGGTGATCCGGAGTGGATGGAGTTCATCGTGCGGATGGTGTCTTCGGTGCTGATCGGGGTCCAGGCGTGGAGGGTGGTGGTGGGGGGTGGTTGTTCGGTCATGGTGTGCGTTGGTTGGTTGTTGAAGCTGTTGTGTATGTCCGCGATCTTGTTGTGGAAGTATGAAGCGAGGGAGTTGCAGAGGTCTTGCGATGGGGTGATGTCGTTGTTTCCTGCGCTGGGGTTGGAAAGCTCTTTCACGATGTTGAAGAGTTCCTTGCAGTTGTGTGCGTTGTTGTCCAACCGGTCCTTGAATGCTGTTTTCTTGGCGGCGCGGATCAGCTGGTGGTGTTTCCGGGTGGCAAGTTTGAAGGAGGTCCTGTTGTCCGGTGTCAGTTCCCTTCTCCAGACTTTCTCGAGGGCTCGGCAGTTCTTCTTGGAGCTCTTGAGTTCGTCGGTGAACCATGGGGCTTTCTTGCTGCCGGGTCTGCTGGGGGGGGTCCTCAGTGGGGCGAGTTCGTCCGCGCAGTTGCTGATCCACTTCGTGAGGTTGTCGGCGGCCTGGCTGGGGTTCGCTGAGCTGGCAGGAGGGTGCTGGCTCAGGGAGGTGGCGAGCTGGTCTGCTGTGATCTTGTTCCAGCTTCTGCGGGCGGCCTGTTGCTGGTGTTGGTGGGTCGTTGTTTTCTTGAAGGTGAAGTGGACGCAGCTGTGGTCCGTCCATTGAAGCTCTGTGGCGTGGCTGAAGTCGATGTTCTTGCTGGATGAGAAGACAGCGTCGAGTGTGTGTCCGGCGAGGTGGGTTGGGGTGGACACCAGTTGCTTGAGTCCCAGGTTGGCGAGGTTGTCGAGCAGGGTGCTGGTGTTGCGGTCGTTGTTGTTCTCCAGATGGAAGTTGAGGTCTCCCAGGAGGATGTAGTCAGCGGAGGGGAGGGCATGTGGGCTGACGAAGTCGGCGATGTCCTCGCCAAATTGTGTGCGTGGTCCAGGGGGTCGGTAGATCAGGGTGCCTCTGAGGGTGGTGTTCGGGTTGGTGTGGATCTGGAAATGCAGGTGTTCGGCGGTGGTCAGGGTGTTGTCGGTGCTGGTCGTGAGACGGATGGTGCTCCTGTGGATGATGGCGATGCCTCCTCCCATCTGGTTGGCGTTTCGGTCCCTCCGGACGATCTTGTAGCCCTCTGGGATGGCGATGGCGATGTCGGGAGCTGAAGAGGCGTTCATCCAGGTCTCCGTGAGGAAGGCAACGTCTGGAGCTGTGGTGTCGAGGAGGTTCCAGAGTTCGATGGCGTGTCTGTGGACGGAGCGGGTGTTGAGCAGGATGCACTTGAGGTGGGTGCTGCTGGTGTTCGGCTTGGTGGGTGCTGGTGCGAGGCAGGTCCGGATGCAGGTGAACTTGCAGGCGTGGCAGCTGAAGGGTCCGTGGGTACGTCGTGGAGTGGCTTGATGGCATTCTGGGAGTCGGCCGGTGTTGAGAGCGGTGAGGGTGGCGGCGGAGTACGTCAGGCGGGTCGGTCGGGGTCTTCGTGGGCCAGGGGTCCTGGTGCTGGTCGCGATTCGGTCGCGGACGGGCGCAGACGGGCTTACCTTTGGCGCGCCTTCGGCGCACAATCGGCGCGCCCGCTGCGCGTGACCGCTGCGCGTTCGCACGGTCGCCATTTAAGGCCAAGTGCGCGGGTGGGCGGAGCAGCTGGGAGGCGGGAGCGGGGAGGGTACAGAATAGAAAAAGGGGCGGGGAAAAGCGGCGGTGGCGGGAAGGGAGGGCAGAGGGCGGCGAGGTAGGCGGACAACAAGGAAGGAAAACCACAACACGGGGGAAATAAAAAATTAAACAGATCAGGCACAAATTCTCGACAAAACAAGGAAAAATTGAAAGTTATACAAAGCAGGCACAAATTCTAGACAAAACAAGGGCAAAAACAACCGCAGCGGCGGCAGCCGGCAACCGGCAAAACGAGGCAGTAGCGAGGCAGAGGGCAGGCAAGGGGCACACGCAGCAGCTGGTGGCCGTGCGGCGCGGGGGTGTCCCACAAGTGGGTCACACTCACCTGCGTCGCACGGTCGCCATTTAAGGCCAAGTGCGCGGGTGGGCGGAGCAGCTGGGAGGCGGGAGCGGGGAGGGTACAGAATAGAAAAAGGGGCGGGGAAAAGCGGCGGTGGCGGGAAGGGAGGGCGGAGGGCGGCGAGGTAGGCGGACAACAAGGAAGGAAAACCACAACACGGGGTAAATAAAAAATTAAACAGATCAGGCACAAATTCTCGACAAAACAAGGAAAAATTGAAAGTTATACAAAACAGGCACAAATTCTAGACAAAACAAGGGCAAAAACTACCGCAGCGGCGGCAGCCGGCAACCGTCAAAACGAGGCAGCAGTGAGGCAGAGGGCAGGAAAGGGGCACACGCAGCAGCTGGTGGCCGTGCGGCGCGGGGGTGTCTACATTCTAAAGGACTTTCAGAATCACAGAGAAAAGGATTGCAACTCGAGGAGACAAGATCCAACTATCTACAAATTATAGAGCTATCCCCTACTGATGAAGCTCTACTCAATTGACGTTGAATCATTAATCTCTTACAACAGATTCAGCAGCTACAATCCTTAACGCAAAATGAAATTAACCTTGTTATGTTCCCAGATAAAGCCAAAACAAAAACTGCAATTATAGAATTCTGGTCTCCAGTCTTAAAGGAAAGTTCTAAAAGGAAAGTGAGACTCTCCACTAATGTGGCTACGACTTGATCCCAGTACAAAAAAATGAAGTTGACAATATGATGCATCTGCTTGAAGGATCTCAAAAAATGTATCAACCTATAAACAAAAAGATCCATTTCTTAGGCCACTCTGCAGAAAATATACTTATCTCCATAAAAAATGGTGAAAGGGAAATCTGGAGTAAAAACACCCTTAACAAGGAAGTAACTACCAGGTAATGCAATCGTGCATTTTCCTACAGCTGGCACACAGCACCCAACAGGACTTTCTGCCATTAAGCAAACAGAATTGATAATTAATTTATTCTGTTTTACACTCAATTCCCGTGTCAACTCCACCCCTTCTTAAACTTAGAAACCTCCACTTCTGCTTCTTGTTCATTTAGATCCTTCTGGTGCCAGCAACCCTCAAAGTCCAGATGCTGAGCGCCCTCGCGCCTATAGTGAACCGTTGTTTCTCTGCCACCTTAGGTAATTTCCCCTTTGCCCTCTGGGTTCACCCACGAGAATATTTGTTTCACTCTCGCACTGCGCCGTTTCTGTTCCTCCTGACTCACTATGAACACCTTGCTCATGATCAGGCACTGCGCCGTTTCGTCATTTTTTAATATGCCGACTGGTTTTTATCATACTCACTTGTCTTTTCTCCGTTGAATCACTGCAATAAATCACGATGTCATGTCATATATTTTCTGCAGAGATGTCATGACGAAGCTGCACTAAGCACCATAAATCAGCATCACTTCAACCAACTCCTTTTTAACGTCGTCACTGCAACACAAATTTCAATTCTCACACTGTATAAACCAGAGAAATGTCACCACTTCTGCATGAAATTCAGTCCACACTGATCACGCAAATCCAAGCACCTAAGTCTCAAACGTTATGCTGAAAACATGCCTAGAATATTGTTGTCATATGTGGTTAAAATTCTTCCTTTCCATTTTTTTCTCCCCCTTCTTCCTTTTTTGTATGTAAAGAATTGTAAAAAAGGTGTGATACATTATTATCAAGACAGCAATGCATTATTTGTTTGTCCTGAAGATGATGCCCTATATTTAATGTTGGCATCGAAACGTCGTCGACACCCAAACACGCTATGCAACAGACCCAAGCTATAACACATTGTGCAACGGTGTTAAATGATTAACTTGTGTCAGTCTATACTGAGTACAAGTGTACAGACCCATTTTGGCTTGCCCTTTGGCCAATTCTGTGTTCGTTGTTCTGTCTTGTGCCATTAGGATGGCATACAGAGCTCACATATAAAGTGGTTTCCCAGCCTTCTTACTTTTTCTCTTGAAGGGTTGGTAAGGTCTTTTCAAGAGAATTTGAAAGGAGAAAGTAGGAGGTGAAGAACAGAGGTAGAAGGTTACATCTCAAAGTGCAAAAATGGATAAAAAGGGTGGACCAAAGTCTGCATGTACAATGGCCATTGAAAGCGTTTTGAGAGCGGGTACGCCCAAGGTGGTGTATAATGTGCAATATTTGGTGGCGGTACCACCACCCACTGAGTGGGCAAGGGCACATGAATTGATGGATTTTATGGGCTTGGACTATGAGGGGATTATACTGGAGGAGGACCAGGTCAGGTGCAGAGATTTGATTGATAAGGCACAGCATGGGAGGTGGTAACAACGGGGAGGAAGGTCCATGGGTGGTGGAGGCTGGGTTTGTTAATCTGTGTCCTACCTACTATGTTGCAAGCTTAAGACACAGTAACAACCAGAGCCCCTTACTTGTGTCCCCCCATTATTGTGTCAATTAGGGTGGAGGGAGGGAATGGAAAGGAGTAAACTACAGTCTACATGTGTACTGGTATGTTCAGAACACTGGATCAAGCACTGAAGAACTAAGGTCATATATAAAAGAAGAAGTTACACAAAGGAAGGCAGCACAAAAAGTAAGGCGTATCTTGTACACAAACAGGTAAGTCAGCAAAAGAACAATAAGGGAACAAGACTAAGAACACTGGAACGAATGAACGCTGTGAAACAGATTGCGATAGGAGGTAGAAAGATACTGTAAAAAAGCAGAGTTCAAATAAAGAAAAGTTGAAAAAGTTATCGTACGTGATGACAAAGACGCTGGGGTAACACTGTTGTCCAATACAAAAAAGATCTTGTAGAAATTATATGTCAGAATCTACACGAAACTGCGGGGAGCAGCAATAATATCTGCTCTCCATCAACACCAGCCAAACCCTAGTCAACGCACAATGCCAACCTGCAATCGGCCCGTATAAGCTTGTAACGACCGGATTTTTGGACCAGATAGAATCAGCTCACCAAGACACCACCAATCCAGCCGAAACGTAACCACCTCCTCCTCAGGACCTACTTACAAAGGCACCTGAGGTACCTACCTGAGGATGGGGAATTAGCAATATACAAGCTCATATCATCAAAAACACCACTAAATCCATATGATTACTAAGAATACTCACTGATTACTAAGGACTTCCAGGCTCTACACCACACTCATACCTTATAGCCTCGCGGTAACTCAGACCCAGACTATGCTACCCTCCTACTCATAGTGAAGAGGGCAGTTCCGATTACTTACCATTACACACTGATCACCACTGTCAATGCTCTCACTAACGCCACTTTCCCTAGCGGCGATCTCATTACACACTGACCACAATCAGTGCTCTCTCAAGCCACAATCCTGTGGGTATACACATTGACCACAGTCAATGCTCTCATTCACGGTGCTACACAACGATGATCACTGTCCTATGAATACCTTCAGCTCTTTCTCTCTCTGTTGGAAAGTTTCTCTATATATATCTAATATCTACTGGGGATGTCTCATATACAATTGTTATATTTTATGTGGTACACAAAAATGTCCAAATTACAATATGCAAAGGTTATTTCCTAATATGAGTGCTCCTCTACTCCCTTGCTCAGTTACCATTTACCTGGACGGGAGATGCATCCGTTCACATAACAGCATCTGACTAGAAGAAAGGTTAACTTTATTATGAATATTAACACTTGCACAGCTGTTCACTAAGAACTGGGGTTCCTTTCTCATTATAACATCACAATAACTAGCAATCTAGCCATAGCCTGAAAAGTAAAGGGGAATAGACACATACACAGATCTGCGGGGTCTCTTTATTATAATGGAAAGCTTTATTACTAACACATAAAAAGGGAAATGGATTATAACAGACTGCACACCGCTGAAAGAAAAGGGATTAATCAGTATAACAATACAGTAGGGAATCTAGCCTAGGAAATAAGGGACAAGATTAATGTATGTATATATATATATATATATATATATATATATATATATATATATATTACCTACTGGCGGTCGCCAGTAGGTATATATAGTTAGGATTTTTTCCCTATGGGATTTCTGAAAATTCTATGCCTAATAACTTTTGCGTTCGTGGACGGAATTGGCTGAAATTTTCAGGAAAATGGCACATTTTGTTTCTGAGCAGACCTTGAAAATTTGGGGGGGTTTTGTGGAGGGGGGGCCGAGAAAAAAGGGGGGTCCCAAAACGCCTTTTTCCCATGTTAATTTCCATAGGGCGGTTGGACTCACTTTTAGCCCGAACGGCTGAATGGATTTTCACGAAACTTGGCAAAATTGTAGGGACTGTTAGCCCGATGTGCCTTTGCTAGGTCTCAATATATGTGCTTCAGTGGATTTTGAGAAATTAACGTTTAAATCAAGATATATATCTGTAACAGCGCTCCGGGCAGCTATCCGGTTAGCGAACCTTTCGCGTAACGGAACTTTGCGATGAGAAGCTGATTGGCCCTCCGGTGTCTGTCAACATTCTAAACAGTCCGGAGCGGCCGCCATCTTGTCTCTCGGTAGGATCGAGAGACAAGAGGAGGCCAAAACAAAGGGGGAAATTACCATAAGGGGGCATAGTAGATCCTCGTTGACCCCCTAGGTTTTATGTGGAGGTTTTAAAAGGGCCTAGGAGGGTCCAAAAAAAAAAATTTTTTTTTGCGTGGTAAGCGCCAAGTTCGCGAACCGGATAGCTTTCTGGGCAGCGAACTTTATGGATAAAAGAATGAAAGACTTTTCTAATACTGTATGTTAATTGTTTGTTGTTTTTCTTGTTTTTTTTTGTTTTCTTTATTTATTTATTTTTTTTATTATGATTGTGTTTCATACTTTATTAAATTTTCTAACATTTCATTGTCAGAAATGTCATAATTTATTATAGGGTGTAATTGTTTTTCATTTTGAAGCAAGTTGTCTACTGCTTCAACACATTGTAGAAGTTCGTGGTCTCTACTGTCATCCATAAAGTCATCAAGTTTGTCTTGGCTGCTCTCCTTCAGTTCAATCGAAAATGAAACTTGCTGCTCGCCTTCCATTTTGCCTGAAATTTGGATTAAAAAAATATATATTAGTAGAGATAGGGCACTGTTGGGATTAATTTTAGATAGGCAGTTTTTATCAGTGAATTTATCTTTTGGCAGTGTATAGTATGAGAGTGGAAATAGGACTAAAAAAAAGTGTATGTGATTTAACCAAGACACTACTACTACAGAGGGATAGTGTATATGTAGCAGAAAAAGTCTACTATATTAAGTCATAGTGCACAATATATTAAATTATAACTTACCTTCACAAAGAAGTTGAAGTTTTTTGAAGCTTTTGAAATAGGAGGTACAACAAGAAGTAGTAGTCAAAATGGCTGTGTTTCCTTCTCTCCCTTTATATATATACAGGTATATAACCAATCAAATGTCAGGTAATAAAAGTAGAAAATGAAAGTAACATTTTCATTGGTTGTCAATTCCAACAATTCAGATGTGTTTTGTGAAGTAATTTACCTCACGGTACTTGGAGAGGTCTACAGGCTAAATGGCTAAATGGAATTTCAATGAAATTTGTGAGAATGGAAGGGATTGTTATGTAGTATGAGCTAATCTATATTTGGTGAGAGTGTTTCTAGTCGTTATTCTGTAAATTACTTTCCCGCCTTTTTTTAGGACCGCTTTCCGGGAAGCTGCCCGGTTAGCGAACCTTAAGCGTCACGGGAGTCCACCATTTTGTGTTTCGTTCGCATTAAGATACAAGATGGAGGGCAAATAATGTTTAGAATGGGTAGAAGGGGTCATGGTAGACTTATCTTGACCCCCTAGGTTTTCTGAGCGTGGCTGAGGAGGCTTATATGTGCGGAAAAAAATTTTTTTTTAAAAAAATTCCGCGAGGTTAGCTTTCGGTTAGCGAACCGGGTAGCGCTCCGGGGAGCGAATTTTGTGGAAAATTAGTGAAAAAAGTTAGAGAAAAATAATAATTGTGAGTGATCAGATGTAGGGTAGCTCTGAGAAGAGCTTTTGGGTTTATGGTACATTTAGGTACTTATAAGTAGGTACCAATGCAGAGTCTTAAATTCAGAATGAAAATTCTGTTGCCCTCATCTGAGAAGTGAACTCCATCTCCTCTGTAGATATCTTGCATGTAGTAACGCAAGTTATTGTTGTACAGAGAGCCCATTCCATGGTCTCTCATGTAAGCTGAAACAGATTTGTTTACATGCTTCCTCGCTTTCTCAATTTGTGGACAAAATTGGTTGGACCACCTCCATTTCTGTCTTTGGCATATATTGGAATATACCAAGGCAGTTTGAGGAAAAAGTGCCATTAATTGCTCCAAGGTGTCCTTTAAAAGCATTTCCAGACCTACCCCTGTCAAAGTGCCCAAATCATTACCTCCACAGTGCACTATTAACAGGTCAGGTTTTGGCAAATGCATAAAGGTTTTCACCAATGGTATCAATTGGTGACATTTTAATCCTCTTTGGCCCAACCACTTAATTTCCACATCTTGTAAATTGAGGTTGTGTAAATTTCTGCTCTCAGCATACCTTTGAGCCCAGTGGATGTAACTATGTCCAACAATCCAGACGTTAAACATGGTGGAAGAAGGTTGTTCTGCAGTCAGATGAAGTGTGGTAATGAAAGGGCAGTTGAAACAGTAGGAGTTTCTAAAGAAAAAAAACTGTGGATTTACAATGCTAATGATTCATTAGCAGTGATTGGTGCATTTCCATTTCTGAAAACAGAAAGTTAGGGTGCATGGATGTGTTCTTTGAAAGATGTAATTTGAATGGTCAAGGAAGAAACATTTAATGAAAGATTGCACTGGATACGCAGGTGCACTGAGAGTTCAGAGTTCAATTGAAACATTGTTGTGTGAATTTGCAAACATGAGAGGTCTTCCAGGAGGTGGTTGCTATGGAAACAAGGCAGACAGGGCAGAGGGGGGAAGGGTTTTGATTTGAAAAAAGTGAGGGAAGAGGTATGATTGGCTAATATGAGAGATATGTGAAAAGAATATCTGTATTTCTGTGCTTTCAATAGCTGCAGCCTTTGGAGTGCATCCTTTTTCTTCTGCTGAAGACAATTTGGTGTATTTCTGAGACTGTTTTCAAAACTCAAAAAATATTTGCTAAGGTGAGAAAAGATTTATTTAATTTAGATAGAGAATAGTATGATTTAAGGAGAAAATGATGAAGAAAGCTGTGTTTTTAAAATGTGGTTTTGTCTCTAGTGATATACTAATAGAATTAGTTTCAAAGAGAAATTATAATTGCATATTTGGTGTAACATTCTGGCATGCAGTTACACAAGATATTGTAATACATGGAGGCCATTTCATGGTCTGTTATGTAAGCTGAAACAGATATGTTGCTTTTAAAAACGATTTAAGAAATCAATTACATTTCTAGATATGTACTGCTAGAGCTTCATAGGTTGTTTTGGGCCATATTTATAAGGTATTTGAGTGTCTAAGATGTTGTGTTCGCCTTTTAAAATGTAAAGTGTTCCTCATGGGACAAGTGTCTTGTAAATACGCTCCCACTTGTGCTTGGCAAATTTAGATTTTGATTATGGGAGTTACCTAGCCATGTTAATAGTGTCCCAAAAATGGTGCTAGGGCATTCCAGAAAACACTTTCATGTGTCTCAAGGACATTTTTAGTCATTTCTTCATGAATGCAGGTATACAATTGATTTATATGCTGTGTTTAAAAACGAATTTTGAAATGAATTAAATTTCAGGATATGTACTGTTAGAGCTTCATAGGTTGTTTGGGGTCATATTTAGAAGGCATTTTAGTGTCTTTGAAGTTATTTTTCCCTTTTTAAATGGAAAGCGTTCCTCATGGGGCCCTGAGCAGTTCTTAGCCATGTTATTTAATAGGAAGTGGATAACATGGCTAAGAGCATTTGCTGGGAAATGCATGAATATCGCTGATTTTTCTGCTATATTCATGCATTGTGGCCGTTTTTTTTCACATTGCTTCATAGGTTGTTTGGGTTCATATTTAGAAGGCATTTTAGTGTCTTTGATGTTATTTTTCCCTTTTTAAATGGAAAGCGTTCCTCATGGGGCCCTGAGCAGTTCTTAGCCATGTTATTTAATAGGAAGTGGATCACATGGCTAAGAGCATTTGCTGGAAAATGCATGAATATCGCTGATTTTTCTGCTATATTCATGCATTGTGGCCGTTTTTTTCACATTGCTTCATAGGTTGTTTGGGTTCATATTTAGAAGGTATTTTAGTGTCTTTGATGTTATTTTTCCCTTTTTAAATGGAAAGCGTTCCTCATGGGGCCCTGAGCAGTTCTTAGCCATGTTATTTAATTGGAAGTGGATAACATGGCTAAGAGCATTTGCTGGAAAATGCATGAATATCGCTGATTTTTCTGCTATATTCATGCATTGCGGCAGTTTTTTTTCACATTGCTTCATAGGTTGTTTGGGTTCATATTTAGAAGGCATTTTAGTGTCTTTGATGTTATTTTTCCCTTTTTAAATGGAAAGCGTTCCTCATGGTGCCCTGAGCAGTTCTTAGCCATGTTATTTAATAGGAAGTGGATAACATGGCTAAGAGCATTTGTTGGAAAATGCATGAATATCGCTGATTTTTCTGCGTTATTCATGCATTGCAGGCCTTTTTTTATCACATTTGCAAGCATTTCTTAGCCATGTTATCCAATGGGAGGTGGATAACATGGCTAAGAGCATTTGCTTCAAAGGTTGTTTGGGGTTATATACCATTTTTGGGAAATTATTAACATGCCTATCTAACTCCCATAATCAAAATCTAAATTTGCCAACCGCAGGTGGGAGCGTATTTACAATAAATTTGCACCATGAAGAATGTAAAATAGCATACTAGATACTCAAATAACTTATAAATATGATCCAAAACATCTTATGAAGCACTAGTAGTGCATATTTCCAGAAATGTATTGGTTTTCATTTAATGATTTACTTCATTGGTAGGCCTTCACATGTTTTTTTACCTTGGTTTTTTTTCAGTGAAAATCTTATCTGCAACCATGTGTTGGCCTCACCTCAAATAAACAAAACAGGTGATGGACTGAATGTGGATCAATGACACACATTCACCCCAGTCCAAAGATCTGGGCCTAAACAAACCTTTAGATAGGCTACATCTTATCGTCATCCTGAATTAATGATTTAAAATATTAGGGAGTGATTTATGAGTGTTGTATGCCTGTTTTGTACCATTGAGTGTCATTTTTGTGATGCAGTGCTGGTGGAAAATATTTGCTATGTTAAATAATTAGTACAGCATTAAGTTTTAGATGACTGTTATTTATTTACTGTTTGGTAATAGTGGTTAATAACATTTTATATTATATTTTTTCACAGATTCAACTGCAGATTCTTTCATAGTTTGGAAAATGCCTTCCAGAAGTCGAATACGAAAGGCTAGAAAACGTCAAAGACAGCAGGATGATGTTTTATTGCAGCAGTCCTCTTCCCCAAATACTTGTCAAAACACCAAGAAAGGTCCGGGTAAGAGCACGAAATCATTCTTAAGAAATATTTGTAGTAAAAAAAATTTTGCTCAAAAAAATGTGTCTCTTAACAAAAAGAGAAGTAATTTAAATGGAAAGGAGAGACCCATCACAAATGTTACTGGTAGAGGAAGAGATAACTCTGTGCATGATAGTAGAAGGAAACAACAGTTTAGGGACATTCGACAACGAATGTTCCGTAATAGGATATTAGTTAATTTATTGAAAAATATTAAAAAGAAAGGCCAACAGAAAGCGGCATTTTATAGGAAGAAGAAAAATGTAGAGAAAATTATTGATCATGCTTTTGAAATCAAGCGAAAGTTGTTTATTTTGGTAATCAATAGAATTAGGAAACTAAGCAAGGTAATTTCTGATTTCAAAACAAAAAGTAGATGGAAGAGAGTAGTAAATCGTACTAACTTTTGTGAAGTTTTTTCTGGAGAATGGATGCATAGTTCAAGTTCTGAGGCATTTTTTAATGAGGAGACTTATTTTCAGGATAATGATTTGGTGCATGCAGTTGACATCAGTGGTCGAGCTTATGAAGTGAAGGATGGTTGTCCAGTTGAAAAAGAACTACTTGTGACAACAGAGACAGAAGAGGCGCTAAGTGATGAGGTTTTAGGAAGACGTCCTAAGGGTCCTGTGTACATTTGGAAGTGTAGTTCTATTTGCAGTGTGCGACAGGTTTCCATCAATTTGCTATGTGATTTTATACGGACATTTAATAAGAAAAGTTTGAAGCAGAAAATGAAGTTGTTGCAAGATTTAGATCCTTGCAGAGTGAGACAAATGACAGGTTTGCGTGGTCATTCACTGGCTTGTCTTTCCAGGAGAGTATGCCAGAGTGTTTTTCATCATTTCAGGATGCTAGCAGTGCATCATAATAAAGTGAGAAAATTAGTGAGAATGTTGTATTATGCTAAGAGTCCAGCAATTATGCTTAAACAGTTATGTGCTGCTCTTTTGCATGGTTCTGAAATAGATGTGAAGAATCTTTGTGAAGAAATTGAGTTTTGTTACTTTGGTAGTAAAGATGAGAATGTTCAAATTGACCCTGAAGTAGAGGGTAATGTGGAAGATAATGTACAGGTTTCCAGTACAGATAATTTTCAGAAGGAAATTGCCACGTTTCAGATGAAATCAAGTGAGAGGCCTAATTTCACTTGTGTATGTTGTCGACGCACTTATTATAAGAATCAGACTAAGGTAGTGGATTTATATGCAAAAAGTGAAAGGGAAAATAATAGTGAATGGAAGGATTTAGCCACATACTTGATGGTAGAAAATTATTTTGATTTGGGATCGGATCAACGTGTGTGTACTTATTGTTGTAATAAATTAAACCAAAACCAGATGCCTGCTAGGGCAGTTCATAATAATCTGGAATTGGTTGAGATTCCTTCTGAATTGAAGGATTTAAATACTTATGAATCTATTTTGATTCAAAGTATCCATCCCTTTCAGGCTATTGTAAGAATGGAGCCAAAGACAGGGAAATTGCCTCCAGCAGATTTACAGAGAGGATTAAAGGGAAGAGTTGTTTATTTGCCTCTAGATTTGAACAAAAACATTAACACAATTGGAATAGAAAAAGTGGAAGAGGAACCTCTGGTTATCTTGGTTAATGGGGTTCCGACAAAGAATAAGAAAATATGGCAAGATTTAGTGGATGTTAGGAAAGTCAAAAAGGCAACAGTGTATTTGAAGAAAAATAATAAGTACTATAAGAATGTATATGTTGCAGAAGAGGAAGTAAGTGATGAAGAGGATAGCGATTTGTGTGCTGGCCAAATTGAGAAAGTAGAGGCCTCTAAAAGTGAAGAAATATATGAACATTATAGTGTTCATCCTTTGCATTCCAAGGAAGTGATGGGGAATGCTATTGAGTTGTTTCAAATGAAACAAGCCAAAGGGAGTCCCATTAGTGTTTGGGAGGAAAGTTTGGAAGCTCGGTGTTTCCCACAGCTATTTCCCACAGGTCAAGGAGGAAGATATGATGAGCGACCTCGTGAAATTCCTGCGTCTGAATACCGGACTTTACGATTGTATGCAGAAGATCCTAGGTTTCGGCAATGCATTCCCTATTTGTTTCATCTCCTGTTTGAAAGCGATCTGTCTGGACTGTCATATGCAGTGAACCACATCTTAAAAAGTGGTATACAGATGCGAAACATCTCGGCAAGTGACTTTATGCATAAAGTCAATGTCCAAGACAGTATTTTGGATTCTCACTTAATTAATCTCATGGCGTGTCAGCGTGGTACTAATGAGTACTGGTACCGTCGTCATGGTGACTTAAAATGTATGCTGAGGAACTTAGGAACTCCGACATGGTTCCTCACTCTGAGCTGTGCCGAGTATGGCTGGGATGACTTACTTGAATTTCTACGAGAGGCAAATGGAAATATTGAAAACATTGAATTCAAGACACCTGGAGAACTGTGTTCTTTGGATCCTGTGAATGTATGCAGGTACTTCAATCATAGATTTGAAGCTATGATGTCTTTCATCACAAATAAAAAGAATCCACCTCTTGGAGAGGTGTTGGATTTCTTCTGGAGAAAGGAGTACCAAGCAAGAGGTGCCCCTCATATACATATGTTGCTGTGGATCAAGGATGCACCTAAATTTGGAACAGATCCGGATGACTTAGTGATGAATTTCATCGAACAGTATTCTACGTGTGCTGTTCCAAACGCAACGGAGAAGAAAAGTCTAAGAGAACAAGTTCTACGTTTCCAAAGCCATCGTTGTGGAAAGTACTGTCGTCGTAAATTCAGAAACAAGGACAAGTTCTACACCAAATGTCGTTTCAACTTTCCACGACCGGTGATTTCTAAAGGAAGAGTGAACAGTTTGATGTCTTCGCTGCGACATAATGTGACGAGGAAATCACCCAAGAATACATACAATTTGAAAAGGAACGAAGAGTCCAAGTACATCAATGACTACAACCCAGTGATTTTGTCCATGTGGAATGCCAACATGGATATACAGTTTGTGGCTGACAACTGTATGGCTGTGGCTCGGTATGTGACATCTTACATCACCAAAAAAGAAAAGACCGAACTGAAGGATATGTGGGAGGACATTTCCCATGAAAAGAGCCTCAGCAAGAAGTTGTACAGTTTCAGTCTGAAGATGTTGTCGCATCGAGAAATCGGAGCTTACGAATGTTCTGATCGATTGTCTTCAGCAAGTCTCTATGCCAAATCCAGGAGTCTCGTTTGGGCGAGTCTTGGTCTTGCTGCAACGCGAAATCGAGTTCTAAAACCTGTTCGGGAAATTGAGTATTTGGCAGAAAAGGAACCAAACAGTACCGACATTTTGAAGACCAACATGTTGGATACATATTATCCAAATCGAAGCAGTCACCTTGAGAATATTTGTCTATATGAGGTTCTCCAAAATTATATATTCAAGAGGAACATCAAAGAAGATATTGAGAAAGGAGTGTATGCTGTAATTGGAAGTGAGGGATGCCTGGTCAAGCAAAGAAAATGCCAATTAGTAAACCATCGAAAATTAAGTGGCGAATCTCCAGAAAAAAAGGAGTTTTTCTATTTAGCACTTTTGCAACTTTTCAAGCCTTGGCGTGCAGAAGAGGAACTGCTTGGAGATTTCCTCTGTTACGAAGACTCTTTCAATGCAGCCAAGGAGTCCATAGAATGTCCTGCTTTTTCTAAATATCAAGAAATGCTAACTTTGGAAATTGAGCAGGAAGCAACGATTGCAGCCGAGATTGCCAGAGACAGTTCTCAGGACAGTCAGAGTTCTGTTTCATTGAGTCAAGATCCACTTGGAGGACCTATTATCGAAAATGAAGCTGCCACTGCTATGAATGAAGTAGAAAGAGCCATGGCACATGCTCAGGAGGATTCAGTTAACTTACAAGACTTGGAAAAACAACTCAACGTTGAGCAGAGGAAAATATATGATGAAGTTACCAAGGAAATTGAGCACGGATTAAGTCATGAGAAGAAAGAGTGCTCGTGTACGTCGTTGAAGCCTGTCCGACTGTACGTGAGTGGAGAAGCGGGAACTGGAAAAAGTTTCCTCATTAAAGCAATCTCTTGTTATTTGCAGGAAAGGACTGAGTCATCGCTGTCTTGTGTTGTCACCGCTCCTACTGGACTGGCAGCACATAATATTAAAGGTATTACTTTGCATCGTCTATTGATGCTGCCGGTGGAGCATGACAACAAATTACAATACAACAAGTTATCTGGAGATGCTTGCTGTGAAGTTTCAAGAGTTTTGAGGAAAATGAAACTACTTATCATTGACGAAGTAAGCATGGTTTCCAATGTCATGCTTGCCTTTGTGCATTTGAGAATGCAAGAAGTACTTAAAACTGAATATGATGTCTTATTTGGTGGGAAACACATTATTGTTTTCGGAGATCTTCTACAGCTGACACCAGTAAAAGGTCAACCTGTGTTCAAAATACTCACGCATGAAGATACCAGGAAGTGCCTAGGGAGCATTGGCAACGTCAATATATGGTTAAACTTCAATTATGCAGAACTGCATCAAAATATGCGTCAGGCAAAGGATGAAGATTACAAGAATATTCTACAAGATATTAGAATTGGAAAAGTGACCGAGCATGGGAAAGAAGCTTTAAATGCACGGTTACTGTCAAATTTGTATCCCAAACAAGATATTGTGCCTGAGAATATTTTTCAGAAAATTACTGAGAAGAAATCCGGGATATGTCTCATGCCAACTCTTGCAGAATGTGCCATCTTCAACAACAAAATGTTGAATTTAGAAAAGCAAGAGATTGTGAAACTTGAAGCTATCGACAAATTAGAGCATATGGGATCAACAATTATTTTGTCAGACAATTTGAAATCAAAATTGGATTCATTAGAGAAGACTATATCTAAAACAGCGGGTTTTGAAAAGACTTTGAATGTGTGTTTAAATTGCCGAATTATTTTGAGAAGGAATTTACATGTAGAAAGAGGTCTGGTAAATGGATCAATGGGTAATGTTGTTGATTTTGAGAAATACAGAAATAGAGATGGAATAGAATTTTTAAAAATTAAATTTGATGGCATTGAGGAAGTACAGCAAATTGGTCGTTGTTCTGCTAGGTTTTTGCTTGTTAAAGATTTATATGTTCGCCGTAAACAGTTTCCTGTTTGCTTGGCATATGCGGTGACAATCCATAAATCGCAAGGTTTAAGTGTAGACTGTGCATTGGTGAATATTGGCAGTTCTGTGTTCAAGGAGGGTATGGCATATGTGGCATTGTCACGAGTTAGAACTTTATCGGGATTGTACTTGATTGACTGTGATGTCACAAACATTTGTGCGGATCTAGATTGTGTTAAGGAATACAATAGGTTAAGAAGAGAGTATGCGCCACATTTGCCTCAATATCCTTTGTTTGAGAAACGTGTGGTAGGCCGCAAACGTAGAAATAGCAGTAATAGTAGGGAGGTTGTTGCAAAAAGACTAAAAGTCAATGAACCGAAAATTGTTAGCAGAAAGAAAGTGGATTCTGTTGAAGATGTTGTCGGTTTTCAATTTGAAAACAGTTCTGGTGTCAACTGCTATGCAAATGTAGTGGTTAATGTTCTCTTTTCACTAGAGAGTTTAAAAGAACAGATTCTGTTGAATTCTGAACAAATTTTATGCTGTTTGTTGAATTCTGTTTTCGAGAAATGTAGCAGTGATCGAACAAAAGTAGAAAGTGTGTCTGAAGTTCGTTATCTGTTAGATGAATGTTCAGGTCAAACAGACTTCTCTGAAAATAATCAGCAAGATTGTCAGGAGTTTTTAATGTATATGCTTGATATATTGCAAGTTGAGGGTGTAGATGTAGATCACCTGTTTGGGCTTTCTTATCAATGGCAGCATGACTGCGAGAACTGTATGGTATCAAGTACTACTAGTGTAGACTCAGAAAGATTTATATATTTAACTTTGCCAGACAGTAAATCAGTCTCCTTTAATAAGCTAGTAAATGCAGCGGATCACAACATGGAGTGTAGCCAATGTAAATGTGATATGATGTCAACATTATTTATACGTAGATATGGCCAGTATGTCATTTTAATGATGCAACGATGTAGGCCTGATGGAACAAAATTGTCAACTTTAATAAAAAATTTTGTGGCTTCTCAGCTGTCAATATCAGGGAGGACTTTTGTTACTGTAGCAATTATCTATCACGATGGTCCATCAACAACATCAGGACATTATACAGCTTACTTAAAGTCTGGAAACGGCTGGTCATTCTGTAATGATTCTGTTGTAACGTTCAAAAAAAAATTGCCGTTTGACCTTAAAAATTCTTACCTGGTGTTTTTAAAACCAAAATTTTAAGTAGAGGGAATGTAAGTCTGCAATGCTGTCTCGATTAAAAATTCAACTATATAAACCTAATGCAAGTAAGTCTGCTTCATAGTAAGCAGTATCAGTGTCATAGGAAAAGGAGAACATGACTGACAAAGAAGAGTAAGATATTAGTAGTCCAGGATTGTGAAAATAATCTCAAATATTTTATTTTTGAAAGTTGCGAAAATAGAAAATGTCGGGATTTGATTGGAAGAATTACAAGATTTGCGAATCGCGGCAACATGATTTGGCCTAGTGGAAACATGTGATATAATGAGAGAAGTTTTTTTTCTATGTAACATATTTCACGTATCGATGGAGGTTTTCTTTCAGAAAGTGGCGGGCTGAAAATATTTAAAGCACAACAGAGTGGATGCTGTTTATAGGAGATCCTTCGACGTCATTGAAAGTAAGTTAATTTTAAGAAGTTTTGAAATCAGATTTCTTAGGTTGTATGGGTTTTTTAAACACAGTCATTTTGATTGTGTTTTTTTTTCCCCGCTGTTACATGATGAATACCTTCAAGTCACTGATTTAAGTGAAATTTGATACATTCTGAGAACAGCAAAAATAAACCATTTAACATGTATAATTAATGTTATGCTTTTTGTCCTTATGATATACATTTAGAAATGTGTGGTACATATGGGTAAGGTGAGTTCTGTAAATATCAATTTTAATGCTTAGAGTGCTGTACTTCTGGGTAGTGTTTTTTTTTTATAAAAAAAAGAGGCCTCACCTCAAAGAAAGCTCTTGAAAGCACACATCTTATTTGCATCCTAAAACAATCATTTACAATGTTAGACACAATTTTATTATGACTTTACATCTTTTTTGCGCTGCTATTGCATCACTATTGTGAGACATTAGCAGTGCAAGAAAAACATCATGTTTCAAAATAGGCCTCAGTTCAGCAATATCAAGATACAGTTTCTTTCGAATATATATCTTTAGGATTGTGTAGGGAACGTAGAGAAGCAGAGACTTCTGTAAATGTCAAAGTTGTTGAAAAACTGTTTGTTTTTGAACCTTTTCCCTTGTCTTTTCTAATTTTTAAATACATGTTTTAATATTTTTTGAAATGTTTGTTCTTTGTTTTACAGATTGAAAGTATGAAAAAATATTTAAAAAAGGTAACAAGAATTATAAGGTAAATGTTTTCCACTCTTTTTACCCGCAATGCACTGCTGATGATGTCATTGACAGTATCTCTCATTTACTCTCTCTAGCTGTCTTTCTTTTTACATTATTCTCTGTTTACTTCCCTTATACTAACTCTTCTTTTTTTTTAAAAAAATATTTTTTTTAGTTCGCTTAAAGTTCGCGAACCGGTCAGCGAACTTGAAGCGAACCAAAAGAAATAGAGCTTGCCAGAGTGATAAACATTCTAGCAATTTTGTTTGAAAGGGGAGGTAGTTCTGAAAAGAACTGTTTTTTTTTGTTTTTGTTGTTTTATGTTTTTTTTGTAATTTTTTGAACATTTTTTGATTTTTTTGTATTTTTAGAACTGTTTTATGTTTTTTTTGTGTTTTTTAAGGAGGGGAGACAACAAAAAACAGGCTTTCAAAACGGCTCAACTGGAGCAAAAAAAAAGAAAATTACTTTTTGGGTGCATTAGGGCACTTATGATTTTCATATGCAATGTTCATGAGGTTGACACTCATGTTGCCATATGACAGCATAGCACCACAGTAAATACAAGACACCTTCATGTGCTGGAAGTTACGTTGGATGTTTGGCACAGTCTCTTGTGCCTCTCTTCCCGTCAAAGACAATGTGGATGTAGATCTTGCCACAGGAGTTGCCGTCGGATTGTCTTCAAGATCCCTCAACTCAGCCCGGCTGTAGTTCAAGGGATGCCACCTGCTCATGTGACGGTGCATTGTATAGTTCCCCATACTGTACTTCTTTTCTGTGCCTCTCGACAATCTGTGGTCACAGATGAGGCAGGTGGCATATTTTGCATTCACTTTCTTGGTTCCAGGAGGGATGGTGAAAAACTGCCAGATGAAACTGGTTTTTCGTTTAGAAACCCGGGGCAACTCATCAACAAATTGTTGTCCCTCTCTCTCCTCTTCTTCTTCTTCCTCATCTTCCTCCTCTCTGTTAGTCATAATTTGACTGGGTGGTCCTCTCTTCTTATGGGGAGGTGGAGGTGGTGGTGGGGGTGCACCAGCTGCAGCAACAATGGAAGCCATTGTGGATCTTCAGATAAATGGTCTTTCTCTCACCAAGATGAAAGTCAGAGTGAGGAAATAAGGAGGGGTTTACTTGATTTGGGGAAAACAAAAGTTCTGAGCCAATGAAAAGTGTTATTTTTAGGTCACATGACCTAGTCATACATCATTTGGAAACCAAAAGTGAAATGAACCAATGAGAAGTTTGATAAACAAGTCACATGACCTGTTCCGCTTACGTTACGCGGCGCGCGCCGCGTCCCAGATCGCTTCCGGTTCGCGGTCCGGAGCACTTCCGGGAGCGCTAACGCGGCGCGTCATTAGACGCATTACGCGATAACGTGATACGTCGCGCTTCCGCGGCGCGTCACTGTTCCGCTAACGTAACGTTGACCGGTTCGCGGACTAGATCGCGGCATCAAGATGAGCTAACGGAAAGCTTCCCGGTTCGCGAACTAGAAGCGAAGAAAAAAAATATTAAAAAAAAAATTATCAATAAACATCTAAATATATTTTGGGATTTAAAGAATAATACATTTTACAGCTACAGATGTTAGCTTTTAAAAAACCAATGAAATTCACTGAAAAAACCATAGGTTATAGACCATATATAGTTAGAAATTTGCATTTAAAAAACCATTGAAATTCAATGAAAAAACCATAGGTTATAGACCATATATAGTTAGGAATTCGCATTTACAAAACCTTATTTTACTCGCATAAAACCATTGAAATTCCATATATAGTTAGTTGCGCTAACTATATATCGCGCACCCGCAATCCACTGCTGATGATGTCACATATTACATCATTCATGACATGGTCAGTGACATCACTGATGACATCACTGATGACATCTCAAATGACATCACTGATGACAACATCCAGTGACTGTATGTTTCTGTGAAGTTAAAATATGTCTTACATATTGAAGAATGAGTGGATGTATAAGTGTCTGGATGAAGGATTTAGTAGGTGCATGACTGACTGTATGAGTGAGTGATTAAATGTGTCTCACTGAGTGCATGGGTTAGTGACTAAACTGTCTTAATTTGTGCATCATTATGTCTGTTGTTCTGTAAACTGTTGCATGTGTTGATAAGTAGCTATATGAGTAACTATATGGGTTATTGATTGGTTACCTTAGTATTTGTATGGGAGACTGAGTGTGTGTGTGGGTGGCTGGGAGGTGTATGACTCTGTGCATAGATGTGTGAGCAGTTGATTCACTAGAGGTATGGTTTCAAAAGTGCATGTGGTAACAGCTGTATGGGCGGTTGACTGTGTGCATGAGTGTATTGGTGAGTGAATGGATATCTCAGTGCTACATGTCAAAGTAAGTACATATGTAAAACACAGTACATGTGAGAGTTGACATATATAAATAACTGTGCATAAGAGCCAGTGAATGTGTGAGTGGCTGTATGGATCATTGTGAACTTGTATCAGGGATTGTATAAGAGAGTAAATATGTGTTAGTATATGTTTGAATAAGTAAAGTTTGTATAACTGTATAGTTGAGGAAATGGAGGTGTGATTGATTCTTTGCATGACTGACTAGGTGTGTGAGTAACTCCATGGATGAGTGACAGTCTGTGAGTGTCTGTTTACACTGATTGTATCTAAGGTTATATTAGAGTCTGAAGAGGTTCATCGTATTATCACATGAATGATATCATCAGTGATGTGATCAGTAATGTCAAATGAGATGTCATCAGTGATGTCATCAGTGATGTCATTTGAGATGTCATCAGTGATGTCATCAGTGATGTCACTGACCATGTCATGAATGATGTAATATGTGACATCATCAGCAGTGGATTGCGGGTGCGCGATATATAGTTAGCGCAACTAACTATATATGGAATTTCAATGGTTTTATGCGAGTAAAATAAGGTTTTGTAAATGCGAATTCCTAACTATATATGGTCTATAACCTATGGTTTTTTCATTGAATATATATATATATATATATATATAGGCACTAATATAACAGGACAGATATCACCTGATTAGTATGAAGTCTTGTTCTAGCTGTCATCTGGGTTCCTCTCTCATCTGTGCCTTGGCTCATCTCAGATTCTGCCCTGCACTCTTGGACACACATCTGCGCCAATCACGCTGCACTGGATTCCTCTCCCCCACAAACTGTCTTCACCTTCCAACTTCAGTCTAATGATATAGTTTCTGCTGCTCTGATAACCGTCTGCTTCACTAGCTTCTTCACTCTGTCTGATTGTTCCAGCTCCAATGTCCAACTCACTCCAGCTGCTCCCACAGACTAATCCACAATATAACTTCAGTCTCTTCCAAAAGGCATCACTCCAAACTCCAGCTGTTAACTGCCTGCTCCAACTGATCACAACTCCTTCTAACAAGTAACTGCTTCTGACTGCTTTCTTCAGCTCCAAAAATCATCTGACTTCTCTCTTCAGCTCCAAACACCATCTGCCTTCTCTCTCCATTCCAAAAACCAACTGAACTGAACTGTTCCAAAAACCAACTGACTTCTCTCTCCAGCCCCAACGGACTACTCCGCCTCTTCTGCACTTTGCTAATATGGAATGCCCTCCCCTAGTGGAAAGTTCCAGTCATCAGCCTGCCGCCCATCAGATCCCTGCACCACTCTGCGCCAAGGACACACACCCAGTCGGCCGGCCTTTTGTGGTGTCTTCAACACAAAGAAAAATACAGACTACTGATAAGGGCCGGCCCAGGCCGGGTCTCTCCAAGTGAACAACACCTCATAACTAAAACATCACACTTGACCTACATGCATCTCAGTCTGCAGAGGCACAAAGCAAAATGGAGTCTCTCTGGTTCTGGGCCTTGTAGGCCCGAAAAGGATGAAATAGACACTTAACTCTATACACAAACCCTACCAATAGATAATATAAAGCCAGAACTACAGGATCTACCCTCTACTATAGGTAGGATGATGAAAGGACACATGATTATATCAAAGCCAATAGGCAATAGATGGATTAAAGTCAGGAATAAGGGATCTATCATCATATAAAGCGGCTATCCTCTAGTTTATGATTCTAGGTCTGAAAAGAGGCCTAAAAGGACCAAAACAAGCTAAGAATAGGGGTCCAGGATGGTAGCAAGCTTAAAGTCACCATCACTCAGAAACAGAGCCAAAAACCCGGTCAGAACATTCCACCCTTGACTTTAACTTGCTAACATTCGTAAACAACAACAAACAAATAAACAAACATCAACATAATCTATCAACAAAATGAAAAACAAAAAGAATCCCTAAAGTGAATGACTACTAAGAAAAATACCACCTAATACTTGATGTAGGGAATGTAAATCTGATAACTAATTCAAAACTATTAAAGCACCCTTGACCTAAATGTTGAAATGTGAATAAAATTGATCTGATAACAAAACAAACTAACCAAAGCACCCTTGAACTAAATGTGCCTCAACTTCTAGTGATAACTCATGAAATCTATTGATGTGGGGAAATGTCTGTGAAATAAAAACAACAAAGGGCCTAAATGAGGCCTAACTACTTCGGTCAACTTAAGAAAGGATTTGGTAAAATCTGACAAATAAACATAACAAAGGGTCCTCAAAGTCTGGGCAACTATTACTAATAGATCTAGGGCATAACCTGACTAAAAGACACACCTCCCAGGATAACTTAAAGTCTAAGGTGACCACCCTCAGAACTAATCCCACTATTCTAATTAAGAGTTCATGGATCAAAGTGATAGTGTAATAGTAGGAAAACAAAGATAACCCCATTTCTACAAAATAGCTGGTGTAGCACTATGCATATCAAGCAAGAAAATCAAAGAAAGTTATCTAAATGTGGTGCATATATATTCTTCTACAAGATAATTCAGACATAAATAGTCTGTCCAGAAATCCCTATAGCTAAAATAGCTAAATCATAAACTTAAACATGGAAAACTGAATGATAGGAGACCATGCCAAAGGCAATAGTCAAAGGTCATAAGTCATCTAACTTAGGAAACAGTTTGCACCTAATCCCTCTGCATCAATCTGTGGAACACATGTGTGCACCATCATTCAGAACACTGCTTTCCCTTCATTGGCAAAACTGTTTTACAGAAAACAGGACAACTATAAAATAGGTGAAAAATAGACATAAGCAAAGTCAATCTGTATCAATAATGAAATAGCATAGCATACTAAAATCAAAATATCATGTATCACAGGGCATCAGATTATTAAAGCAGCTCACTAATTATATACTGCACCCTATGACTTTCAAACAATATCATTTGCATATATCAAAAGGAATCATTGAACCAAAGACCAAATCATTAAAGTGGCACTGCATCTTTTAAACTGGAAAATCAAAACCATGAACAGGACTGGAAAGTTTAACATTGGGGCCTGTTTGAGGTAACTGCAAAAGTGGCATAATATCCATCTGAAATAGAAACATCGGAAAAATGAAAGACTCAAGAATGCAGGCCAAGAAATTACATTGCAGACTCATTTTATAGGAAACATTATCATAAGCAAATAAAAATGGGTTCTTTTAGATCATCAATTGCAAAAGTCAATTAATATTTTTTTTTTTTTAAATAGAACTATTGGCTTTGTCCCCCAAAAGGTTTTTTTAGTAAATCCAGATATGTTATATAGAGTTTTAAACTGACTGCTGAGGCAGCCAACTGTAGATTGTAATACTAATTTTAAAAGTTCAGTCAATATATTTAAGTGAAAAGTTCTCTTCTATAGAAATCCATTGTTGGTTTCTTCTTAGGAAAACAGTTCATTCGTGTAGGCCACGACCCTCCATCTTCATCTGTATCCTTTGCCAAGGAAGCACACCCTCCAGTCTGGTTGTCAGCTCCAGGCACGTCAGCTTCCGGTCTGGGTCCAGGCTTGGGTGTTTTTGGGGAAGGGGCACTCACTCTGAAAATAAGAAAAACACATCACTCCAAAATAGGAAAATACAACACTCATACAGGGCCCCCACATATCAGTCATCTGAAACGAAAAACAAGCATCATCAACCTTGCAAAAACAAATTTTCCATTTAAAAGCACCCCATTTGCTTTTCATCTCTGTAAAAAACCCTATATTTTATAAAAAGACTCTTCTAAATCCAAGGAATGATTTAAACATTCTACCTACACCATATTCTCTAAATTTGTTTGGGCAAAATCTAATTTTTTCATACACAGCCAGAAGCGCTGGGCCTAGCCTGACCATTCTCTCACTCCTTTGAGATGCAGCCCTCCCCTCCATCTCAGAGTTTTGAATCAGCTCCAACGATAACAAGCAGGAGATGGGCTACACTGCACCTCCCTTCGATGAGGTCACTTTAAAAAAAAAAAAAAAAAAACAAGCTGTTGCCAAGTTTTCTCTCAGCACTGCCTTCCCTCATCATGTTGTCACCCGCGGGGCACATCCACCCTTTCAAAACTCTATACACGAAAAGCTCCTGAATATCTGCCAAAAATAACAAGGCAAGGGCAGGTCTGCCTCGGACGCTCCAAAAAGGGCCCCTCCATCCAAAACGCTCCTGAGAGCCTGGCTGAGCTATCATATCGCCAAGTTCAAAAAGCAAATTCCTCAAGCTACAAACAAAGCCGTTCTCAGGCTTCAGAGAAACCCTGCATTTAATTTGAAACACTGCCCAGTTATTTCTAACTAATTTAAGCAAATAAGACATGGTGAAAAGCATCATGAAACATGAATTAATAAAAACATTTTTGCAACCTAAACACATGCTAGCATTCTCAAGTAAAAAGCAAAATATTTCTGCAGCCTCATGAAAAACTAATCTAAGACAAACTATATACCATAATTCAATGTTACTTGCTGAAAAGCAAAGACATTAAGCAGCTTTAAAATAAATGCAATGGTAACAACATACAGCAACATAGAAAATCACAACACATTTCTTAAAATAACATATGAGACACCATCAAGTATAACAAAGGGGAAAAAAAAGTTATACATGTTATTTTGAACAGCATAACCAGGAATTCAAAATTGGTGCGCAAGCTCTTCTGTTCTAATGATTAAAAGAATCAGATTTATTTTTGCAGATAGCCTTTTTTCTCATGTGAGTGGGAACATTTTATCACATTTTTCTCTCTCACGCTGTTCTGCTTCATATCAGCACAAAATACAGAATCATTTGCATTTGAACTTTAAACAAAAGGGGCAGCTTGCTGTAGGGGAAATAAGTAGTTATTGTTTTTCTTTATTTGCAAAATACACTACCGAGCATTTTTTAAAAGCACACAGTTGCATTTCAATTTTTTCAAGCACATTCTACATTGGATCTGTTGTATTTCCACAACCGGTGAACACTAATTCTAAAACACTGGTTTGTTTATCTCTCTGCACCGTCCATGCTCAGCTGAAAACCCTCTCCTAATGCTCATTTTAAAACACCCCCTCGCAGTCTGACTGGTTGATTTATAACACTCCGACCTCTGAATCAGACACATTTAATCATGTGTTCAAAGGCAATCCCACACAGACTCGTGGACGCATATCAAACTGTATGTTTAATGAACACAGCTTTTTTCCTCTGTGCAAGATGCTATAACATGAAATTGCCCAAGGTCCATGTCTAAATTTCCTTTGGGTTCCATATAATAGCTCTTATTCTCGAGGAATGGCTAATATAATCAGGTGGGCGTACAATCTCCTACATGCGGAGGAAGGAACTCATAGATCTCTGCTCAAAACTTAGACCTTTGACCAAGACTTGTCTAAACATGTATTTTCTAAGAACATGTCAATAGCTTTTAAGCTAGCAGAGATTAACACTGATTTGCTGCTAGCCTGGACACCAGCCCAGTTGAAGCTCTGTGCCAAGTGCTTTAGGAAAAATATGCAGGAAAATGGTCCCTTTAATTGTCGTGACGCACGCAGTCAGACAAGAATAGACAGTGCAACAGAAGTGCATTACAGAACAGTAACAAGCATGTAATTGGATGATTGGGTATTAGGATGGCATACTGAGCTCACATATAAAGTGGTTTCCCAGCCTTCTTACTTTTTCTCTTGAAGGGTTGGTAAGGTCTTTTCAATAGAATTTGAAAGGAGAAAGTAGGAGGTGAAGAACAGAGGTAGAAGGTTACATCTCAAAGTGGAAAAATGGATAAGAAGGGTGGACCAAAGTCTGCATGTACAATGGCCAGTGGAAGAGTTTTGAGAGTGGGTACGCCCAAGGTGGTGTATAATGTGCAATATCTGGTGGCGGTACCACCACCCACTGAGTGGGCAAGGGCACATAAATTGATGGATTGTATGGGCTTGCACTATGAGGGGAATACACTGGAGGAGGACCAGGTCAGGTGCAGAGATTTGATTGATAAGGCATAGCATAGGAGGTGGTAACAACGGAGAGGAAGGTCCATGGGTGGTGGAGGCTGGGTTTGTTAATCTGTGTCCTACCTACTATGTTGCAAGCTTAAGACACAGTAACAACCAGAGCCCCTTACTTTGTGTCCCCCCATTATTTTGTCAATTAGGGTGGAGGGAGGGAATGGAAAGGAGTAAACTACAGTCTACATGTGTACTGGTATGTTCAGAACACTGGATCAAGCACTGAAGAACTAAGGTCATATATAAAAGAAGAAGTTACACAAAGGAAGGCAGCACAAAAAGGAAGGTGTATCTTGTACACAAACAGGTAAGTCAGCAAAAGAACAATAAGGGAACAAGACTAAGAACACTGGAACGAATGAACGCTGTGAAACAGATTGCGATAAGAGGTAGAAAGATACTGTAAAAAAAGCAGAGTTCAAATAAAGAAAAGTTGAAAAAGATATCGTACGTGATGACAAAGACGCTGGGGTAACACCGTTGTCCAACACAAAAAAAGATCTTGTAGAAATTATATGTCAGAATGTACACAAAACTGCGGGGAGCAGCAATAATATCTGCTCTCCATCAACACCAGCCAAACCCTAGTCAACGCACAATGCCAACCTGCAATCGGCCTGTATAAGCTTGTAACGACCGGATTTTTGGACCAGATAGAATCTCACCAAGACACCACCAATCCAGCCGAAACGTAACCACCTCCCTCCTCAGGACCTACTTACAAAGGCACCTGAGGTACCTACCTGAGGATGGGGAATTAGCAATATACAAGCTCATAACATCAAAAACACCACTAAATATATAGGATTACTAAGAATACTCACTGATTACTAAGGACTTCCATGCTCTACACCACGCTCATACCTTATAGCCTCGTGGTAACTCAGACTCAGACTATGCTACCCTCCTACTCATAGTGAAGAGGGCAGTTCCGATTACTTACCATTAACCACTGATCACAATCAGTGCTCACTCAAGCCACTATCCTGTGGGTATTTACTCAAGCCACTATCATGTGGGTATTTACTCAAGCCACAATCCTGTGGGTATACACATTGACCACGGTCAATGCTCTCACTAACGCCACTTTCCCTAGCGGCGATCTCATTACACACTGACCACAATCAGTGCTCTCTCAAGCCACAATCCTGTGGGTATACACATTGACCACAGTCAATGCTCTTATTAACGCCGCTACACAACGACGATCACTGTCCTATGAATACCTTCAGCTCTTTCTCTCTCTGTTGGAAAGTTTCTCTATATATCTAATATCTACTGGGAATGTCTCATATACAATTGTTATATTTTATGTAGTACACAACAATGGCCAAATTACAATATGCAAATGTTATTTCCTAATATGAGTGCTCCTCTACTCCCTTGCTCAGTTACCATTTACCTGGACGGGAGATGCATCCGTTCACATAACAGCATCTGACTAGAAGAACGGTTAACTTTATTATGAATAATAACACTTGCACAGCTGTTCACTAAGAACTGGAGTTCCTTTGTTATTATAACATCACAATAGCTAGCAATCTAGACATAGCCTGAAACATAAAGGGCAATAGACACATACACAGATCTGCGGGGTCTCTTTATTATAATGTAAAGCTTTATTACTAACACATAAAAAGGGAAATGGATTATAACAGACTGGGCAGAGATTGTACCCATCCATAAGAAGGGTTCTACTTTGCTCCCTTCCAATTACAGGCCTATAAGCCTTATAGATGTGCCCCAAAAGCTCTTTGCGCGCCTCATCTTGGACCATCTCCTAGACTGGGTCGAGGATAATGACATCATGAGCCCCCTCCAGGCTGGCTTCAGGAAGAACACGTCGACCATGGACCAAATTTTTCGCCTCCTTCTCCTGTATTGGAAGACGGTCACGCTAGAGGGAGGTCGATTGTACATGGTCTTCGTGGACCTGAGGTCAGCCTTCGACCTAGTCCCGAGGGGGAAGTTATGGGAGGTTCTGCAGAAGCTAGGAGTTCCCCCCCACCTCCTTAGAATCATCATTAGGCTGCATGAGAACAACTTTGCGCAAGTGAGGTGGGGGAGGGATGGCAAGCCCTCGGGTAAATTCCCGGTCTCCCGAGGTGTCAGACAGGGCTGTGTGTTGGCTCCGACACTGTTCTGTCTGTACATTAACAGCGTCATCCAACATCTCGACACTGTTGGGGACAATGACGCCCCGGTTCTGGCAGGAAGGAGGGTTCCGGCAATAATGTTTGCCGATGATACCCTCCTTCTTTCCAAATCCCCTATGGGGATCCAGAGGATTGTGGATGGTTTTGGCCACTTCTGTCGACAACATGGGTTGGAGGTGAACACGCAAAAAACCAAGTTCATGATCTTCAACCCTCCCACCAAAACCAGACCCAATCCAAAACTGGGGGAAACTAGCCTTGAAAGGGTCTCGACCTTTATATATCTGGGGGTATCACTTCAAGAAAATCTGACATGGGACTCCCAGGTAGCAAAATCCAGGTTGAAACTTTCCCAGCTATCGGGCGCACTCTTGAGGGTGTCCAACAAGTCCACCTTCAAGCCTGTTAGTCCGGCCCTGGAAACGTACATGACCCAGGTGAAGGCAGCTGCCTCTTACGGCAGTGAGCTGTGGGGACACAAAGCTGGGAAGGTCATGGCAGGGGTGGAAAATTGTTTCCTCAGACGCTTACTTGCTCTCCCGCAAGGCACTCCACTCCTCCCCCTAAGACTCGACCTGGGCCTTCCATCAATTGCTGAGGACCTACGGTCAAAACCTGTGAAGTTCTGGCACCGGTTATGGTCCACAGAGGAATTGTATCACTACAGGCAGGACCTTATAAACGTCATGAGGCTGGATGTAAATGGTAAGATCCCTTGGCTGGCATTCATCAAGTCGGAACTGTCTAGCCTGAAATTGCCAGATCTATGGGATGATCCAGCTCTGGGCTGTAGAAGGATTTCGCGCAAAACCCTCGCACAGCTCTACAAGAACAAAGCCTTGCTGATATGGACAATGCTTACAATAGTGGCACCTTGACGGGACGTTTCTTAGTATCCAAAAATTCTTATGTTTTTGAACCTTTTATGGATTTTATCTATCCTCTTCTGGCGAGGAAACTGTTCCTGCAATGGAGGTTTGGCACGCTCCCTACTAAAGTCTTTACTTATAAATGGTCGCTAGGGGGTGACAAGCTTTGCTCATGCTGTAAAGCCAAGGATGAAGACGACTTGCACATAATGTTCTGCTGCCATGCCTATCGGAGCCCGAGGAGGCGCTGGTTAGCTCCTCTGTGTCGGAACCTGGGCTTCAGAAACCATTTACAGGCCTACAGGATTATGAAAACCAGCACCCTGGGCCACATCGTCTTTGCGGTGTCTAAATTCTTAATGGCAGCATGGGTAATAAGCAAGAAAATGTCTGGTTAATTCATATTACCTTGTATCTTTTAACATTGCAGGTCCAGTTGGTTTTTATTGTATATATTGTGTCTTATATGTATGTATTTTTACCGCATCTTTTATGGCCCATGTGGCCGAAATAAAGAATTTTTGGAATTGGAATTGGAATATCTACTGGGAATGTCTCATATACAATTGTTATATTTTATGTAGTACGCAACAATGGCCAAATTACAATATGCAAATGTTATTTCCTAATATGAGTGCTCCTCTACTCCCTTGCTCAGTTACCATTTACCTGGACGGGAGATGCATCCGTTCACATAACAGCATCTGACTAGAAGAAAGGTTAACTTTATTATGAATAATAACACTTGCACAGCTGTTCACTAAGAACTGGAGTTCCTTTGTTATTATAACATCACAATAGCTAGCAATCTAGACATAGCCTGAAACATAAAGGGCAATAGACACATACACAGATCTGCGGGGTCTCTTTATTATAATGTAAAGCTTTATTACTAACACATAAAAAGGGAAATGGATTATAACAGACTGCACACCACTGAAAGAAAAGGGATTAATCAGTATAACACTAAAAAGAGGGAATCTAGCCTAGGAAATAAAGTAAAAGATTAATGTATGTATATATATATATAGGCACTAATATACCAGGACAGATATCACCTGATTAGTATGAAGTCTTGTTCTAGCTGTCATATGGGTTCCTCTCTCGTCTGTGCTTTGGTTCATCTCAGATTCTCCCCTGCACTCTTGGACACACATCTGCGCTGATCACGCTGCACTGGATTCCTCTCCCCCACTAACTGTCTTCACCTTTCAACTTCAGTCTAATGATATAGTTTCTGCCGCTCTGATAACCGTCTACTTCACTAGCTTCTTCACTCTGTCTGATTGTTCCAGCTCCAATGTCCAACTCACTCCAGCTGCTCCCACGGACTAATCCACAATATAACTTCAGTCTCTTCCAAAAGGCATCACTCCAAACGCCAGCTGTTAACTGCCTGCTCCAACTGATCACAACTCCTTCTAACAAGTAACTGCTTCTGACTGCTTTCTTCAGCTCCAAAAATCATCTGACTTCTCTCTTCATCTCCAAACACCATCTGTCTTCTCTCTCCATTCCAAAAACCAACTGAACTGAACTGTTCCAAAAACCAACTGACTTCTCTCTCCAGCTCCAACTGACTACTCCGCCTCTTCTGCACTTCGCTAATATGGAATGCCCTCCCCTAGTGGAAAGTTCCAGTCATAAGGCTGCCGCCCATAAGATCCCTGCACCACTCCGCGCCAAGGACACACACCCAGTCGGCCGGCCTTTTGTGGTGTCTTCGACACAAAGAAAAATACAGTCTACTGATAAGGGCCGGCCCAGGCCGGGTCTCTCCAAGTGAACAACACCTCAGAACTAAATCATCACACTTGACCTACATGCATCTCAGTCTGCAGAGGCAGAAAGCAAAATGGAGTCTCTCTGGTTCTGGGCCTTGTAGGCCTGAAAAGGATGAAATAGCCACTTAACTCTATACACAAACCCTACCAATAGATAATATAAAGTCAGAACTACAGGATCTACCCTCTACTATAGGTAAAATGATGAAAGGACACATAATTTTTTCAAAGCCAATAGGCAATAGATGGATTAGAGTCAGGAATAAGGGATCTATCATCATATAAGGCGGCTATCCTCTAGTTCATGCTTCTAGGTCTGAAAAGAGGCCTAAAAGGACCAAAACAAGCTAAGAATAGGGATCCAGGATGGTAGCAAGCTTAAAGTCACCATCACTCAGAAATAGAGCCAAAAACCTGGTCAGAACATTCCACCCTGGACTTTAACTTGCTAACATTCGTAAACAACAACAAACAAATAAGCAAACATCAACATAATCTATCAACAAAATCAAAAACAAAATGAATCCCTAAAGTGAATGACAACTAAGAAAAATACCACCTAATACTTGATGTAGGGAATGTAAATCTGATAACTAATTGAAAACTATCAAAGCACCCTTGACCTAAATGTTGAAATGTGACTAAAATTGATCTGATAACAACAAAAACTAACCAAAGCACCCTTGAACTAAATGTGCCTCAACTTCTAGTGATAACTCATGAAATCTATTGATGTTGGGAAATGTCTGTGAAATAAAAACAACAAAGGGCCTAAATGAGGCCTAACTACTTTGGTCAACTTAAGAAAGGATTTGGTAAAATCTGACAAATAAACATAACAAAGGGTCCTCAAAGTCTGGGCAACTATTACTAATACATCTAGGGCATAACCTGACTAAAAGACACACCTCCCAGGATAACATAAAGTCTAAGGTGACCACCCTCGGAACTAATCCCACTGTTATAATTAAGAGTTCATGGATCAAAGTGATAGTGTAATAGTAGGAAAACAAAGATAACCCCATTTCTACAAAATAGCTGGTGTAGCACTATGCATCTCAAGCAAGAAAATCAAAAGAAAGTTATCTAAATGTGGTGCATATATATTCTTCTACAAGATAATTCAGACATAAATAGTCTGTCCAGAAATCCCTATAGCTAAAATAGCTAAATCATAAACTTAAACATGGAACACTGAATGATAGGAGACCATGCCAAAGGCAATAGTCAAAGGTCATAAGTCATCTAACTTAGGAAACAGTTTGCACCTAATCCCTCTGCATCAATCTGTGGAACACATGTGTGCACCATCATTCAGAACACTGCTTTCCCTTCATAGGCAAAACTGTTTTATAGAAAACAGGAAAACTATAAAATAGGTGAAACATAGACAAGTGCGAAGTCAATCTGTATCAATAATGAAATAGCGTAGCATACTAAAATCAAAATATCATGTATCACAGGGCATCAGATTATTAAAGCAGCTCACTAATTATATACTGCACCCTATGACTTTCAAACAATATTATTTGCATATATCAAAAGGAATAATTGAACCAAAGGCCAAATCATTAAAGTGGCACTGCATCTTTTAAACTGGAAAATCAAAACCATGAACAGGACTGGAAAATTTAACATTGGGGCCTGTTTGTGGCATAATGTCCATCTGAAAAAGAAACATCGGAAAAATTAAAGACTCAAGAATGCAGGCCAAGAAATTACATTGCAGACTCCTTTTATAGGAAACATTATCATAACCAAATAAAAATGGGTTCTTTTAGATCATCACTTGCAAAAGTCAATTAATACATTTTTTTTCAAAAATAGAACTATTGGCTTTGTCAAAAAAAAGGGAAATCCAGATATGTTATATAGAGTTTTAACCTGACTGCTGAGGCAGCCAACTGTAGATTGTAATACTAATTTTAAAAGTTCAGTCAATATATTTAAGCGAAAAGTTTTCTTCTATAGAAACCCATTTTTGTTTTTTTCTTAGGAAAACAGTTCATTCGTGTAGGCCACGACCCTCCATCTTCATCTGTATCCTTTGCCAAGGAAGCATACCCTCCAGTCTGGTCGTCAGTTCCAGGCACGTCAGCTTCCGGTCTGGGTCCAGGCTTGGGGGTTTTTGGGAGCGTGTGAGTGCCAGAGCCCTCCCTTTTGGCCCACATCGCCTGTACCGGCTAGAAAAGACCTTGTGCCTCCCGCTTCACGAGAGACGGAGTGCCGGGTGCTGGGGCAACACAGAAGTCAAACCACTTGTTCCAGGAGGCATTGGGGCAGCGTGTGAGCGCCGCAGCCCTCCCTTTCCGCCCACATCACCCGCACCGGCTAGAAAAGACCTCGCGCCTCCCGCTTCATGAAGGACACCGGGCCGGGTGCTGGGGCAACACAGAAGCCAAACCACTTCTTCCAGGAGGCATTGAAGTGGAGAAGTGTGGTTCAATGGTTAGAGCGGCAGACCCTGATGCAGAGGTCTGGCCCGGGACCAGGTTCAATTCCCCGCCTCAGCGGTTCTTGGGCTCAAAATTCCACTGACCTGATAATTCTCGCCTCAGTGCCTATTCCAATCATGGAGTCCCACTCTGCAACTCTGGGCAATAGTTTGCTTAATCTCCACAAAGGCCCCCACAATGCTAAGGATGCCTGGCCTCCACCTTGGGGGTGCCCAGGAGTGGACACCCCACAGGGAAAGCCAGGATTGGTTCCACAGCGGTATTCGTACAAGCTCCTTGAGACCCTTGCGGGTGAGTAGTGCGCTATACAAGTATCAATTTACAATGGGGCAGCGCCGGAGCGCCCTTTCTGCCCACATCCCCTGCACCGGCTAGAAAAGACCTTGCGCCTCCCGCTTTGCGGGGGACGCAGCACCGGGTGCCGGGGCGACACAGAAGCCAAACCACTTGTTCCAGGAGGCATTGGGGCAGCGCGTGAGTGCCGGAGCCCTCCCTTTTGGCCCACATCACCCACACCGGCTAGAAAAGACCTTGTGCCTCCCGCTTCACGGGAGACGCAGGGTCGGGTGCCGGGGCGACACAGAAACCAAACCACTTTTTCCAGGAGGCATTGGAGCAGCGCGTGAGCACCGGAGCCCTCCCTTTCTACCTGCATTGGGGTACAAGGGAATCGTCATTTCCGTCCCGTGGGACGGGGACGTGCGCCGGGCTAAGGACGGGCATAGGGCGGGCCATCTGGGGCCGGGCCACCGCTCTAGGTCCCATCGATAGATCAGCGAAAGCAGGAAAATAGTGGGGAAAAGGAGGGTAAAAAGGCAAAGGTTCCGAGGAAATTTGAGTCAATCATTTCATATCTAACTTTAGCGGTGGGGGTCTTAAGTGTTGAAATTGCCAACACTAAGAAGGAACTGGGCCTGGACCTCCCCACCATAGCATGTGATGAGTCAACTAGCTCGCCCACCCTGGAGCCTACCATCTCCTTGGACCGAGTAGTTGTCATTAAGAACCCCTCGTCAGCACATGTGAACAAATGTGGCGTAGGTGCTATCGAGGGTTCGGCTTCTGTTAATGGGGAGAATCCCCCAGCCCAAGCTGTACCATGTAATGGGGGGAAACGAAGGTGGCCAAAGAAGTCCATAAAAAGGGCAAAAGCAGCAGTAGTTCCACAAGGTACGGACGCAGCTTCCCTGAACAATTGGCGTTACTAGTGGAGGAATTGTTTGATTCCCGCCTGGAGCCTGTTCTCGTAGATATAGCCAAGGATATTGTGGACACCCTTAACACTTGTGTTGCTGGCTTATTAAAAAAAAATGAATATATTGATGAATTTATAAGAGTATAGAGGGCAGCAAAGTATGGCTACACACTTACAGGAAGTTCACAATCTTAACGGGGCTGAGAAGAATAACTAGGATAGCACTAAGATTATTCTACCCCAAGTGTGTCTTATTAGTGCACCTAACCCGGATAGATCATGGGTTACTAGAAATACTCCTCAGCAAAGAAAGGGAAGCCTGCCCCTGATTAATAAACAAGGGCCAAGAATTACTGATGTTGTTGGAGTAAAATCTTTCAGGACACCCCTTAGTAGTAATAGGTTCATTACTCCTAGTGGCTTTACCCTGGATCTTCCACCAGATGCTGCTCCTCTGGTGGCTCTCTTAACTGGGGTTCCGTCCCTTAATGACGACACAGTAGAGTCTACCCAAGATCTTCTCAGGAAGTGTAAAATCTGGTGTACTCAGCTTAGTAGTGGTGGTCTAGATATTTGATCTCACATCATTATGGCTGGACGGGTTGGATGGTTTGGGAGGCGCACCAAGAGTATAAAGGGGGACTGCGTGGTGGTTAATTTTAACAAGTGCAATGTGGCAAACAGATTGTTTTGGGACTCCTCAGATATTGGTCATTCTGGTATTAGGCCACTACCATTGGGCTATTTTTATCCACAGGAAGCCGCACATTTAAAGATGCATGCTACACAACCCTCATTGTCCTCCTAGAGGAATATATCTTCTGGTTTGAACCAGTCTTATGATGCCCCCAAGGTAATCCAGTAAGAGGGTCCCCCCAGAGAGCGGAGAGATCTGAATCAATTCTTCCCCACCCAACCTCTATTCCACCAATCCAATGGGATACGGACATAGCTCTACTAAATCACTTTTCCCCATTATCAGGTATGGAGGACAATGAATGACTATATGATTCAGGCCAACAGCTAATGGAACAACCCAAGGTGTCAAGCCACGTACCTACATGTAAAATGCTGAGTTGGAACGTTGCAGGAATTAGACATAAAAGAATTGATGATATCTGGGTTGATTTTGTAAAGCAATATGACGTTATTGCCCTCCAGGAAACATCAGATACATCCAAAACTTTTAGCCTGGATGGGTATATAAGCTTTGTTATTCCAGCAATTCCTGGGTTAGGGGGTAGGCGAAAGGTGGGTTAATCTTCCTCATCTCGCTAAAACTGAGAGGACCCCTGAAAATGCTGGAGTCTTGCTCTAATAACATATTAATCCTTGAGTGGGCTGTTCCACAACCCTCTAATATTTTATTAATTCATTTTTATAATGCGAGCGAGAAGGATTCGATTAATTACCATTTAGGTGCTCTGACTGGTATTCTGTCAGATTATAAATTAGCACATGACACTTTATTCGATATTATTATTTTGGGCGATTTTAATATTCATACATGTAGCTGGGATTGCTCTTTAGAAAGCCATCAAGGGCCTCCAGTCTGTGGTCCCGCATTTTGAACATAGTAGGCAGGGAGAGGCCCTGAAAGACCTTTTAGCTAACCTGTTTCTTTTTGAGGTAGCATCCAGCCTGTGGGAAGAGAGGGTCCTCACTTTTAAGGGTAAAGATTCAGATACTGTCATTGATTATATTTTCTTATCCACCTGTGTGTTAGCTAGGGCCATTCTTTATAAAGTAGTTACATCTGTTTTCAGTGCACTTTACTAGGGACTTACTAGTAAGTGAAACATGCCAATCATGGAAACACCATTCCATAATACAATTTACAATAGGAGCACTTGCACTTTAACACTGAACAGCAGTGAGAAAGTGCGCAGACACACTAAACCAGAAAAAAAGAGTCAAAACTAGGATGCCAAAAAGGAATAAAACAGGGGAAACATGCCAAAAGATGCCAGGTCTAACAGGCGCATGTATGGTTTTCGATAGTTGTTGATGATGAGGAGTACCAGTTTCTAGAAACTTTTGTCCTTACGCCTAAAAAGGTTTGACAAGGGGGCTTGGCATCAAAGAGTTTGAAGACCTCTGGTAGAGACTGTCACATTGAGTCTTGTGTGCATTTAGGAATTATTCTGATAGAAGCACTCTATACTAATGAGTAGTAGAATATTTTGTACAATGTGTTGAGTTATCTAAAGTCGTGTTGAGTGGTAAATGTGTTTTGGTAAAAAGCAAGGGAGTTGCTTGACTAGAATCACGCAGTGAGTCTGCGCATTTAGGAATCACTTTGAGAGAAGCATTTCGGTAGTTCATGTGTTTCCTGACATGTAATTGGTTAAAAACGTATTGTGTTCTCACATTTTTTGTAGGATTAGAAAATAGTCATTAGTTATGTGTTTCCAAAATGAGTTTAGTATTAACAGTAAAATGCAGTTCTGAAAATTATGGAATACATGCTTGATGTTTTGGTAGACAAAAAGGGACATGTAGTCTTGCAGTGACACTACCTCCAGTATGACTCCCTATACTACCTAAACACCATTTCACTACTCTAAAGCTAACATCTATCACAGCAGGACCCCTTACACTACCCAAACACCACTATACTATCCTACTACTGTATTTATAAGAAATATTGTTATTTGTCTAGAATCACACTGTGAGTCTGTTCATTTAGGAATAACTCTGGGAGAAGCATGTTGGTATTCATGTGTTTCCCGACATGTAATTGGTTAAAAACGTATTGAGTTCTCACAGTTTGGTAGAATTAGAAAATAGTCATTGGTTATGTGTTTTCAAAATGAGTTTAGTATTAATAGTAAAATGCAGTGCTGAAATATATGGAATGCATGCTTGATGTTTTGGCAGACAAATAAGTATATGTAGTCTTGCAGTGGCACTACCCCAGTATGATTTCCTACACTACCCAAACACCACTGCACTACTGTAAACCCTTAATCTACCTCCAGCATGACCACCTATACTACCTATTCACCACTTTACTACCTTAAACCTTAAATCTACCCTAGCACAACCCCCTACAGTACCCAAACACCATTGCACTACCCTAAACCTTAAATCTACACCAGCATGACCCCCTACACTATCCAAACACTACTGCACTACCCCAAAACACTACCACAGCACAACCCTCTATATTACACAAAGACCAGTGCACTACTCTAAACTCTAAATCTACCCCTAGTACAACCCCCTACACTACATAAACACCACTGTGCTACCCTAAACACTAACACACTACCGCAGCACGACCTCCTACACTACCCAAACACGACTGCACTATCCTAAAACACTACACCAACATGACCCCCTACACTACCCAAACACTACTGCACTACCCTAAAACACTGCCCCAGCACGACCCCATACACTACACAAACACCACTGCACTACCTTAAACCCTAAAGCACTATCCCTTTCATGACCCCATACACTACATAAACACCACTGCACTACCCTAGAACACTACCCCAGCACAACCCCCTACACTACCCAAACGTCATTGCACTATCCCAGCTTGACCCTCTATACTACACATACATCACTGCACTACCTTAAACACTAAAACACTATCCCTAACATGACCCTGTACACTACATAAACACCACTATACTAACCTAGAACAGTACCCCAGCACGACCCCCTACACTACCCAAACACTATTGCACTACCCTAAACCTTAAATCTACCACAGCATGACACTCTACACTACTCAAACACTACTGCACAACCTTAGCACACTATCCCAGCATGACCTCCTACACTACCAAAACACCATTGCACTACCCCAGCATGACTCCCTAAACTATAGAAACACTGCTGCACTACATTAAAACCTAAAACACTATCCCTAGCATGACCCTGTACACTACATAAACACCACTGTACTACCCTAGAACAGTACCTCAGCACGACCCCCTAAACTTCAAAAACACCATTTCACTACCCTAAACCTTAAATCTACCACAGCATGACATTCTACACTACTCAAACACTACTGAACTAACTTAGAACTCTATCCCAGTATGGCCTCCTATACTACCCAAACACCAGTCCACTACCCTAAACCTTAAACCTACCCCAGCACAATCCCTTAAACTACCAAAAACAGCACTGTACTTTCCTAGAACACTACCCCAGCACGACCCCCTGCACTACACAAACACCATTGCACTACCTTAAACCCTAAACACTATCCCTATCATGACCCCCTACATTCTATAAACACCACTGAACTACCCTAGAACACTAACCCAGCACAACGTCCTGCACTACCCAAACACCATTGGACTCCCCTACATCTTAAATCTACCACAGCATGACCTCTTACACTACCCAAACACCAGTGTACTACCTTAGAACACTATCCCAGCATGACCTCCTATACTACCCAAACACCATTGCACTACCCTAAACCTTAAATGTACCCGAGGACAACCTTCTACACTACCCAAAATGACTGTACTTTCCTAGAACAGTGCTCCAGCACGACCGCCTACACTAGACAAACACCACAGCACTACCTTAAACCCTAAACACTATCCATAGCAAGACCCCGTTCACTACATAAAACAATTGCACTACCCTAGAACACTACCTCAGCACGACCTCCTACACTACTCAAACACCATTGCACTACCCTAAACCTTAAACCTACGACAGCACGACCTCTTACATTACCCAAACACCATTGCACTATCCTAAACCTTAAATCTACCAAGGGACGACCTCTTACACTACTCAAACACCACTGTACTTCCTTAGAACACTATCCCAGCACGTCCTCCTACACTACCCAAACAGCATTTCACAACATAAACCTTAATCCTACTCCAGCACGACCCTTTACACTACCCAAACACCACTGTACTACCCTACTACTCTATTTATAAGCAATATTGTTATTTGTCTAGAATCACACTCTGAGTCACTGTCCATTTGGGAAAATTGAGAGAGAATGATTTGGTTGCTTGATGTGTTTGCAGACATTTTTTTTTATTTAGGATGTTTTCTATAGCGCTACAATACACAAAGGTAACAGAGCGCTTTACAGTAAGAGAATGATAAATACTCAGCAGGGACATGACATATGAAAAGTAATAACAGTCAACGAGGGTCAATAGTGAAGGAGAAAATTTGGACAGCAGAACTTCTTTGGTAACAGGAATCAGCGTAGTCACATAGTTCAGGGGATGCTATCTGATCCGTGTTATCCACAACGTAGGGAACGGATAAGGAACAAGGATTTAAGTTAACTCTTGAATTCCACGTAGGATGGTATGGTTCTGATGTGCGGGGGGATAGAGTTCCACATTTTGGGGGCGTTTCCTGTGAAAGAGCAGTCCGCTGTTCTTTTCTTTCTGGTTTTAGGAAGGATGAGCTGTAGGGAGTAAGAGCTTCTCAAATTTCTGGTGTGGCCTGCTTTTTTGAGTTTATTTGCCAAGTATTCAGGTTCGCCGGTGTGGAGGGCTTTGTGGGTTAGGTAGGCCGTTCTGAAGATACTACGCATTTCTGTTGGGAGCCACTTGAGTTACTTTGAGTGCCGGGGAGATGTGATCAGATTTTTTGACGCCAGTGATCATTCTTGCTGCCGCATGTAGTGTTGTTTTGATCGTCGCCAAGTGCGATAGCGTTCCCATAGTCCAGTCTTGACAGTGCTAGTGATTGCGTGGCCAATTTGAGGTCCTTTTTGGGAATGTAGGGTTTGATTTTGTTCAAGAGTCTGAGGTTAAAGAATGCACTTTTTGCTGCGTTCTTAATGGGATTTGTCAAGGATAGTTTGGGGTCTAGGGTGATGCCCAGAGATTTTGCGGAGTCAGCTAGAGTGAGATTCCCTTTAAGTGCATCGATTGTCTTTAGCCACTCGGTGATTTGAGGGTTGTCTTCTTTGTTTGAGATGAGGAGTGTCTCAGCCTTGTCTGGGTTTAGTTTCAAGTGATTATTTGTCAGCTTTTCTTGGACATCATTCAGGACGTCATTTAGTCTGTGGATGTCATTAAGAGAGGAAGTTTCCAGATAGATCTGTGTGTCATCCGCGTAGAGGTGAAAGCGGATGTTGGTTTTCCTGAGTAACATGGCGAGCGGTTCCATATAGATGTTAAAGAGCTGAGGAGAGAGCACTGATTCGTGGGGGACGCCCTTGCTGACTTGCAGTGAAGTTCTTAAATTTTCTCACTTGCGTGCGGTTGTGTTTAAAGGAGGAAAACCACTTGAGAACTACCTCGCCGAGGCCAGCTCTTTCTTGAAGAGCCTTGATGATGAGCTTGTGGTCCACCGTGTCAAAAGCTGCAGAAAGATCGAGAAGAATGATGAGGCAGCATTTGCCTGCGTCAAGAGATCTATGGATATCATCTATGATGTTCAGCATCGCAGTTTCTGTGCTGCGGCCTTGTCTAAAGCCAGACTGGAGGGGTACAGGAGATTAATCTTGTCAAGATGTTGAGTCACTTGCAGAAGTACGCAGCGTTCAAGTGTTTTAGAGAGCAAAGGGAGGTTAGATATCGGTCTGAAATTGTTCAAGTCTGTTGAGTCAAGACCGGGTTTTTTCAGCAGAGGGGTGACTTGCCCCATTTTTAGACATTTAGGGACCACTCCATTTTTTAAGGAGCTGTTTATGATTTTGCCCCATTTAGGTGCTAACGTAAGCTTCATTTTCTTGATTAGTAATGGAGGAATGGGGTCTGAGATATGAGCTGATGGTTTGGAGGTCGAGGTCAACGAGATTCCAGGACGGGGCGAAAGCTAAGCCAGGGGGAGGGAGATGAGCCGGGAGGGAGGGCCTGCGGTACAGCCGAGCTGCTCTTCTTGAGGTGTGAGTTGTTGATGTCTAATAATAGTTCGATTCTTGAGATCTTTTTGTTGAAGAAGTTGGCGAAGTTATCGCATAGTTCTTTGGACGCCTGCAGAGATTAGGACAGAGTCTTGGAGGTTTGTTGTCTGATGATGTTGTAGAGCTCCTTCGGTCTGTTTTTGACTTTGTCCAGTGCCTCTCGGAAGAAGCTGGATTTCTTGTTTTTGATGTGGTTGTTGTACTTCCTGCGGGCTGATTTTAGTTGGACGCAAAGAATGGAGGTTGGGTTGTTTCTCCACTTTCTTTCTTTGGCTCTAAGGTTTCTCCTTTCTTCGTTGTGGTCAGCGTTGAACCATGTTCTGGATGGGGTGGCTCGGCTTCTTTTGAGCTTTAGTGGCGCTAGTTTGTCAAGAATGGACACTAGCTCAGAATTATAGTGGTCAGTGAGATCATTGGTGGAGAGGTGCGCTTTGTTGTGCGGAAGAAATGAGCTTAAGTGACCTTCCAGGATATCTAGGGGTACTTGGGAGAGGTTTCTCGACCATTGTGGGGGGTCCTGAGGGGGTTTGAGAGAGATGATGGGGGGATTGATATGAAGTAAGTTCATATGGTGGTCTGACCAGTCGACGGGAAGTATGTGGTTGACCATGATTGAATTCTTTTGTGCAATGATGCCATCCAGTGTGGCTCCTTTGTAGTGAGTTTCCTCAGTACAGTGTTGTATAAGGTTGTTATCATCGAGGAGGCTGGATAACGATTGGATTAGAGGATTGTGAGTCTCGTTCCATCGGAGATTCAAATCGCCAAGAATTAGGTTTTTGGAATCGCCGAGTGCGTCTTGTGCTATCAGGTCGGATAGTTGTTCTCCAAACTCGTTGTTTCTGCCAGGAGGGTAATAGAGCAGGTGGCACAGTAAAGAGTCATTGTCTTTGGTTTTGATGACGGCATATAGACATTCAAATGAATCGTAATCAAAAGAGGTGGTTTCCATCCAGCTGTCCTTGTGGATGATAGCGACCCAACCACCTCGTTGATTTATCCTGTCTTTGGAAATGAAAGAGAAGCCAGGTGGTACCAGCATGTCTAGGCAGGGAGGAGATGTCTTATTTAGCCAGGTCTCCGTGAGGAACGCAACGTCAATGTCATGAGTGAGGATAGCTTCAGCTAAGTCCGTTTCATGCAGTGAGGCCGATCTGCAGTTGATTAGTAGGCAGTTGCTGAATTTCTCCTGGTTGCTGGCAGTTCTGTCTTTAGTCTCCTTGGGTATAGCAGTGAGGACTGGGAGTCTCTGTGGTTTGATGTTGGGCAGGTCTTTTCGGTGACCGGTGATTACTTGGATTTTGGATTTAGGTGACTCTGTGAGGTGAGAGTCATATGTAGCAGCTAGCAAGGTTGCTTCACTGTCTGACATAGGTGCTTCTGCTCTAAAAGGCCTTGAGGTCAGGTGTTTTGAGATCGATAGACTTGAGATCATGGGCCTAGGGCAGGGGGGTCCGGTTATTTCGGGCTCCTGTGGACCGGAACCCAGGATCCTATGGGGGGATCAAGAGGCTGGGAACTAAGGAATTCTCTGGGCCGCTGGGTGTTGTTGGCGTTGGTGGAGTAGGAGGTCCCGGGAGGGGATTTCGGGGGTCTACAGGGTATTCTGAGGTTAGAGAGGATTGTCATAGGCCTTGGGTGATAGTGTCAATCTGGTTTTCAAAGGCCACGAGCCGCTGTGCTATGGAATCATGGGAGGGGTTGTGGGCATCAGGGGTAGCGCCAGGTTCAAGAGGAGGGGTTGAGAGATTGGGATCGGGGTAGAAGATGGGGGAGGGGAATGGGGAGGGACGGGGGAGGTTTAGGGGGTCTGAAAACTGGAGTGAGGCTTGTGGGGAGACATGTAAGTACATGTACTCTTGCAGTGACACTACCCCAGCACGATTCCCTACACTACACAAACACCACTGCACTATTGCAAGCCTTTAATCTACCTCCAGATTGACCACCTACACTACCCATTGACCACTGCACTACCCTAAACCCTAAAACACTACCCCAGCACAATCCCATACACTACTCAAACATCATTGCACCTTAAATCTACCCCAAAACGACCTCGTACACTAAGCAAACATCACTGTACTTTCCTAGAACACTACCCCAGCACAACCCCCTACACTACACAAACACCACTGCACTACGTTAAACCCTAAAACACTATCCCAAGCATGACCCCGTACACTACATAAACACCACTGCACTACCCTAGAACATTACCCTAGCACGATTTCCTACACTACCCAAACACCATTGAACTACCCTAAACCTTATATCTACCACAGCATGGAAAGGGGCGACCACTCGGTCCCCCCGAACGTATGGTCGGGGGCCCGGATCCTCCCGGGAAACCATTTTGGGCGGGGGGCGTGTCACGGCTGGTATGCCCGAAGTGGCGTAGCCGGGGCGCGCCTTTTTCCCGCCCAAGAGGGGTTGTCCTAGACACCTACAGCGATGGCCACGCCCAGTAGGCGTACCAGCGGAGGGTTCACGCCCTCCCGAAGAGGAATAAAGAGAGCGGGAATCCGAAGAAGTATCCTCTTGCGAGCTGGGTTTGTGGACCGACTCGGCGGGGAGCGTGGGATTTGGCGCCATCTTTGGTAATCGATGGTCGGCGCAAACATGGCCGACGTGGTGGCACACCAGCGGTCTTACAGGTAACATTGGGTTCCTCGAGTTATTCCCCATTTTGGTGGCTCTGACGGCATGGCCGGATGAGTTCAGAGATCGCTCTGTGGTGTTTTGGTCCGACAATATGACTGTTGTTGAATGTATAAATAATCAGGCAGCATGCTGCAAGTGGATATTGAGATTATTGAAGGAAATTGTACTACTTTGCATGAGACTGAACGTGCAATTCAGGGCGAAACATGTGCCGGGTGTACTGAATCAGGCTGCTGATGCACTCTCTCGTTCACACATGCAGGCTTTCAGGGGTTATCTACCTTCTGCGGACCTAGCACCGGCACCATTTCCCGAAGCACTCTGGCTACTCGGTGCCCCGGATTACAAGACCTCGTGGCAGCAGGCTTAGCCCCCAGGACAAGGAAGGCATACGAAGGAGCGTTTCGTTCCTATTGTGCATTTTTGGGTCCGGCGGGGGAGGACAAATGGGGTCAGGAGGATTGCTTCCTAAAGTTTCTGGTAGCATTACACAGGGAAGGCCGATCAGTAGCAACGGCCAATAGGCACCGGGCCGCCATTTCATTCATGGCGCAGGCGAATGGTATCAAGGACCCGACATCGTCCTTTTTGGTAAAGAAAGCCCTTCGTGGTTGGCAGAGCCTGGAAGGTCGTACAGTAGACGAGAGGCGCCCGATTGGGTTAGAAAGGTTGTCCCTGCTTATGTCGATACTTCCCACGACATGTTCCTCCCATTTCGAAGCAGTTCTGTTCCGGGCCGCTTTCGCATTAGCGTTCCATGGGGCTATGCGGGTGAGCGAACTGGTCGCACAGAATAAGAAAGATGTGGAGGGAGGTCTGTGTCGGGATCACATTCTGATTAGAGGTGATTCCATGGTAGTCACAATAGCCAAGTCCAAGACTGACCAGAGAGCTATGGGAGACAGTATTGTTGTCCAGCGCATGCGAGGGTCCCCCATGTGCCCAGTAAAGTGCGTTGAGGAATATTTGGCGCGAAGGGCGGATACATTGGGGGGAGCCTGCTGAGACACATTGATGCCACCCCACTGACGAGGTTTCAGTTTCAGAGGGTGCTAACAATGGCAATCGCGGTGGCGGGCTTGGACCCTTGCGATTTTGGGACCCACTCCTTCAGGATAGGGGCTGCTACTGAGGCTACAGCCAGGGGTCAGAGTGTTGAAGAGGTGAAACAACTGGGACGATGGTCCTCGAATTGTTTTAAAAGGTATGTGCGTTTGCACATGTTGTGAAGTCAAGTTACATGCACTCACGCTTCTTGTCTTCTGTTTGATTTACAGTTTCGCGAGCATGTTATGCGAGGCGGAATTTGCAGTCTACCCGGCACCAGGGGACCAGCGGTCAGAGATCACCGGCTGAGGAGAGAGTGGTGTGGGTCGTGAGCCACTCATACGTGAGGCGGGCCGGGGACATATTCAAAGCAGGTGACGTGACTCACGCAGCTGGGGAATACGGGTACAGAGTGACCTTCCACGGAAGGGGCGGGCTCTGTATTGACCAGTTTGAATCTTTTGTTGAGGAACTCTTAGGGCGGCAGAGGTCACCGCCATCTGTAATCATAGTACACCTGGGGGGCAATGACATGGTGACACTCCGAAGGCGAGTACTACTCGAGCGAGTTTTGTCTACCGTTAGCTGGCTGGCGAGAAGGATCCCGGGGTGCATTATAGCATGGTCCCACATGATTCCCAGGGAGGTGTGGCGGGGGGCCTCTCGGTGTCAGCACTGAACCATTCAGTGAAAAAGGTCAACAACAAAATTGGTAGGTTGTTTCGCTCAGCGCAGTTGCACAGTATTCCGCATGGGTGTATTCGGGGGGATCACATGTATCTCGATGATGGGGTCCACTTGTCCCGGGAGGGGAATGTATTACTCATAGGAGACTTCATAGCATGGCTAAGGGGTTTAAGAAATCATGACCTTTAGGAGGAGTTTGTGGGGGGGCCGGATAGCCGCTCAACTATCCGGCCTGTGGCGGTAAGGTCATGATCGGTGAGCAGTAATTTCAAGGTCCCTAGAGGGGGGCGCCACCCACTATGGATGGGAGCGCCCGGGGGGAGGCGGCCATTGGCCCCTCCCACGGGGAGGCGGCACCCACTAAGTATGGGTCACCTAGGGGAAGACGGCCATAGGCCCCTTCCAGGGGAGGAGGCGGCTATATGCACCTCCTACGAATTTCCCGGGGCCCGGATATCCGCAACGGCGAATGTGATAGACAGTGTGGGGTGGGAGGGGGAGTCCACGCTGCCTTCTTACAGACATCTCACAAGGGTCCTCGGACGACCTTTAAGATGGCATCAAGTTAAAATGGGGGCCCCCACAAGACAAGGGAAATTGGAGTTGGCACAGAGGGTACAGTCCTCTGCGCGGCCGCCACTCACACCGTGAGGGCGAGAGTTCTGGTAGTAGGGATCTGACACCGGTTGCGACCTTGCCGTTGGCCCGTAATGCTAGGATGTACAATTTTAATTTAGAAAGTATGCATTAGCAGGATGTTAGACTCGGCTAGGAAAACCTTTGTACTAGAGATTTGTTAAGGTTAGCCAATGAATATGTCTTCATCGAAATGTAATAAATGAAAATTGTACATGATATGAAACTTTTATTTTAATGTTTTAATTTTGTTTCATATTTTAATAAATATGGCCGGGAGGGTAACTCCCTCCAGCCTTACAAAAGTTCAGAACTGCGTCCGTCTTCCCATCCTTGGGGATTGTGTTGGGAGGGGGTGACAGGCATCCCGGCCATATGGAAAGGGGCGACCACTCGGTCCCCCCGAACGTATTGTCGGGGGCACGGATCCTCCCTGGAAACCATTTTGGGCGGGGGCGTGTCACGGCTGGTATGCCCGAAGCGGCGTTGCCAGGGCGCGCCTTTTTCCCGCCCAAGAGGGGTTGTCCTAGACACCTACACCGATGGCCACGCCCAGTAGGCGTACCAGCGGAGGGTTCACGCCCTCCCGAAGAGGAATAAAGAGAGCGGGAATCAGAAGAAGCATCCTCTTGTTCCTGTGCTTGGAAGCTGCACCCACTCGTTGCGCGTGAGCCCTCGACGGAACAAGGAGCAATTTTGACCCACCCACCAGCCCCTTATGGCAATGTTAGTACTGCAATAAAGTAATTTTCTTTGATAACATCTTCTTCCCTTTGTTTAAACGGTATATAATGGTTTAGTTTAATGATATGATGAATGTCTGAAGGTACTGTTTCTGGTAGTATAGACAAATATTGCGAATAAACAGGATAATTTTCTCTCTTAGTAGGTAATCAAATGTCGTATTTATTTTTTGGTCGGGCGGTAAGGTCATGATCGGTGAGCAGTAATTTCAAGGTCCCTAGAGGGGGGCGCCACCCACTATGGATGGGAGCGCCCGGGGGGAGGTGGCCATTGGCCCCTCCCACAGGGAGGCGGAACCCACTAAGTATGGGTCGCCTAGGGGAAGACGGCCATAGGCCCCTTCCAGGGGAGGAGGCGGCTATATGCACCTCCTACGAATTTCCCGGGGCCCGGATATCCGCGACGGTGGATGTGATAGACAGTGTGGGGTGGGAGGGGGAGTCCACGCTGCCTTCTTACAGACACCTCACACGGGTCCTCGGATGACCTTTAAGATGGCGTCAAGTTAAAATGGGGGCCCCCACAAGACAAGGGAAATTGGAGTTGGCACAGAGGGTACAGTCCTCTGCGCGGCCGCCACTCACACCGTGAGGGCGAGAGTTCTAGTAGTAGGGATCTGACACCGGTTGCGACCTTGCCGTTGGCCCGTAATGCTAGGATGTACAATTTTAATTTAGAAAGTATGCATTTGCAGGATGTTATACTCGGCTAGGAAAACCTTTGTACTAGAGATTTGTTAAGGTTAGCCAATGAATATGTCTTCATCGAAATGTAATAAATGAAAATTGTACATGATATGAAACTTTTATTTTAATGTTTTAATTTTGTTTCATATTTTAATAAATACGGCCGGGAGGGTAACTCCCTCCCGCCTTCCAAAAGTTCAGAGCTGCGTCCGTCTTCCCATCCTTGGGGATTGTGTTGGGAGGGGGTGACAGGCATCCCGGCCATATGACCTCTTCCACTACCCAAATACCACTGCACTACCTTAGAACACTATCCCAGCACGACCTTTTACACTACCCAAATACCACTGCACTACCCTAAAACCTAAAACACTACCACAGCACGTCCTCCTACACTACTCAAATACCATTGCACTTCCCTAAACCTTAAACCTACCCCAGTACGACCCATTCCACTACCCAAACACCACTATACTGCCCTAAAATAGTAATTCATCACGATCTCCTACACTACATAAACACCACTACACAACCCTAAACCCTAAATCTACCCCCAGCAGGACCCCCTATACTACCCATTCACCACTGCACTAAACTAAATGGTAAAACACTACCCCCACCCCAGCACAACCCCCTACACTACCCAAACACCATTGCAGTACTCTAAACCTTAAATCTACTCTAACACAACCTCCTACACTAAACAAACACCAGTGCACTACCCTAAACTCTAAATGTATCCCCAGCACGACCCCCTTCATTATCCATTCACCACAGCACTACCCTAAACACTAAAACACAATACCAGCATGACTCACTTCACTACCCAAACACAATTGCACTACCTTAAACCTTAAATCTACCCCAGCATGACCTCTTACAGTACCCAAACACCACTGTACTTTCCTAGAACACTACTACAGCACGACCCCTACACTACAGAAACACCACTGCAGTACGTTAAAACCTAAAACACTACACATTGATTTGGGGGTAGAGGAACCAGTATTGACCACACCCCAAAAGGTCCTCACATCTCTTTCCCCTAATGCGGTTTTCAGTGTGTCCCACTTTTTCAATTCCCACCCTAGTTTAGCTTCTAAGATGATCACTTTATAGGCCTTCCTTGCAGTTTTAATTTGTGGGCGATCATTGGCTTTAATAGATGTTGATAGTGCTCTTTTAGCCTTACGGGAGAGGTCATTGTACCCATGGTGGGGTGGGAGCCTTAATGGCCTGTTGGTTTTGTTAGGGTAAAAGAAGTTCAATGTAACTTCTCTAAATCTAACATAAGTAGACTCAACCATCTCTAGGGCTATACCATCCCTGTTTTGAAAATTTAAGTAGAAGCTGATACAAGTACAGGGAGTAAAGCTTCATATAGACTACCCAGATCAGTCCATCGCACTCTCCGTCTACAGTTCGAGACAATCAGCCTGGGATTAACAGGGTTATCCATAAGCATGGGCACAAAATTCGCTCCGCTTCTGGAATGTGCAAATTTTGGGCAATTTCGAGATACGGATATAGCGCAAATTTGCCCAAATATTTGTAATTTGCGTTTATTTTTTATTGTTCGCGCTTCAAAAAGAAAATCTTGCGTGCACGGCATTGAATCACCAGGATTCTGCGTTCGCTGATGCGTTTTGCTCCCTGTTCGAGTGCGCTGCGACATTTTGGTAGCTGGCCGAGCGACGCCGAACGAACACGTCATTGCGACCCGCAACACGAAATTGCGAACACGAACACGTAATTGCGAACCAAAACAGGAAAAAGGCATCGCGAGCAGGCTGGCTATGTGGAAACAACATGTTCGCGACTGGTGCGACCGCATGCACAAGTTTGCGTTCCCGAAATGGTGAAAAATCTTGCGAAAACGCAAAAAAACTTTGCAAGCTCGAGGATTTTTGCGAATTTTGTGAATCGCCATCACGAATTTGCTCGAATTCGCGTATCGAAAATTCCCAAAATTCACCCATGGTTAGTTATCCAAGGTGTGCGCACTCCCAATATTTAGTGCTTTTAGTTCTACTACTAGCGCATGGTGATCACTGTCTAGACGTGGAATAATTTTAAAATCAATCATCCTATCCCAGGATTTGAAATCGATAAAAATATAATCTAATAAAAACCCACCATCTTTACGATGGAACGTGTAACCATTAGATGTATCAGATAGGGATCTCCCATTGCATGCTCTTAATGAATGTTTCAGAACAAGACAGTTCATATGGATCACTGGGGGGACCATTTCTTAACTTTTGGGCATCTGGACTCTGGGATTTCCCAGAAGTTATCCTCATCTTGTAAACTGTCAAGGAACAAACCCTCGAGTGGCTCAAACTGGCAGTTAAGATCCCCACTTAGGATCACCATGTGTTTTGCTGCAATGGGGCCTAAAAATATACTTAAATCCTCCAGCGTGGTAGACTCTTTGCCCATAGGGGTCGGTCTTGAGTATACATTTATATGGGCAACCGGAGACTTGGATTGAAACTGCAGTGGGACACGTAAAATATCATTTGAACCTGTGTCAATCTGCTCAGCCATACATCCCAGGTGGATGCCTACCCATTTAGTAAGGCCTCCAGAAGGTCTCCCTTTTCCCCCAGATGCTGCGAGAATGCTGAAAGAAGCATAAACTGATTTAGGGACCTCCACTCTTGCCCAAGTTTCCTGGAACATGCATATCTCAAATTGACTGTAAAATATTCCCAGTCAGGTTCATCTATCTTATTATTTATACCCACAGCATTCCATGATAGGACCCTTGTTTTCGGGCAATTGGATGAATTCTTTTTAGAAGACACTAAGGGTAGCTACATTGACACCTTTGTTAATCCAGTATAATCCATCACATTTAACCCAACAGGTATAGGGTGTTTGGAATTTTCAATCAGGGCTAGAACACCAACATGGTGGTTGCTACTTTGGGAGCCGCTCATGCTCCCTCCAGCTGAACCCACCCCACTCCGGAGATATGGCCCTGCAGAATTACCCTGGTTCAGATTGTGTACAAGTAAGATGCATGATTCCACCTTATTAGTTGGGGGGATTTCCTTTAGTCAATCTACTCCATCTAGGGGGCTAACCCTGTTCCCAGTAGGAATGCTTACCTCGATGTGATAATAGAGAATTATTAAGGACAGGTCTCCTTCCCTGCTCCTGGTGCCAAACATGCTGATAGTGCCTATTGGGGGGGATAAAAGTAGCCTAAGGGAAATAATAAAATACCCCCATTATTCCTCCCATGCTCGCTAGCTAAAACTCTTTGGGTCATTGATGGGTTTCTAAAATTAATTACTATGCAGTCTCCTTGTATATCCTTATACCCTAAAACGCTACCACAGCACGACCCTCTACACTACACAAAGACAAGTGCACTACTCTAAATTCTAAATCTACCCATAGTACGACCCGCTACCCTACATAAACACCACTGTACTACCTTAAACACTAAAACACTACCCAGCACGACCCCCTACACTACTCAAACACCACTGCACTACCATAAACCTTACATCTACCCCAGCACAACCTCCTACACTACCCAAACACAACTGCACTATCCTAGAACACTACCCCAGCATGACCCCCTACGCTACCCAAACACTACTGCAATACCCTAAAACACTACCCCAGCACAACCTCATATACTACACAAACACCTCTGTACTACATTAAACCCTAAAACACTATCCCTATTATGACTCCATACACTACATAAACACCACTGCACTACCCTAGAACACTACCCCAGCACGACCTCCTCCACTATTTAAACACCATTGCACTACCCCATCATTACCCCCTACACTACACAAACACCACTGCACTACCTTAAACCCTAAAACACTATCCCTAGCATGACCCTGTACACTACATAAACACCACTACACTATCCTAGAACATTGCCCCAGCAGGACCCCTACACGACACAAATACCACTGCACTACCCTAAACCCTAAATCTAGGCCCGGTACAACCACCTACACCACCCAATCACCAGTGTAGTACCCTAAACTCTAAAACACTACCCTAGCATGACCCCCTTACACTACTGAAACACTATTACACTACCCTAATTCATAAATCTACACCAGCACGACCTCCTACACTACTGATATATCACTGCACTACCCTAGAACAGTACACCAGAACAACACACTAGACAAATAACCCTGCACTACTGTAAATTCTAAATCTGTTCTGTTGCAAAACCATAGTGGCTGTTTATGTACCATGTAGTAATATATTCACTAAAGTAAAAGTGAACCAATTATGAATTCACTCTTATAGTATTGTGATCATTTATTAAATATGCATGTACACCTACAGTGTTTCAGGTTCTACTGCTATGCATTATGTATGTAGTGCTCTTATCACCTTCACAGTTGTGCTTGAGGACTACGATTTTTTAGTCAGAATGTATATGAAATGTGTTTGTATAGTAATAAAAATGTATAATTTTTGTAAGTTATTAATAAATACTTACTTATGTTTATTTTTACAGATACTGTTTATCATCGTTAAAATAAAGTTATCATGCCGGAGAAAATAAGGAGAAGAAAAGGTCAGAAAAAGGATACTTACTTGAAAAAAACTCAACCACAAGTATTGGAAGACAAACATAATGTGGTTTAAAAGAGAACATGTTCTGGTAAGACCACAAAGGACTTCATAAAAATTATTACTAGATTGAGAAAAAAAGCCTATTTGCAAAGTAGTGAAAATGTTCCAAGCACAAAAAAAGTGCAAAGAATAGGAAAGGCAAAAAAGGCAATGTAAAAACAAAGGATACAACTTATAGTAAGAGAAGAGAAAATTAATACAAAGAAATCCACAAAAATATATTTTACAACAGAGTAGTCCACAATGTATTGAAACATACAAAGAAATATAGAAAGAGAACACAATTTTATAAAAAGAAGAGGCATATTGAATCCATTTTTGAAAAGGCTTTTAAAGTAAAGAGGAAACTCTTCATTTTAGTATTGAAAATAATTTGATCACTAGATAAACCAATCCATTTAATGAGGGACAAAAGTAAGAGGAAAAGAGTAATTAACAAAAGTAATTTTTGTGATATTTTCTTAGGGCAATGGAAACACAGTTCAAGTTCTGAGCCTTTTTTTGATGAAGAGATGTACTTACAGAGCAATGCTTTGCTGCATGCAGTTGACACCAGTGGTCGAGCTTATGAGGTTAAAAATGGTTGTCCAATTTAGAAAGAGCAAATGGTTCCTAGAAATGCCGAAGAAGTGATAAAGGTCTAGGCAGACGTCCTAAAACCCCAGTGTACACTTGGGATTGTAGTAGTGTTTGTAGTGTACAACAATAATCTATTGATAAATTATGCAATTTCTTACAAGCATATTGTAAAAAAAGTGCTAAACAAAAGATGAAAGCGTTGCAAGGACTAGACCCTTGCAGAGTGAGAAAACACACTGTTTTGCATGGTCATTTTCTGGCTTGTATTTCTAGGAAAGCATGTCAAAGTGTTTTTCATCGTTTCAGGATGTTGGCAGTACATCATACACAAATGCGGAAGTTAGTGAGAAGATTGTATTATGAAAAAAGTCCAGCACTAAAGTTAAATGAGTTGAACAGTGCTCTTTTACGTGGTTCAGTATCAGATGTGAAAAAGGTTTGTGATGATATTGAGCTTTGTTAGTTTGGTCCAGAAGAAGAGAGTGAAGACACTCAGACATTAATAGAAGAAAATGTTGTAGAGAATGTTAAACATTGTTGTACAAAAAATTCAGAAAATTAAATTACAAAGTTTAAGGTGATTTCAGGTGAAAGGCCACATTTTTCTTGTATTTGTTGTCGCTGAACTCACTACAAAAATCAGACTAGGAGTGTTGATCTGTATTTAAAAAGTAAACAAGAAAATAATGATAAATGGAAAAAAATTGCAACCTATTTGTTGGAATAGAATTGTTTTGATTTGGGTTCTGTTCAGCGTATTTGTAAATATTGTTATAAAAAAGTAGATGAGAATAAAATGCTCACTAGAGCTGTGCATAATAATCTAGAGCTGGTTGCTATTCCTCCAGAACTGATAGATTTAAACACTTCTTTAAAAACGCTTTTAAAATCTACAAACCTAGCCGAACACTGCGGTCATCTACGGCCCAACAGCTCCAAATCCCCCCAACAAAAAAGGTGACATGGGGAGACAGACGTTTTGTAGTGGCTGCATCCAAATTATGGAACCAGGTTCCCTCTCAGATTAAGGAACACACTTCGCTGTTTTCCTTTCGAAAACATCTTAAAACCTGGCTCTTTAACCAGTAACATCTTATAACCCTCGCAATCTGCAATATGCAAATATTAGCGCCGAGACGCCGTAAGGCATTTGTGCGCTTTAGAAATTTTAAAAATAAATAAATAAATAAAATAAATATGAGTCTATGCTTAATCAATGTGTGCACCCGTTTCAGGCTATTGTTCGTATGGAGCCTAAAACAGGTAAATTGCCTCCTTCAGTGTTACAAAGAGGATTAAAAGGAAGAGTTGTGTATTTACCATTAGATTTAAAGAACAATATTGAAACTATTTTTGCAGAGAGTGTAGAAAGTGAACCACTAGTAATTCTTGTTAATGGTGTGCCTACTAAGAATAAAATAATCTGGCAGGAGTTAGTGGATGTTAGGAAAGTGCAAAAGGCAACATTGTATTTGAAATAAAAAAACATACTATAAGAATGTTTATATAGGAGAAGAAGAAATAGTTTTAGCAGAAGATGCTGAAACGTCAAGTGGACAAATTGAAAAAGTGGATATCTTAAGAAATCTATGAACATCATAGTGTGCATCCACTTCATTCAAAAGAAGTGATGGGGAACACTATTGATTTGTTCCAAATGAAAAAAGCAAAAAGAACTCCCATGAGTGTATGGGAAGAGAGCTTGGAAGCTCGTTTTTTTCCACAATTGTTCCCAACTGGAAAAGGAGGGTGATATGATGAACGTCCTGTGCAGATTCCTGCATCTGAATATAGGACAACAAGATTATATGCAGAAGATCCAAGTTTTCGAAAATGTATCCCTTATATATTTCAATTTTTGTTTGAAAGTGACTTTTCTGGACTTTCATATGCAGTCAATCATATTCTAAGAACTGGAATACATCTGCAAAATTAATCTGCAAAAGATTTTATAGATAAAGTGCACCAGGGAGATGATCATCTAGAATCTCAGCTCATTAATTTGATGGCATGTCAGCGTGGGACTAAATAATAGTGGTACTGTTGTCATGGAGAACTGAAATGTATGCTATGGAACTTAAGAATTCCAACATGGTTCCTTACCCTAAGCTGTGCTGACTACGCTTGGGAAGATTTACTAGAATTTCTTCTAGAGGCAAATTCTAATATAAAAAATATTGAATATAAGACATCTGGAGAATTGTGCTCTTTGGATCCTCTTAATGTATGCATGTATTTCAATCATAGATTTGAGGCTATGATGTCTTCTATCTGCAATAAAAAAAATCCTCCGCTTGGAGAAGTTGTGGATTTCTTTTGTAGAAAGGAGTATGAAGCAAGAGGTGCTCCTCATATACATATGCTGTTATGGATTAATGGCGCTCCCAAATTTGGAACAGATGCTATTGATACTGTTTTGAGTTTTATTGAACAATATGCAACATGTGCTGTACCCAAAAGCACAGAAGAAAACAACTTAAGAGCACAAGTGTTACGATTCCAAAGCCACCGATGTGGAAAATACTGTTGATGAAAGTACAAATCTAAGGACAAGTTCTATATCAAATGCCGTTTTAGATTTCCACGTCCTGTAATATCGAAAGGAAGAGTGAACAGTTTTATGTCATCTTTGCCACATATTATCACAAGAAAGTCTCCAAAAAATACCTACAACTTAAGAAGAAATGAAAAGTCAAAATACATAAATGACTACAACCCAGTTATTTTGTCCATGTGTAATGCTAACATGGATATTCAATATGTTGCGGACAATTCCATTGATGTTGTTCGATATGTAACATCCTGTATTACAAAATCAAAAAAGACGGGATTGAAAGAAATGTGGGAAGAGATTTCTCACAAGAAATCATACAGTTTTAGTTTGAAGATGTTATTGCATCGAGAAAGCAGAGCATATGAATGCTCAGATCGGTTATCATCTGCTAGTCTATACTCCAAATCTACAAGAATCACTCATGTAAGTCTATGTCCTGCAGCAATGCGAAATCGAGTACTGAAATCTTTACAAGAAATTGAATATTTAGCAACAAAAGGTCCAGAAAGTACAGATATTTTGAAAACAAATATGTAGGACACATATTACTCAAACAGAAGTCATTATCTTGAGAACATGTGTCTCTATGAAGTGCTGCAAAACTACACTTTTAAACGGAATACTACAGAGAACATCAATGATGGAAAATATGGAGTCATTGGTTCCGAAGGATGTTTGGTGAAACAAACAAAAGGAAATTTGAATAATCACAGGAAGCTGAGTTGCGACACTGCTGATACAAAGGAATTTTACTATTTAGCCCTTTTACAACTATTCAAACCATAGCGTTCAGAACTGGAATTACTTGGAGATTTCCGGAGCTATGAAGATTCCTTTAATGCTTGTAAATATAGCATACAATGCAGTGCTTTTGCAAATTATGTGAAAATGTTGACCGATGAAATTGATCAAGAGGCTACAATTGCAGCTGAGATTGTTAGAGACAGTTCTCAAGACAGTCAAAGTTCCGCTAGGACATCCAATTGTTGAAAATGAAGCAGCACTTGCCATGAATGAGGTGGAAACAGCAATGTATCAAGCTCAAGAAGATGTAACAAACTTATTAAAGTTGGAAGAACAACTAAATGTTGAGCAAAAACAAATATATGAGCAAGTGAGACAACAGATTGACCTATCCTATCCGAATGTACGTGAGTGGATACGCTGGAACAGGAAAACGTTTTTTAATTAAGGTAGTTAAGGTAATTACAAGTTATCTACAAAAAACAACTGATTCACATTTGTCTTGTGTTGTCACTAGTATTTTGACTGAAAAATCAAAGACAAAATTGGATTCTTTATAAAATCAATATCTAAAACTGCTGGTTTAGAAAATAATCTATATGCATGTAGAAGCTGTCAGATAATTTTAAGAGGTAATTGGATGTAGAAAAAGGTTTAGTTAATGGAGCAATGGGCAAAGTTGTGGATTTTGTTAATTATCAAAATAAAGATTGTATTGAATTCTTAAAATTAAAATTTGATCAGATTGAAGAAGTTAAACACATTGGTCATTGTTCAGTTCGTGTTTTGCTTATTAAAGATGTATATGTCGGTAGAAAACAGTTTCCAGTTTCTTTGGCATATGCAGTGACTATTCATAAATCTCAAGGTTTCAGTGTTGAGAGTGCTTTGGTGAACATTGGAAATACTGTGTTTAAAGAGGGTATGGCATATGTTGCTTTGTCGCAAGTTAGAACATTATCTGCTTTGTTTTTGATTGATTTTGATGATACAAAGGTTACTGCAGATGCCAACTGTGTCAAAGAGTACAATAGGTTAAGAACAATGTATGCTCCCAATTTTGGTCAATATCCTGTATTTGAACAGCATGAGGTTGGTCGAAAAAGAAGGTATGAGAATATCTGTACTTAAAGTGTAGAGAAGGGAAAAAAAACATGATAATGTAATTGCAAGCAAAAAGAAAAAGGACACTGTTGAAGAGATTGTTGGTTATCAGTTGGAAAATAGTTCTGGTGTCAACTGCTATGCTAATGTAGTGGTCAATGTTTTATCTTAAATGTTTGCAACTGCAAATTATGGAGAATTGGGAAAAAAGATTTTGTTCTTTGTTGCATTCTGTTTATGGAAAATTGAGAACTGATTAAAGTAAAAATACAAAGCGATTCTGTTGTTCGTAATCTTTTGGATGTATTTTCTGGTTCTACACAATTTATACAAAATATCCAACAAAATGCTCAGGAATTTCTAATGTATATGCTTACTGTTTTGGAAAATGAAGATGTAGACATCGAGAGTATTTTTGGCCTTTGTTATAAATGGGATCAATATTGTGAGAATTGTATGTATACATGTAGCACTAATGTAGACACTGAAAGATTTCTATATTTGACATTACCGGACTATAAATCAGTGTCTTTCAATAAATTAGTTAAAGCTGCAAATCAAAACATGGATTGTAGCCAATGCAAATCAGAAATGTTATCAACATTATTTATACAAAAATATGGACACTGTATAATTTTAATGATGCAACGTTGTACAGCTAACAGAAGAAAATTGTACACTTTAATAAAACATTTTGTAGCTACACAACTATCAATATCAGGAAGGACTTTTGTAGCAGTAGCAATATTTTTCCATGATGGTCCTTCAACAACATCTGGACATTACACTGCCTATTAAAAAAGTGAGAAAGGCTGGAGCCTTTGTAATGATGCTGAGCTGGGTTTTAAACAATGTTTGCATGCTGAATTAACAAATTCCTACCTAATATTTTAAAGCCAAAGTTTTAAGAAGATAATTCAGCCTCTAAGGCATTTATTATTATGATTTAATAGGATTACCATTGGCCAATTTACATAAAAATGACAGCAAAAATACAATTTGGCCTCAAGGAAAGGTATTTCCTTGAATTATGAACTTCTTGTTGCACATTGTCTCGGTGTATAATTTTAACTGACATCATTTATAGTGTTTATAAATGTAAGTTATAACATTCTATTAGCAGTAATCATGTTATATATGTGTGGTTGGCATTATCTGGTATTTTATTATAGATGGATTATTGTTTTTTGTTAAACTATCTAATTGATTGTTGTTTTTTGCCCTCTGTCATGTGATGAGTACGGTTGAAATCACTATTTCTAGTGAAATTCAAAATATTCTGAGAACAGCAAAAAAGGCAAAGAAATGACTTTGTAAAATGGTAAAATTATGCTGTTCTGTTAAAAATATTTTTTGTACATGTTATAACTATTTTATCTTTTCTTTTACAGATCTTAATGTAGACAAATATGAAATAGGGCACAGCTTCAGAAAACCTGTCTGGAAGATACATGGTATAGTACAGAATAGACTGATATGGCTGTTTTGCAGGTGTTGGTAAATTCAGAAGTAAAAGAAATGAAACTATTTAAATTAAACCACATCACTGAGTGCTTTTGCACATGTCAAATTAGGCCACATCCCTCTCTTCAGTAATATATGAATATGTCCTATCAGTTCCCTAAAACGTAAGTAGTTGTAAATGTATCTTGTTCTCTGTTATCAGTATAGAAATGTACTCCTATAATAACAATTGGCTTAGCCATTAACTCTCTTTCTTATTTAAAAAGTGAGGACAAGGCATTCTGTATACCTTTTCTTTTCCATGTAAATATAATCTCATCATACACACCACTTTGCGTAGAAAAGGCATTCTATTGATTTTGCTGTGCGTGTTTGCACAGAACAGTCAAAGAACAAGATACATCTCCAGATGTATCAGAAATCATAAATCTGGACATGGTTGTGAATGATGCACCATCCTCCAATTGGTGTAGCAAAGCACAATGAGGAAAATTGTTTTCAATTCTCCTCATTTTTCCAATTTCAATATATGCTACAATTCACAGCATATATTGAAGGAGAAAATGCTTTTACTAATTGTTTTTGTGCAGGAAGGTGTCTCTTCTTGCAAAAAAACAATCTCCACATGACACAGACATCCTTGCACCATGGTGAAAGGGTGGCTGTGTCACCACATGGCTGCAGTTTAAGCAGCTGTGCAGAGTGAAGAGTGAAGCACAGACCTGCAACATATTTATATACATACGTTGCATCACTGTGCTTTGGAAGTACCACAGCATGCTGTAGTTAAACAGTTTACACTGTCATGCTGCAGCACTTCCTTATAATTCTGCACTTATGCATTCACCACACAACAGAAATGTATTTTTACAGTCAATTATGCACTACACATACATTCATCTAAACTTTCACATACTAGAATAATAGTTTAGATCTTTCTTTAACCAGAGTAGTTAGTTCTGAAATTAACTTTTTTTTCTTTTTGTTGTTTTGTATTTTTTATTTTTTTTTACAATTTTGTATTTTTTGTTTTAAAAGAGGGGGAAAAATGTGAACTGAGAAGAGAGAACTAAAAACTGGGAGGAGTGGATACAAGAAAACTAACAATGGTGGTGGTCAATGGCTCGACACACCAGATCCACCGACTGCTCTCCATATGCAATGAGCCGTCCGTATTTTATGCATGTCATGCGGACTTTCCCTAATTGGGGCGGATGTCAGGATGTGATGATGAGCTAGCTGATGTTGCTCCACTGGTACCAGGGACTGCCGATGCATCAGGAGCAGTCTCCCTTAAACTTCTTAATTCATCCCTGTTAAAGTTCACCGGATGCTTTGGTTGCAAGTGCTTCTGCATACTTGCAGTACCGCATGAGTATTTTTTTGTGGGGCCTCCCCTCGAAAGCACTGCCTTGCAAATGTGGCAAGAGACTTTGATTGCATTTACCTTCTTCAATCCTGGAGGAAATGTAAAAAAATTCCAAACAATACTGGTGTATCTTTTTTGGGGGGGAAGTTCTGCAACAAATTCCTGTTCTGAAGAATGGTCTGAATCAGAGGATGGTGGTTGATTTGTAGCCATAGTTGAATCAGGTGTAAGTCTTCTCCAAGAAGAAAGGAACAGTAGATCTTCTCAGGAGCTCTTTCCCTAGGAAAAGTTCTAGGAAGAGTGATTGAAATGGAGGGGGGGTCCATCAATAGTTTCAATAGGAAGTGTAATGAACCAATCAAATCTCTTTCTTTGAGGTTACATGGGGTGCGCGTAGGATGCGCGCACTCAGCACGCATCCTGCTCGCATCGCGCACACACCCAGCGCGACTTCGCGAAATTACATTAAAAAGTGATGTTCTTTTTAAGAAAGTTAAAGATTTTTTTTTATAATAACCTCAGATAATGTCTTGTCTTAATATTTATATTAAATATATACAGTTTCTAATATAAAAAAACATGCAGGAGTCGTGAAACCCACCGTGTCGGATATGCATATGACGTCATGCGCTATTGCGTAATATGTACATCTCGCGTATGCACCAGAAGTCACGCACAAGTCGCATAGCAACCTTGTTGGAAAAGTCGTACCAGTCGCACACCCTACGCAGATCCTAGACAAGCAACCCTAAAATGGCTAGGTTTTAGGGGTGTTATAGTTAGCTAGACATTTCACTCATACAAAACCATTGAAATTCCTCAGTTATACTAACTGTAACTCTTGCACCCGCAATCCACTGCTGATGATGTCACATATTACATCATTCATGACATGGTCAGTGACATCTCAAAAGACATCACTGATGACATCATCCACGTGACAATCAGATACAACTCATCATACATTAGTATAACTTTTCATGCACTCACTGTAAAATACAGAGTACCATATTTGAATCCATTGACACACCAATACGAGTATCTAAAAACCCACTCATTGATTCCTAGATCTACAAACACTTCTAATCAATTACCTATAGATTCACTCATACATGCTGTCAATGAACAATAGAACACTATCAAATGTACTTATACACCTATATTGACATTGCACTCCAGCACACATCATATTTACTTATGCAGTCATCCTACTCACGTATGCAAACAATGGATCATACTTACATTTACTAAGCTACACACTTATACAAACACCACTTCATTTATTCATATAGATAGTAACTCATACTTAATGTGTTATAAAATCACTATTATAAGTATACAGTTATCCATGCAGTCACTCATGCAGTCACTGAGTCTTATCTATACTTATTTATATACAACAAATGTCACATACACTGCCTTTTATTTTTCTAGTTTGTTGGACATGTACCATTGAGAGATACATTTTCTAATCACCACATGTAGTCTGAATGTTATATACCTACTGAATCAACTATTCACTCATATTTGGGCAGTCACCCCCCCACTGAACCACAAACACATTCACTCTCCCATACAAATAATCAGTAATCTAATCAATAACTAATATAGACTTTCATGTAGCTAGTAACCAACTGGTGGAGCAATTTACACAACAACTGAAAAAGTAATACAGATATTGACACAGTTTAGTCACCATCCAATATATTTAGTGAGATACTATAAATTAGTCAAGTAAACAGTCAATCACACTGGCACTAAATACTCTATCCAGCTACTTATATATCCACTCATTCTTCAATGCAGATTGCTATATAAAGAATACATATTTAAATAACAAACCAAACCACATTCACTGGATAATGTCATCAGTGATGTCATCAGTGATGTCACTGACCATGTCATGAATGATGTAATATGTGACATCATCAGCAGTGGATAGTGGATTGCGGGCGCGAGAGTTACAGTTAGTAAAACTAACTATAACGGAGGAATTTCAATAGTTTTGTATGAGTGAAATGTCCAGCTAACTATAACACCCCTGAAACCTATGTTTTTTTCAGTGAATCTATATATAGATATATATATATATATATATATATAAATATATATATATATATATATATCACCACCAATCCCGCATCCTTTTCAGAAAACAGGTCTGACATAGCTGGGGTCTTGTTTCAACAGGGCTTTAATTTCCACCATGTAGCACCACAATTACAGCGTGTTTAGCATCAGTCTCGCTGCTGGGACGCGTTTCGGTGATTGCCTTCTTCCTGACGGTACTGCGCTCGACTGTCAATGATTTCAAATTATATATATATATATATATATATATATATATATATATATATATATATATATATATATATATATATATATATATTCACTGAAAAAACCATTGGTTATAGACCATATATAGTAAGGGATTAGCCTTTTCAAAACCTTATTTTACTCACACAAAACCATTGAAATTTCATATATAGTTAGTTCCACTAACTATATATCGCGCACCCGCAATCCACTGCTGATGATGTCACATATTACATCATTCATGACATGGTTAGTGACATCACTGATGACATCACTGATGACATCTCAAATGACATCACTGATGACATCACTGATGACAACATCCAGTGACTGTATCTTTCTGTAAAGTTAAAATATGTCTTACATATTGAAGAATGAGTGGATGTATAAGTGTCTGGATGAAGGATTTAGTAGGTGCATGACTGACTGTATGAGTGAGTGATTAAATGTGTCTCACTGAGTGCATGGGTTAGTGACTAAACTGTTTTATTTGTGCATCATTATATCTGTTGTTCTACAGACTGCTGCATATGTTGATCAGTAGCTATATGAGTAACTGTATGGGTTATCCATTGGTTGTCCAAGTATTTGTATGGGAAACTGAGTGTGTGTGTATGGGTGGCTGGGAGGTGTGTGACTCTGTACATAGATGTGTGACTAGTTGATTCACTATATGTATGGGTTCAAAAGTGCATGTGGAGACAGCTGTATGGGCGGTTGACTGTGCATGAGTGTATTAGTGAGTGAATGGATATCTCAGTACTACATGTCAAAGTAAGTACATATGTAAAACACAGTACATGTGAGAGTTGACATATATAAATAACTGTGCATAAGAGCCAGTGAATGTGTGAGTGGCTGTATGGATCATTGTGAACATGTATCAGGGATTGTATAAGAGAGTAAAGTAAATATGTGTTAGTATATGTTTGAATAAGTACGGTGTGTATAACTGTATAGTTGAGAAAATGGAGGTGTGATTGATTTTTTGCATAACTGACTAGGTGTGTGAGTAACTCCATGGATGAGTGACAGTCTGTGACTGTCTGTTTACACTGATTGTATCTAAGGTTATATTAGAGTCTGAAGAGGTTCATGGTATTATCACATGAATGATATCATCAGTGATGTGATCAGTCATGTCAAATGAGATGTTATCAGTGATTTTATCAGTGATGTCATTTGAGATGTCATCAGTGATGTTATTTGAGATGTCATCAGTGATGTCATTTGAGATGTCATCAGTGATGTCATCAGTGATGTCACTAACCATGTCATGAATGATGTAATATGTGACATCATCAGCAGTGGATTGCGGGTGCGTGATATATAGTTAGTGGAACTAACTATATATGAAATGTCAATGGTTTTGTGTGAGTAAAATAAGGTTTTGAAAAGGCTAATCCCTAACTAGATATGGTCTATAACCAATGGTTTTTTCAGTGAATTTTCAAGGTTTTGTAAATGCAAATTCCTAACTATATATGGCCTATAACCTATGGTTTTTTCAGTGAATTTCATTGGTTTTTTAATAGCAAATATCAAAAGCTGTAAAATGTCAAGTACGTGATAGGTAAAAACTTTTTCGTGTTTATGCACGCTGATGTGCTTTGAACGCTGCCCCCCCTCCCCTCTTTTCTCTTAGTAGTACTCTCTCTTTGCAGATAGTGAAGAGTAGTTAACGCAGGCCTTTACCCCCGTTGTAATCCGTCGTGCCTGCTTGTCTCTCCATTTGATTGATTTTTATCCAAGCATTTACTGTTTTACAATTGATTCTCTTTGGTTCATTCTCTATTTACAAACAAGCACAAAGTCGCAATACTCTGTTTAGTCTTTGCAGATAGTGAAAAATCGTGTAAAAAAATAAAATTAATCGAGCAAAATCAGTAGGCCACTAATTGGATCTCTTTTTGACCTCGCTAAAATAGAAATATTAGGAACAACCCTTCATGAGAAATACGAAAATAGTGAGATGAACTGAGCTCCACACCATGAGGGCTGCAAGACAGCTCGGCTCCGTCACCCACCCCGCCCAAAATAACGACAAACCCTATGCAAATATTAAAAATATAGACAACACACCAGCAAAGAAACAGGGTAAAACATTTTATTAAATAACTATTTACATAACTATTTTATACTTTTTATTGCCCGATCCGGCTAGCTCAATCGATCGAGCATGAAACTCATGCACTCTGATTGCAAGCGTTGCTACTGATGCTATGCAGACCAAAACTGGTTTTCAGTTTGTACATTTTCCTAGATTTTTCCATCCAAGGTTGGTTGAGTTTGTAGAACGATGGCTTCAGATTTTCAACATACGGTGTGGTGGCGCGGACTGGGAGGGGGCGCTTCGCTCCTGCCCCCTCCCCAAGTAAGATTTTCATACGTGAAAGTACGTTAATGGTTTTGGTCCCTGAGTTGCTTCAATGTCACTGCCATTCTCAAATGGCATAAGTTCTGGATGTTGGGTGCCATAGTTCAGAGTTCTGAGCAGCGCTTGTAACACTGTCTGAAGCTTATTTCCACCTACTGCAGCTTCACTATTCTCAAAGTAAGTGAGTGTCGTTTGTGGACCTGACTGCATTTGAAAACAATGTGATATGGTACCTCCCTAAACCGCTTGACGGAGGCCCCCGAGGGGCGGTGCGATGGCACGGACTCGGAGAAGACGCTTGGCTCCGACCCCCTCCCCAAGTCTTATAGCACCGGTTTAGCCTGAGATCGCCCCCGACATAGGCGGCCGGCTCCCGGGGTCCGGCGGAACTTTTTGCCTTTTGATGACTCTTCTATTCTGGACCTTGTCCCACAATCCGTTTGACCTGAAGACACGCTGTAGTGGGGCGCCCCTTTACCGTTTTAGTTGCCATTCCGCCCGCTTTTGCTACACGGTGCCTCTTCCGCCATTCAGCTGTTTACCGCCCGCTCTTGCGACTACAGCGTCTCGCTCACCATGTAGTTGAGTTGCTCCCGCTCTTGCGATGCAACGATAGGCGACTGCCACAGGACTCTCAAAATGGCGGCCGGCTCTTCAGATTTGGGCGTGGTCCACTAAAATGGCCCTGGGACACCTTGGAACTCGGACGCTTCCCTGATAGGGCTTGGGTCCCATTCTCGAAAGCGTCCCCTCAGCCGTGAAGATTCTACAAAAGTCTTGGGGGCCCCCGACTCCCGCAGGCTTCTGGTGGGGAGCGGCTGCCATGTCTGCTCGTGGAATGGCCACGACGGAGCTACGAGATGGTAGTGCTCTCATGCTGATGCCAGCTTTAGTCTGAAACATCCAGAAACACTGTAGACTACCAATTCGATCAGTTCCGGTAGCGCCCCAACATGACCCGGTAGAGAAGAACTTGCCCTCCCCTCTTTGACTGATGGTTCTTGTTGCCTGTCCCCTCTGTTGTCATTTTACAGAACTTTTTGGACTGCTGAAAGGGGTTGTGTTCCGAACGCTGGTTGGTGGAGACATTTTGACTATATTCTTGACCTACGTTGTCGCGTAATGCGTTATATGACACGCCGCGTTAGCGCACCCGGAAGTGATCCGGGGCGCGGCGCGCAGCGCGTAACGTAAGCATAACAGGTCATGTGACTTGTTAATAAAACTTTTTATTGGTTCATTTTACTTTTGTTATTTTAATAATGAAAAGCTTGGTCATATGACCTAAAAAATACGCTTTTTATTGATTTCAAATTTTTTTTTTATAACATATATGTTATAACATTCCAGGCTAATGTACTTTCCCAGGAAAAATTTCAACTGTCCTGCAAGTAAAATATATTCCTTTTTCGAGAAAAAGGGCGTTTCTTCGTTCCATGACGGAGCCGTTGAGTAAAAGAGACTCGGCCTGCTGTCTTAGTCGCCGATACGCCTGATTATCAGATTCTTATCGATCACTTTATGTTGCAGGAGTGGAAAACACAACTGCCCTTGACCATTTATCTTTACTGCGTTCCTACATATTATACCTTTTATCCGTCATGTAATTGGACTGCTTTATTTCACTTGCCTTTTACTGATTCGAAAACAGTGACTAAAAGTAAAAACTTTACCAATGTAAATACTACTACCATGTTTTGTTTTAAAAACCTTTATTGTGAAAATGTCAGTATACAAATACGGGCCTATAACCACGTGGGCCGGCCACGGAGCAAACTGAAATCGTATATGATGAGGAGACATTTACATTATAGAGGAACGTAACGAACGAGCCATTAGGTTGCAAGAACTAAGGTGTCTAACAGTTGCGGAATCGGTGGACGTACATTTTGTAATTAAAATACGACAGGGCCACTTACAAAAAAGTTATCTAGATATACATTTGCGTGCAAGTACCATGGGTGATGTTAATTCGAACTTTCAATAGTACAGTAATCAATAACACATCAGAACTTAATATCAATAGGGATGTTGAAATATTCAATCAATTCTCGTCCCCACCCGCCATGAGCATCAAAACTGCATTCATATCTCGTGATATCAAGGTTGTTCAACCAGTACACAACAAGGAGTTACGAGTCCCATTTATACCGGCGCCATTTTGGGCGAGGCCGGGCAGGTCCAAGATATAGTCAAAATGTCTCCACCAACCATCGGCCAGACCAGAACCCCTTTCGGCCCTTTGTGCTACAAGATGGTGTCTTCCATTCAGAAAATATTGTTGGCAGCATTTTGAAAGGAAAGATAAACAGCCGTTCTCCTAGTGAGTCTCGCATTGTTACATTTAGGAAGAATGTTGAAGAGTAATATGTGGAAAATCTGAAGCCATTTTTCTACAAACTCTCAATCAGCCTTGAATAGAAAAAAAAATCCTGAAGAATGTACAAACTGAAAACCAATATTTGTCTGTATAGCATCAACAGCAACGCTTGAGTCAGCTTTGTGTCAAGCCGCCATTTTCATTCAATCAATAGCGTCCCCCTGCACACATTCAGGGACCTGGTCGTGTCTTCAGGTGAAACGGATTGTGGGACAAGAAGCAGAAAGGAAAAGGAAAAAAGTTCCGCCGGACCTCGGGAGCCGGCCGCCTATGTCATGGGCGATCTTTGGCCACACCAGGGCAATAGTGAAGCTGCAGCAGGTGCAAATAAGCTTCAGACAGTCTTACAAGCACTGCTCAGAACTCTCAACGATGGCACTCAACATCCAGGACTTGCCATCCGGATCTTGGCGCCTTGTGCTGGTTCCGACCTATTCACACATCGGTCCACTACTGACATCACCTCATAAGCCAACGGGGCACCCCAAACCGACTTTCGGCGCAGCATTGTAGGATGGCCACACCAGTGCGGCAACTTGCTGGACACAACCTCGGTGCCATCCGGATCTCGGCGCGTTCGAGTCACTGTACCGCAAGAGTGACCGGAACTCAGCTGAACACGCCGTCTTTCGGCGCAGCATTGTAGGATGGCCACACCAGTGCGGCAATTTGCTGGACACCACCTCGGGCAATAGTGAAGCTGCAGCAGGTGCAAATAAGCTTCAGATAGTCTTACAAGCACTGCTCAGAACTCTCAACTATGGCACTCAACATCCAGGACTTGCCATTAGGATCTTGGCGCCTTGTGCTGGTTCCGACCTATTCACACATCGGTCCACTACTGACATCACCTCATAAGCCAACGGGGCACCCCACGCCGACTTTCGGCGCAGTATTGTAGGATGGCCACACCAGTGCGGCAACTTGCTGGACACAACCTCGGTGCCATCCGGATCTCGGCGCGTTCGAGTCACTGTACCGCAAGAGTGACCGAAACTCAGCTGGACACGCCGTCTTTCGGCGCAGCATTGTAGGATGGCCACACCAGTACGGCAATTTGCTGGACACCACCTCGGTGCCATCCGGATCTCGGCGCGTTGTGCTGCCTTCGGCCTATTCGCACATCGGTCTGCTACTGACGCCGCCTCACGTGCCAATGGATTTTCTACGCTTTTTGTAGCCCTATGCCGCATAACAGGTCATGTGACTTGTTTATAAAACTTTTCATTGGTTCATTTTACTTTTGGTTTCCTAAAGATGGAAGGCTTGGTCATATGACCTAAAAATAACACTTTTAATTGGTTTAGAACATTTTTTTTTCCCAAACGATGAAAGCCCCACCTTGTTTCTGGATGATTCAGACTGAAGCTGGCGTCAGCATGAGAGCACCACCATCTCGTGGCTCCGTCGTGGTCATTCCGCGAGCAATCATGGCAGCCGCTCCCCACCGGAAGCCTGCAGGAGTTGAGGGCCCCCAAGACTTTTGTAGAATCTTCACGGCTGAGGGGACGCTTTCGAGAATGGAGCCCAAGCCCTAGCAGGCAAGCGTCCGAGTTCCAAGGTGTCCCAGGGCCATTTTAGTGGACCAGGCCCAAAACCGAAGAGCCGGCCGCCATTTTAAGAGTCCTGTGGCAGCCGCCTATCGCTGCACTGCAAGAGTGGGAGCAACTCAACTAGATGGTGAGCGAGACGCTGTAGCCGCAAGAGCGGGCGCAACTCAGCTGGATGGCCGCCACCTGGGGAGGCCCGTTCACGCCGCCTCCCCCACGCCCCCCTCCGGGCCGCCCCACGCCAATTTTCGGAGCAGCATTGTAGGATACCAAAACCAGTGCGGCAGTTTACTGGACATCACCTGGGTGCCATCCACATCTCAGTGCGTTCTGCTGCCTTAGGACTATTCGCACAACAGACCGCTACTGACGAGGCCTCCCCCCGCACCTCCCGGGACGCCCCACGCTGTTTTTCTGAGCTGCATTGTAGGATCCCAAAAACCAGTGCGGCACCCAGGTGACATCACCTGGGTGCCGTCCAGAACTCAGCACATTGTGCTGCCTTGGGACTATTCGCACAAAAGACAGCTTCTGACCATTGTTTCTTTTTTTTGTCAAAAATGTTTAAATGTTTGTTACAGTTTTTGTTCCGTTCGTTATATTTAAAAGTTAATAAAGTTTTATAATCCTACTTTGTTGGAGTGCTATATATTTTTAAAAAATCGGGTGAATGGGGCCTTGAATCGGGTTATTGTCATGTGTGGGCTTTGCAAGTGTACTGCTACAGGATCGGACATTTCAAACTCAAATGCACGTTCTTTTTCTTACCTTTCCGAAGCATGGAGCGCAATAGCAGGCAGAGAAAGGGTGATGCAAGTGTTGAACACTGCCTGGCCTGGTAAGTTGCTGGCAGTGCCCCTCCCCCCCCCCGCCCACTTCTGAAAGAGGACACACACACACCGCCGCCCCGAGTACTTCACAGATCTTTAAAAGACCATGCGCTTGTTCATGAGGCTTAAATGGTTTATCACCCCTTCTAGAACCCCTGCATCGACCCTCTGACGTTTCCTGGAAGAATTACCACGTAACACAATACCAAGCCTTGTCAGCTGAAACCCCCGAGAAATCGTGGGGCATATTATCAAGGGGGTTTATCTCCGCTTTTTTGGCTTTAAAAGCCAAGAAAGCGGAGATAAAATTATCTCCCTATTACCAAGCTGTCGCTAACACCAGTTAGTGACAGCTAAAAGGAGATAGCGACCATCTTGGGCCCCGCTTTGCATGTCAGTGATATTTATCACTAATGACATGCAAAGTGGGCGTGCCAAGATGTTAGCGACTGGAAACAGTCCTTAACATCGCTATCTCCTATTACCAACTTTTGGAGATATTCGCGCTAAGCGCGAATATCTCAAAAAGCTAACACCTGCCCTGAGCAGTTCTTAGCCATGTTATCCAATGGGAGGTGGATAACATGGCTAAGAGCATTTGCTCGATAATGCATGAATATCGCTGACTTTTCAGTGATATTCATGCATTGCGGCCGTTTTTTATTGCATTTGCGATAAACCTTGCTAATAGCAAGGTTTATCTGCGATAAAAATCGCCGATGAGCGGCGATAATTTTTGTCTCTAAACAAGTTAGAGACAAAAATTATCGCTAGTTGTTGGTAATATGCCCCCGGGTTTTTGCTTGCAGAAATCGGGAGGCGGGAGACTAGCACTGAAATCAGTAGTCTCACGCCTGAATCGGGAGGGTTGGCATGTCTGGATTCTCTACAGCTGGGGCCATAAACTACATCCGCAGGGCTAGGTGATAGCCTGGGACCGGCCTGGCATCTAAAATGGCTGCCGTGCACGACAAAATTGTGGCATTGGAAAAAAGGCAAGATGGCGCAGACAATGTTTATCAATAAGGATTCATTTATAACAAAATATTTTATCGCACTGACAAATTGGCGGTCAACACTTCCTGATTTCCATCGAATCGAACGTTAACAGACGTCACGCAGCAAACAAAAAAAAAGCTCACGCACAGCCGCTGGAAGACATGTATCAACATATATGAGCCTCCTCAGCCACCCTCAGAAAACATAAGGGATTAGGATACGTCTCCCGCACCCCCTTATACCTAGTAATTTAATTAAAACGAAGCACAAAATGGCGAGTTCCCGTTTCGCTACCAGTTTGCGGCCCAGTTCGCGGCCCGTGAAGCGCTTCTACCGTGAAATTTTTTTTTTTTTTATTTTCCTCACGGGACCCTTTAATAACCCCAACAACATTCCTAGGGGGTCAAGAGGGGTATACCTTGCCCCCTTTCATTAAATTCCCCCTTCGTTTTTCACCTCTTCTCTCTCGATCCTACCGAGAGATAAGATGGCGGCCGCTCAGGACTGTTTAGAATGTTGACAGACACCGGGGAGCCAATCAGCTTCGCATCGCAAAGTTCCGTTTCGCGAAAAGTAAGCTGTTGGACTCCTGCCCAACCCACACACTGCAGGAACGAGGATATGTCCAATCCGCTTTCCCGACTCACCAGCCACTCTCTGACAGGCACAGATGAGAAAGCTGCTGACTCAGAAATCCACCCATGTAACTTGGCACAAAAAGGAACACCCGCCTCCTTCTTCTGCTCCTGCAAAAAGGGAAACAACAAATACACCCAACAGTTATGTTTCAGTCCCCAGTCTTACCTCTAAGGCATATATCCATGTCCAACAAACATCATCACACACACTTACCATAAGCGTGAGGAGGCTTTGCTTCAAGGAGTTGACAAATGAATTAGAACCTATATCCCAAGACAATGTCTCTTGGAGGAATTAGGTACTGGATTATATGATTTGTAAGGGTGTTTTGGGCGTGGGCGAGTAATAAGTCTACAGGGTAAAAAACACACCGATAGCAATGGTATGTACAAAAACCCCCTGTTATTGTGGTTTGGGGAAAGGGAAACTAAACAAATCCAAGGACGTGAGCCTCTTCCGCGTTGTTGAGATAGCAAAAGGAAAGAGGAAACCCAGCCGGGTTCCTCTCGCGGATCGGCCCAAAACGTCACGTCCACCTAAAATGAGGTGGACGGGAAGCGCAAAAGCGGCAAGGGATCGCGCTGCGGCGCGAGTGTTACTGGTATCTCCGCGTCTCCATGACAGGAGAGCGGCGTGCACCGGCGCTCTGCAAACAGGAGCCCCTGAAAGCAGGTACGGATCCCAATTGCGCTTCCTCTAAAGTAAAACAATAACGAGGGCTGGCCAAAAAATAACCAGGACACTGACTAACTTCTAGCTACAGGGGACCCAAACGGGGAAAAGGGGGAGTAACAAAAATAAGGTATAAACCAAAAAACGAGGCACCAGGACAAGGAAATATATCAGGATACGGGACAAAAAGGCAAATATAAGGGGAATAGGGAATTCTCTTCTTCTTTCCACGAGCCCGTGAAAAGACAGCAACCAACAACAGGAAACTCCGGAGCCAGGATGCAGGAACCCACAGGTTAGCAATAACAAGCATAGACATAAGGGTAGGACTCCTTTTTATGCTACTGGTGTGTCATGTGATGTTATTAGACATGGTCAACGAGAGAGGACTGGGGACCTAATCCTAACAGTACCCCCCCCCCCCAACAATCCTCCCCACCGGTCGGGGTTTTCGGGGATGCTGCCTGTGGAATATTCTCACCAGCCGAGGCGCATGCACTCCTCCAGCCGGTTCCCATGTCCTATCCTCCGGGGCATACCCCTTCCAGTCTACCAGGTAATACAACCTACCCCTCCTTCTTCTAGAATCAAGAATGGCCTGCACTTCAAACTCCTCTTCGCCATCCACTAATACGGGGGCAGGAGGAGGTAAGACCTGATCTGATGGGATGAAGGGCTTCAGCAAAGAAGTGTGGAACACCGGGTGGATTTTATAGTCCGAGGGTAATAACAACTTCATTGCCACAGGGTTGATGACCTGAACCACTGGAAAAGGGCCTACATACCGGGGCTGTAGCTTACGAGAACCCTGTAGTCTTAATTTACGGGACACCAACCATACTTGGTCACCCACTTTATACCCAGGAGCTGGGACTCTATGTCGGTCCGCCTGCACCTTCATAGCTGCCTTGGCGTCCTGTAAGCTGCTCCTAGCCACTTCCCAGATGTCTCCCAACCGTTTACTGACTTCATCAATGGCTGGCATGTGCCCAGTGGGTTGGATGGCGAGGGCTCTAGGATGAAATCCCATAGAACAAAAGAAAGGTGACATGCCCAAGGCCGAGTGTACACTGTTGTTATATGCGAATTCCGCTATGGGCAAGGCCCTCACCCAATCACACGAAAGGGACGTAGTCAAGCATCTCAAAAACTGTTCCATCGTCTGGTTGGTGCGTTCTGTCTGCCCATCTGACTGGGGATGGTACGCAGATGACAAACGTATATCCATCTTGAGCACCAGATGGAGCTCCCTCCAGAAATGAGACACAAACTGCGCCCCCCTGTCTGATATGACGGCTGTGGGCAACCCATGTAACCGTACTATTGAGACCAAAAACTCCCATGCCATTTCCTTTGCCGTGGGAATGTTTCGAAGTGGCAGAAAGTGAGCCATCTTGGTAAACAAGTCTACAACCACCAAGATAGCGGTAAAACCGGAAACCAAGGGAAGGTCTGTGACAAAATCCATGCTGATGGTGTGCCAAGGGGAAGGGGGTACTGCCAACGGCTGTAACAGACCCGATGGCTTACTGTGTGAGGGTTTATTGATGGCACATACAGGGCAAGCTGTCACATATTTATGGATGTCCTGGGCCACCGTATCCCACCAAAACCACCTCAAACACAACTCCTTGGTCTTCCCGATACCCGGGTGCGCAACTAAAGAGGATGAGTGACACCACTCCACCACCTTTTGTCTCAACTCGGGAGGAACGAACAACCTCTCCCCCTGATACAACAACCCGTCTCTGAGTACCACCTGAGGCAATTGTAACCAAGGGGCCACATCCATATTGCGCAACAGATCTTTAATAGTCGAAGCAAATTCTTCCACTGAAACTACTCCCACAATCCTCCTACTATCCAGCATAGGCCTGTTTTCCTTCCCTGCTTTTACTTCCTCTGGATCAACATGAATCCGGGACAAGGTGTCTGATTTAATCTGTTGAGCGGCAGGTCTGTAAGTGATAATGAAATCATATTCATTGAAAAACAAGACCCATCGCATTTGTCTGGGTGTCAAAGCCCTGGCTGATCTGAAGAACTCCAGATTCTTGTGATCTGTGTAGATTGTAACTGTATGCCGGGCCCCCCACAGATAATGGCGCCATTCTTCGAAGGACAATTTTACTGCCAGTAATTCCCTCTCTGCCACCGTGTAATTACATTCGGCCGGCAGCAATGTTTTTGAGAAATAGGCGATAGGGTGCATATCTCCCGTCCCCCCCTCCCTCTGGGACAAGACACCACCTACTGCACTTGCGGAAGCATCCGTTTCCACAAAGAAGGGAAACGCCGGATCTGGGTGAGCCAGTACTGGAGCGGTTGTAAAGGTTTCCAACAATAACCGAAAGGCGTTCTGAGCCTCCGGGGACCACTCAAATGAAATCCCTTTTCTCAACAGGCGGGTCATTGGTGCCACAATGTCTGAAAAGTGGGAGATAAAGCGCCGGTAGAAATTGGCAAACCCTAAAAGTACCTGTATGTGCTTCACCGTTGTAGGCACCGGCCAGGTTAATATAGCTTGTATCTTTTTGGGATCCATTCGTATCCCTTCAGAGGAGATGAGGAAACCCAAAAACTCCACCTCCTTAGCATCAAACTGACACTTTTCAAGTTTGGCATAAAGCCGATGTTCTCGCAGTTTCTGTAGCACTTGTTTGACATGAGCATGATGGTCAGCTCCGGTCTCAGAGAAGATAAGGATGTCATCCAAGTAAACTATTACTGTCTTATCCAGATGTTCGCTCAGGACCTCGTTTATAAAATACTGGAACGCCGCCGGCGCGTTACACAAGCCGAACGGCATCACACAGTATTCGAATAACCCATGTTTCGTTTTAAAAGCCGTCTTCCACTCATCACCGGGCCGCACCTGATCAGGTGATATGCTCCACGCAAGTCCAATTTAGAGAATACCGTGGCCTTGCGGAGCTGATCCAGCAACACGGGGATGAGCGGAAGAGGGTACCAGTTTTTAATAGTGGCCTTATTTAATGTCCGATAGTCCACACAGGCCCTCAGAGTGCCTTCCTTCTTTGGGATGAAAAAGATGGCTGAAGAAACAGGAGAGGATGAAGGACGGATAAAATTAACCCTGGGCAAAGAACTACGCTCCGTTTGCGGAGTTTGCGGAGTTTTGGCAACTCCGCGTTCCGCGGAGTTGCGTAGCTGCCGATAACTCCGCTATCCGGTGTCGCGCGCTAAATAACATTATCGCGTGCGCGGCAATGGCTTACCTTGGTTCTGCGTTCGCTTTTTCCCGGTCGCGTCGGCCACCATGTTTGTAAACCCTTCCGTGCAGCTGTGCGAACGCGATAACGTCATTGGAAGCGCGATAAAGCCATAAGGACGCGCGAGTATGTTTGTTGGTAAGATCGAGTTGCCGAACACGCAGAACCTGCAATCTTGCACAGAATAACTCGCGAGCATGTTAAAAGTTAAACCATAATAATAAATTACCATTTTGGTTAGCAAACAAGTGAGAAACCCCTCAAAGTTGTACCTTTGGATGTATTTTTTGGGGGGAAGGAGTCCTCTTTCTGTTTCTACTGTATTTTTGAATATTAAGGAGGAAGGGCTCTGGAGTTTACAACTTCCTGTTCCTGTCCACCAGGCTCCTCCCAGTGCTTTGTCCATGAGGTGGTCACTTTCATTTGGATTTTGAGCTGGCAGGATCACTTTCTGTGTGTGTTGGCTGCATTACTGCTTTTTTTGAATCTTACTGAGGACTTTTGGATTTTGAATTCTCTTTTTCAAGTAAGTTCAGTAATGTATGAGTGAGTATGATGTTGTAGACTTGTGTTTGTTTGATTTAAAATGTTTTAACTACAGTATTCATTCCTTGATTTAAATTATTGACGGGTGCCTACTTTTATGAGGTCCCAACTTGTATTTCTTTTTAAATTTCATCCAGGCTACATAGAGAGGTACCCATGGGTAAAATCATAATTCTGTGTTTAAATTTTTATTCAAGTTTGTAAACAAACATCATGGCTGGCATTGGATTATGGTCATCATTATGCAATAGCAATGTCTGCTGTGGAATTTCTGTTTGTGTAATGAAAAAGTTTTTTTATTTTTTTAAGCCAATAGCTGACCCTAGTACTCCATGTAGTTAGTGTGTAGGCATGTTTGAGTTCATTGTAATAACTTTCTGTGGTTGGCCTGGCCATGTGTTGTTGGCGGCCATTTTATGTTTCCCAGCCACTTTGGTCTTGCCATAGGCCTCCAAACTTGTGGCCTACTCTTCCAGTAGGCCAGAGGTACTAGTCATAGGGTCATGAAAGGTAATCAACTGTTCTTCTGGTGTACCTCTAATTAGGAAATCATGGATGGACTGGTTTGATTTAGAAAATCTTATGTTTATGTGTGGGGTATGTCAGGTTTCGGGTGTCTGTCAATTTCTGCCATTAGGTAACCCTAGGAATACAGCTCGGGTAGTTTTGGTAACGTCGCGCCGTGTGAGAACGCGACCTTACCTTTTTTGTCTTGTTCGCGCGCTCAATGTACTGGCTCGGGAACGCGATAACGACTTTTCACTCGATTCGCGTTGCCGAACACGCCGATTTTGCATTCTCGCGAACAATATGTCCCGAGTTGCATAAAAGTTCCTCGAAAATGTTTAATGTGTCCCCTGTGCTACCAAAAAGTCCTCATTTTTGTGTTATTTACTTATTTGGTTGGAGTTTTGTCTTCCTGGAGCATGGGCCACTCCCAGTTCCTTTCTGTCCTCTATGTAATGATTTCTTGTTTATGGTTGGGGTGACCAATTTGGGGGGTGGTGTCTGGTGTGTCCATTTTGTGAAGCTAAGCATTGTCCCTTTGGCATAGGCATTTATTGTCTGTCCTCTCTTTCTTTTCATGTAGTGGTGAGGGCCATTTTGTGTGTACTTACTTCCTTTGTGATGATTCTGCTATGTTGTTGTTGGTGGGCAGGCCATGTGGTGGCGGCCATTTTGTGTATGCTTCCTTTGTGACTGATTTTGCCATGTGGTGGAGGCCATTTTGGGTGCATCCCCTTTCCATGTTGTTTTTGGGTGTCCCTGTCCTCCTGGCCCTATGGAGGCGGCCATTTTCTGTGTCCTTCCCTGGTTCTCTTCTTTTGCCATAGCCATCCAAGGCTTTTGTAGGTACTACCACTCACAGCCATAGGTGCATTCAAGTTAATCAACTATTTTTGTGGTGTAACTTTAATTACACCGTGTATGGCTTTGGATTGCTTCACATTTTTTTGTAATGGTGGTACTTTTAGTTTTTTGGTTGCTTGTGTGTAGCTATTATGGCACTCCCTGCCATTAGGTAACCCTAGGAATACAGCTCGGGTAGTTTTGGTAACGTCGCGCCGTGTGAGAACGCGACCTTACCTTTTTTGTCTTGTTCGCGCGCTCAATGTACTGGCTCGGGAACGCGATAACGACTTTTTACTCGATTCGCGTTGCCGAACACGCCGATTTTGCATTCTCGCGAACAATATGTCCCGAGTTGCATAAAAGTTCCTCGAAAATGTTTAATGTGTCCCCTGTGCTACCAAAAAGTCCTCATTTTTGTGTTATTTGGTTGTAGTTTTGTCTTCCTGGACAGGCCATGTGGTGGCGGCCATTTTGTAGGTACTTCCTTTGTGCATTTATCATTGGCCTCCCTGCTTTTGGTCTGATCTGATAGTAGGACAGAGTCCCAGAGGTGGTAGTTAGTTACTAGTTAGCGGGGCTGCTTTATGTAGCTGTTTCTATTTGGTCTATTTAATTACCATCATTACGGCATGTGTGTATGCCATTGCATTTCCAAGTTGGTTGTCTGGGCAGGGGGGTAGGTAACTTTTTTGTGTGTGTAATAATTTTATGACTTGTATGTGTTTTTGCAGTGAAGTTTTACAAACTCTTAGCCATGGGGTATTTTGATTTTCCTTGCATTAACCTGTCATGACTCATGTGTAGCAGGCAACCTCCTTTTTCTGTCCATATTGGTATATGATAGGCCTGCTTGACTTTATTATTGGTTATTTCTGGACTTCATGTGGCTGGGAGCTGTGGTGCTCGTACTATTAGTCTTCTTTTTTGTGTTTTATACATTGCCCTGTGTGTCTTTCAATTGTTCATGTGTTGGCTTACTGCTTGTTTGACTGACGTTTTCTGTCTTCTTTGCTTGTAGGTGCACAGAAAAAGACTGAGGAGGTGCTGGCTGTTTTCATCCATCGCCCGTTCAACTGCCAGACGGACGTCCTTCAATTGTACGCCACGTGTGGTGTGTGACTCATCTGACCACACATCTCTGCAATTTGTGCTACTGAGTGCTGCTGTGTGCTGCTGACATCAGAAGAAGATGGGTCCTAAGAGAGCAGGTAGCAGGTCCTCCACCACCAAGAAAGTTGCTGAGAAGAAGGTACAGAAGAAGGAAGTGTCACTTAAGGCTGGTATGGACCCCCAAACCTTTTTTGGGCCCCCAAAACGTACGCCTGCAGCAGCGGTGTCCGTGGTGCAAGCTGGAGCCAGCACATCCGCATTAGTGGGGGCAAGCCACCAACCCAGGGCCAAGCACATGAGGGTCCAAGAGGTAGCCGACCTAGTATTACAAAGCAGTGATACTGAGCCTGAACTTAACTTATCGCTGTCTCAAAGTAGCACACAATCCACGCAAGATGAAAGTGCTGAACAACCGCCGCCAGCAGTAGATGTTCAACAACCACAACCACTTCCCGCAATAGTTGTTGAAAAACCACAACCACCGCCCGCAATAGTTGTTCAACAACAACAACCAAATCCCACAGTAGTAGTTGTTGAAGAACCACAGCACGCTATAGTACTTCCTCAAGAACAACAACCACCGTCTCCGCACGCAATAGTGGAAGTTGTTCCTCCCGATGTCGGGGCAGTTCAGGAAGTAGAGCCTCATTCCGAGCAAGAAGAAGAGGAAGCCACTTCTGGAGGTGATCTACTGTCTTTAAATTTACGAAAGGAAAGGAGGGTTAGTGGCAGTGCATCGAGTTCTTCGCATAGCATCCCTTCAGATGACCTTGATAAGGAATGGCATCCACAACGAAGAACTGAGCATTCAAAGGAGAGGCATCAAAAGACCAGGCTGGGAAAAAGGAAGGATCCGTCAAGGCTTGAACTTCCGGAGTTCGATGTAGGTGAACAGGATACTGATGGTGATAAAGACGGGTCTGACACTGACAATGTCATCATCACAAGCGTTATTCCTGGTGCAGAGGATGTAGAGACCAGCATTTTCACCCTATCCAGAAGGGCTGCGATTAGTGATGAGCAGGTAGCACGTGTAACTCCTACACACTCAGCGCCCAAAGTAACACCAGCTCCCATTTTTGCATCAGCGAAGGCCCGGCAGCGTGCGACATCCAGCGCAAGCGCCACCTCAACAGAAGGAGGTAGTGGCAGTACTAGTACTGAACTGTCACATAGGGAAATTCAACAAAAAGGCTCCAGTTCATCCGGGATTGGAAGTGGGTCCTCCTCTTCCTATGGCAGGAGACAAAAGTTTAGCTCCCCAGTCTGGGATTTTTTTACGGTTCACCCACATCAGGAGAACATTGCTATATGCTCCATTTGTCACACCAATGTTAGTCGTGGTAAGATTGGTACAAACTATGGTACTGGAGGCCCAACGACCCATATGAAAAAAACACACACAAATGTATGGGAGAACCACCTTGCAAGCTTACAAAAAGATGTAAGCACTGGTGTTGGTGGGGAGGATACAGTACTACAAGGTCCACTCATGGAAGAAGAGGGAGACGATGACCTTCTATCTGGGAGTGGTACACCAATGAGCCCTGTCGCCAGCACTGGAGTGGTGCAGTCCAAATCCTCAGCATCAGCAACTTCTCAGTGGCACCAGAGTCAGCCGGAGACACCAAGGGCAAGGAGTGAAAAGTCTGCGTTGAAAGGTGGTCCGTCTAGCAGAACAGACAGAATTACCAAGCAGCTTACCATTACTGGCATGTTTAGGCAGGAGGGAAAGTACGAGCGTAACCACCAAATAGCACGTTTATACAATGCGAAACTTGCAAAAATGTTGGCACTGGACCTTCTCCCATTTTCATTTGTTGAGGCAGTGGGATTTCGGCAATTAGTGGCAACACTCGCCCCAAAATGGGACGTTCCCAGTCGCTACTATTTTGCAAGAGTTGCTATTCCAGCACTACACCACGACGTGCTGGGATTGATTGGGAAAGCCTTACAACAGAGTGTTGTCCATTGTATCCACCTGACAACCGACATGTGGAGCAGTCACGAAGCCACAGCAGATTACATGTGCATCACCGCACACTGGATCTCTTTTGCAGGTGTGAAAGACAAGTTAACATCAGGCCTTCTTGATGTTGCTGGGATTTTCAATGACACTCGCAAACATGCAACTGTAGCCATGTTTGGTATGGAGAAAAATCATACTGCTGACAACATTTTGTCTGACTTTAACAGCAAGGTCTTTGAATGGCTGAAACCAAGAGGCCTTAAGATTGGTTTTGTTGCCACCGACAATGGCAGTAATGTAGTGAGGGCAATGAAAGATGGACAGTATTTCAGGGTACCCTGTTTGGCACACTGCATTAACTTAGTCGTGCAAGACTTTCTGAAAAATGAACTCCAAGTCAGCACCATACTGACCATCTGCAGAAGAATATGCACGCATTTTAACCATTCTTTCAAAGCGCGGAAGCTGCTACGCGTCATTCAGCGGGAGCATAATTTGCCAGTCAAAGCACTGATCCAGGAGGTCCCAACACGTTGGAACTCGACTTATTTCATGCTTGAGCGTCTCTTTGAGCAGTACATACCACTGAATGCTTATGTAATGTCAAGAAGATTAGTGGATCCTACTGTTAATCTTAAAAGCCTGACCGTTGAGATGTGGCAGTGGGACATCATTAAATGCTTGACAGAGATGCTACAACCTTTTGAGGTGTTCACACGTGCAGTTAGCAGGGAGGACTGTACTATGGGCCAAGCCATCCCATTGTTGTACATGCTCGAGCAACAGCTGAAGGAGGTCTGTGAAACATACGAAGGTGACGAAGAAAAAGTTGATGCATGTACCTTGGCCAAGGCCTTACGCAACCGCTTATCTGTAAATGCAAGGCTTAAAATGATTGTGTCAGATCCAAATTACATAACTGCAACAATCTTGGATCCACGGTACAAATTGTTTGTCAGCAGTAGCGCAGTCATTCCTTTTTCAGATGGGGATGTTGCCAATTACAAAAGTTCCATAGCTGTGGAAGCTAATGATTTCGAAACTGAACGGCTGTTACTTAAAGGCCTGACAGTGCCAGCCCAGGACAGTCAAAGTACTCCAGGCCATCCTCCTGAGGCAACTCTGGCAAGTTCATCACAGCATGAGAGCGGTGCGTCCGCTTCCCAGCAGGCACCAACAGTACCAAAAGCAGCACCTACACGATCTGATTCAGCAGACACAACCAAAAGCATAACTGCTTTTTTTCTACAGAAGGGAATGGGTAAGTCCGTTGCTGTTGCAAAGGGGAAAGAGGAGCAGCAAAGCCGAGCACCAATGAACACTGAGCGGATGGTTCAGGCCTATCTGGATGACACAACAGAGGTGTTCATGGAGCAAAGCCCATTGGTCTATTGGTATGAAAGAAGGAGACAGTGGCCAGTGCTGAGCAGGCTGGCGATAAAGTATTTGGCTTGTCCTGTAGCCAGTGTCGCCTCTGAGCGGGTTTTCAGTGCTGCTGGTGCCATTGTGACATCGAAAAGGACCAGTCTCTCCCCCAAAAGCGTCGAGAGGCTGACAATGATAAAAATGAATCAACACTTCATACCACCAGACTATACTGTACGTGAATCAGAGCAGGATGAAGAAAGCGAGCCCGAAGAATTCATCACTGCTGGGTTACATGACCTACTGCTGTCCGGACCCGCAGAGTTTGAGGACGAGCACCTCTTCCCTGACCAATAGGCTGTTAAATTGTGACTTTTTCCCTTCTTTTATTTGTGTTATTTATTTTCTTATTAAAAATGACTTTCTGGTGCAAAACTGCTAATCTTAAAATAAAAAGCTCAACCAAATCCATCCCCACCACTCATTCTTTTAATGTACCTACTGGAGTTGCACACCTGTGCATTTTATTTTCGCTGTATCTTTTTTAGTTACCTCCTGGAGTTGCACGCCTGTGCATTTATGTTCCATGTTGACTGCACTCCTCAGAGTCTTGCTGCATCTTCTTGACTCCCACTCAAGTCAATACAATTCCATCTTGGCAGCCATACATTTGATGTTGTAGATGGAGTATAGTACAATAACAATAATGTAGCCTCTAACAGTCCCTCCATAATAAGTGAACCGTACATGACTACAGCCATCCTCTATTTCATTTGAAATCTGCAACTCATAATAACTGCCTTGCTGAGTCTTACTGTTAAGGCTACCACCTCTGTCTGCAGGCATTCAGAGACGACTCTTCTGTGTCAAAAGAAACTTGAGCAGGCATCCACAACTGAAGTCAACTTGTTGTGATGACTCGCATTACAAAGGCTCGGCAGCATCTGTGATCAATCTTCTGACAGTGAAAGAGAAGAAGAGCAAAACAGGTATAAAAATGAATGATGCCATGCATTGCATTGGATGTATTTTTTGGCTGACTCTGAGCTAATGTGCATGGAGTTGAAGTATACTAGTAACTTCAGTTCAGACTCACGTGATAGCCAATTCTTCCATGTTATTTACTAATAATATAAATTATTTACGCACTTGTGTTCCTACTACTACAGATGCAGTCAGGACTTAATTTATCTTTGCTGTCAGGCGGTTGGATCTGAGCTGATTGATGCACGATGTTTCTTGGAGTGGAATACAAGGTAATAAATAAATACAAATAAGAGTCACAGCACAGTAGACCCAGGCTACTACATGTTTGTGCACAGTGCTGTGGTAGAGTACAATAGTGGTATGATTGATGACTGAGAATGACGCATTGATTTTGTTGATTAATTTTGTAAATGCTAGGTTGCTTTTTCAATTTCATTCACCTTTCTGTGGCTCTGAAATTTTTAGGGAAATGCAGTTTGTATAACGGCCAAACCTGTGTCGTCGTGGGCCTGTTGTTGTGTGCTGGCTCCTGTCTTTTTTTGTACTTCTACATTAAAAATGATATGCAACTAGTAGACTTATACAAATTGTATCCAAGCCGCCTCAGTCTGAAAGTCCTCTCATACGACTACTCCTCTTGTATTGTTTTTTTTATCTTCACTGTATTACAATTTGTTTAGGTCATTCACATTCTTTTGTATTTGCCTTTTCTTTTTCAGGCTGGACATCTTTCACGGTTCACCCACTGCTTTATAGTATGAGCATCAACTCTCATCCTTACCACAGATCCTCATCATCAAGCAATTGGATTGCGGGAAACCAAGAATCATATTCAGCGTGTCCTTTTCTTACGTCCATTGCTTACAATCATTAGCTAGCTGATCAACATCATAAATCATAGTCTTCATTGTTTTGCTTTTGTTGTCTCCAATCTCCATGCGTACTGTTTTTCTTTCTCAAACCTTTCCCAAAACCCCCGTACCCATCCATTAAACAATCCCTAACCCTCTTCCCCCGGGCTGCGTGGTTACATTGAGGTGTGATGTTTCTTACATTAAATATACACCAACAATTTGATCACGCGCTTGCTGGGGCAGATGTGGTCAAAGCAACAATAGTGAAATGTCAACAAGGCATGGCCAGGATCTTCTGCGGCTTCCCAACTCAAGCTCTGTGTATAACACCAAATAATTTACCATTAACATCAAACAACGAATGCATCTAATGAATTGGCGTAATTTTTTGGGTTTAAATGATTTAGAAAAGTTTGACGTTGCCGTGAGTACTACAAGTAAAGTTGAACTTCTTATCTTCTCTTGCACTTTGTTTCCAGTCCCCAAAACCATTGTTTTGTTTCAGTTTAGCAGTTGCAATATTGGGTCACCCATGCAATGTACTGTACTTACTTATACTACCCCCACATTGTCTGTCACGCAAATGACTGTCTCTTTCTTTTTGTCGCTACTGGCAGGGTCTGTCTACTACTATCACAGAAGTTCTGATTCTGAACCACAGATTCTTCGCCATTGTCTTGGAAATCAAATGCAGCCCTTGCAGTGCCACACTTCATGATAAATCATCATCATCTCATCAGCAATCACAGGTAAGATAAGTTTGCAGTGAGGTATAACGCAAGACAGACTGGTCGTTCTTCTAATACTACAAATATAACCCGGTGAGGGTTTACTGCATCTATCTGTTTGCATGTTAAAGATGTGGGCAATATATTTAATTATTAAAATGCACTGTCCGCCGACCTGCATGGCCAAATTAAACCTTGCGAGGTTGCACAACGTACATTATTTGGTGAAACACTCCCCCCTCCAACCCCACAAGAAACGCAAATGAACTTCAAATGTTTTCTTTTTAACATAACTTTGTGTCTCGTTTATTTTAACATAATGTAATATATAACTAAAGATGATACAAAAATAAAATATATATAAATCCTACACCAAGCTGTCCCCCTACCCGCCTCCCCTAACCCCAACCAAATTCCCACGCTCAATGTCATGTAAAAAAAAAGTAAAAACCCAACACCCAATTCCCACCCACCAACAAAAGGATTGAAAAAGGGGCAAACAGGGTCCATCTCATAGCCGGCGGGCTTTTAAGTGTTGATCCACCAGGATCTTTACACGCTCCTCTATCTGTTTTTTAGTCTGACTGCTTTGAGCCTCCAGCCTGGCTACCCGGAGGAGAATTTTTCGCTGGAACTGGCGGCACCTACATTGGCAGCCATGTTGTTGTGGGGGGGTGGACGATGCGGGGAAAATCTGGCAGCGGGCGGCTGCCTGAGCACGCCGACGTACTCCTGCAGGCTTGGGGGCCGGGGCATTGGAAGAGGCAGCAGCTGCTGCCGCCGCCTCCTCCTCCTCCTCCTCGGCCTGAGCCACCAGCCGGCGGTAGGCCTCAACGATGGCCTGCAGTTTCCGCTGACGGGCCCGGACTGCCAGCTCCTTCCTCGTTGGTTTAGAAGGAGTAACTATAAAGAAAGAGACAGAATTGTTGTAATCAAAAATCCCAGCAAATAAAGAACGCAAAATGGATCCAACACATAGTGGGCGGCACAGTACAGTAGCAATAGCAAGCAAGTTGAGTACCTAAAATGTTGTTTTATCTATCTTGAACATTCTACGCCTTATATACTTCATTTGTCTGCCTTTTTTGCACGGCATTATGCCTGCCCTAGTAACATAGTATGGGTGTACTTCAACGGTCACATACGAACACCTGTCTTTTTCATATCTCTTTTTTTTATATCATATACTCTGTGCTTCCGGGAAAAGTGACAGTCTCAAACTAACATTAAATTAACAGTGGCCAGCTAGTACTAATAAATGTCTACTCTAGAGACTATCATTCTTTATATCGCCAACAAACGTTAGGTGGTTTGTGTTTCGCCAGCAACGACCCGGAATGCATCCAGTCGTCCACTCCTTCCCTTGCCTTTGTGTTTAACCAAAACTCCGCTGCCAACACTAGTATCCACTATCCACTAACCACCAATATTGGATGTGTCTCCCACCCACGCAGGCAGCTGTGTTTTCCACTTTCTATGCTTCCACAACAACCCACGCATCCAACTGCTCTCAAACACCTGCATTGCTGATTCCAAAGTATCCTTCTATATTATATGATTAGAGCTTTTTCCTTGCACCTTTCATCATACTTAAAATCAATCTCATGTTAATCCATTGCGGTCATGTAATGTTGTGGATAAGACTTTTTTAGTCTGCCACCAACCTTTCACAGCTGAGTTGTAGTCACATAGAAGAGGCATGTATAACTAATTTTATCAATTCTGGCCGGTGGTAATGCTTTTGCTAAGCTTGGTAATGAGAACAGTGGCGTCATATATTGTCCAGTAGAACTTCAAGTTCACTATAAATATCAGAGTACAGTGAGGAAGTTTTCCCCACCCACCAAGTAATGCGGATCACTATTGAATGTAACTTACCATCGCCCACCGTTGTTGTCTCCTCCCCCGCTGCTGCCGGTGCTGCTGTAGGTGCCTCTGGTGGTCCTCCATTCCCCTCCGGGATCGCCTCTGCTGACGGCGTTGCAGCGCCGCTGCCCCCGTCGGCACTGGTGGATGGTACCGGTTCTGCAAAAATAAAAATAAGTAATTAAGTACACCTTTTTAGATGGATGCACAGCCCCCATTGTACTTGTTCACCAAGAACGGAGTTCTGCAAAACAGTTAAGTACAACGTAATCACTAGTAGTCCACATTGCCTAGTACAGCAGAGTAAGTAACACACTACACATATCAGCATTTATTTGGTATGGTATGGTACCCAAGCTCATCTCATCTATACTGGTACTCTAGTCCTTGGAAAGTTAGACTGAACCATGTAACCTAACCAGTTTACTTTGTACATCAATGACATGTCTACAGTTTTGCGCATGCTACCTCACAGCTTGTTGCGCAGTACGAGGAGACGCCTTTGAGGCCACATGATAGTTCAAAGCATACACCTGAAGAGTTTGGAAAATAGAGGCCCGTATTTACTTTTTGAATGTGGATTGTGGAGTCCAGTTTCCTTACAGCCTCAGGTTACACCTTTTTTTTAGCATGACAGCTAAAAAGTTGAATAAATGTATCTAATGTTTTCATACTGTCTAACGTGCACCACTTTTGTCATTATCTTTCGGCAGATGAGAAGATTTACTTCTACGAAGCAAAGATTTGCAGAGCTTACCAACAAGAGGCATATGCAACCAGTATACGTTCAATGGTGAGGGGTCTCGGACATTTCCCACATTTCCCTATCGTGCACTGGTAGCTGTACAAATGTAGAATACTTTTTATTGAGCCTTTTTTAACTCTGGATTTCTTCTGGTGGCCCTGCCCTTGACGTATTTGACAGAACAACTTAAAAACATTGATGTTACTTACTTAGTTACTTCTAACAAAATAAAGGTTTTGAAGTACCACATTGACTCGGAAGTATATTTTCAGTGTCTGTTGTCTTGTAGACTTACACGAGAAAGTGAGAAAAAGGGGGTTACTTAGGTTATGGATTGTGTAATAAAAGCATTTGGCATCTTCATATTGGGGTTCAGGAAAGGGGTAATTGAATAATTGACCAATGACTGAGCCCATATAGGTTGTCGTTCATTGAATTGTGGGTTCCTCTGAGTTCTGTGACTGAGGTGTAAGACTGTAAGTAAGTAAGGTCCAACCTGCCTATCAACAACAACATCCAATTTTGGGGTGCATACATAGTTATGTATGTCACTGCATAGAAGAATACCCGCAAGAGTAGTAGTGGTATTCATTACTAACGCTTACAAAATAGTAGACCAACATCTGCATGCATACTTGGTTGGTGTCAATTGCCAAAGAAGAGACATTACAGAGGAAAAAGCATAAGACAGGAGTGGACCCTGTGCCTTCCGCTATTCGATCACAGATTTTTTGAAAAGATTGATACCTTAACTAAACAGTTAGGTGAAATGTCATTAATCGGTTGGAAAAAAAGCTCCGTTAGAAAGTTAGGGAAATATCATTGCTCCAAAAGAAAACACTGTTGGACTTACTAGGGACAGCAGCAGGATCCTCAGTAGAGGAGCTCTGTGCCTGTGGTTCACAATCACGTTCACCCGCCGACTCGGTCCCAGCCTTCTGCTTGCCCCTGGGTTCTGTGGTTCATGTAAGAAATAATAAAGAAAGAGAAAACATTGAGTGCTGTGAAACATAGACAGCAAGCATTTCAAAAACCACTGCTACAACATTAAAAGAAACAAACATTGGTCTACCAAATGACTACTGCCTTGCATGATTCACTGACTAGTGTACTTGGTGAAAACAAATCAAATGTTCCATAAACATTCTGATTGCAGATTACTAAGTAACACAGAGGCAGTAAGACCTGAACAACACCACAGATTCAAGAATGTAAGTAGCCATTTCTTTTTCATTTTTTGCCAGCAAAATGCATAGATCGCAAGGAGGAGACATGCTTAACTTTGTGCATACTAACTAACACGAAATTGTACGTTCATGGCATCATATTTTGTTTTGCTACTGACTGAATGCTACTGCTGCCCTACCCACTCAATAAACAAACTACATCAGTTCTATGGAGGGCTGAGGCAGGGGCGGCTATAGGCTCATGGTGGTCCTGGACTCCTGGCCAGGGAGCGTAGGTGGGGGGCCCGGAAGAGGAGGTCGGGGCGGAGAACGGAGGCCAGTGAAGAGGGGGGAGTCAGGGTGTTTGGAAGTGGAACAGAGCCGGAGGCACCAAATCCCTGCCAGGGGCCGCTACGCAAATATGTATCCATCCTCTGAGGATTATTAAATTAAGGATATATATTGGTGGGGTGGCCCCTGGCGTTTGGTGGCCCTGTGCAGTTGCACAGCTTGAACATGCCTAAATCCGGCCCTGGCTGAGGTAAGAAGAACAAAGTAACTTTTGCATTCATTGCCAGAGGAGTATTATTCATGCAGAAGAGAAGGCCGTGAAAAAAAGATACAATATGCATTGCAAACACGTACAATTATCCATCAACGGCTATTTCACTGACGGACAAAGGAAGGACAAGACTCTATTAATAGCATTAAATAACTTCAGTTCTCTACAATAAAGAAAATCTCACACCAATAAACAGCAAAAGCTAGCGCCAAATTGAACATGCAAGAGTCAGTGAAGATGAAGAAGCGCAGCATAGACCAGTGTCATACAATTACAGTAGATATAATAACGGAATACATCGGAAATGTAACTAGGAGCACCAGTCATTGCGTTACTTATTCAGCCAAGATTTACAAAGATACAACAACAATACTTATACTACTATAGAGATATATTATACACACACTTTTTTTTTTGGGTAGCCACTCACCAAGACCCATGACCTCGACGCCAAGCAGGTCCAACAGGTCCTGCTCCCGGTCCAAAATGTCTGCCCAACGGTGGGTCAGCTGGTGGTGGGTACGCCGGATACCGGAGCAGCGGAAGACTGCCCGGCGCACCTTCACCCACCGCCGGAGACGCTCCTCAATATGCTGGTAGCCGGAGCCGGGCCTGCCACCTGCTGCCAACATCAAGGGGAGGTAGCGCTGGATAAAAAAAACCAGGGCAGCCACCTCCTCCTCCCCAAAAAGTTGGCGGGGCCTCACCCCTTGGGGGCGCATTCTGCCGCAAGGCAGCCTAGTTTTTTGGGGCACTGGCGCCTTGCCCTTTGAGCCGCCGCTGCTGCTGGCGCCCTTGACCATGGTTCTGGGTGGAGGGTAGAAGAAAACTAAAAGTTCAAGACGAAAAGGTAGGGGAAAGAAGAAGCAAGGTAAAAGAACAAGAAGGAAGTAAAAAGCAATAGAAAAGTTGTAAAAGTAGAAATAAAATGAAAAATATAAACCTAGGCACAGAGAGAAATAGGTAATAACTAAAGAAAGTTAGAAAAAGTGGGTAAAAAGACAAGGATTAAAGAGATTTTAACAGGATGCAAAAGTAGGCCCAAAACCATAGCCAGAGTGTGTGATCCACAAGATGGCTGCGCCCATCGCGACCGCATGGGTAGGTTCGCGCGATATTTAGCGCGATCACGCACTTTTGTAGTGCGAACGAGAAGATGAGTTCCCGAACATGTCTTGCACAACGCGACCACGTTAATTGTGACCCGGAACAGGAAATAAGGGAACGCAAGCAGGCGGGACAAACCTCTGTGGTAATTTAGCGCGCTAGCCATCCCGAGCATGCAGGCAACGCCCCGAACACGCGCACCGCGCTCCCGAAGACGAAAAACGGCGCGCGAACGGGCCCAGCAAGCAACTCCGCATGCTTGCGGAGCTACGCGTAGTTCGCGGAGTGCAACTACGTCTTCGCGTAGCTCCGCGGAGTCCGACTCCGCGAACTACGCCCAGGGTTAGATAAAACCTAGCTCCAACATCTCATCCAGATATTCTTTGAGATGTCTTTCCTCTGGTTCTGACAGAGCATACACTCTACTACAAGGCAAAGGAATCCCCTCCACTAAGTCTATCCTACAGTCAAAAGACCGATGAGGAGGCAGACTCTGAGCACGACCCTTGTCAAACACATCGGCGTATTCCAGATACTGTTTTGGAACCCCGTTCTCCTCTGTGGCCGCACAGTACAAGGGAGGGACCTTGTCACTGGCCTCGCTATAGCAATGTTTCAAACAATAATGCGAATCAAGCGTGACAAGCCATAGTACCCAATCAATCCTGGGATTGTGTTCTTGGAGCCAAGGCACCCCCAGTACCAAGCCAAAAGAAGGCGCGTCTATCAGATCGAAAACCACGCACTCAGAATGACAATTGTCACATAACAACCGCAGTGGCATAGTTTGTCTAGTAATACACCCAGACGACAACTCAGTCCCGTCTATCGCGCGTACCGGCTCTGGCTGTTTCTTATACTGGCAAGGCACACCTAGTTTCTCTGCTAGGGAGATGTCAATGAAATTACCAGTGGCCCCTGAGTCCAACAACACAGAAACAGGCACCCTTTGATATTCCGCCAACAGCAGCTGTGCCGAAATCACAAAATGTCTGGGCGCCATATCCACTGCTCCCAACACCTCATACTGTTCTCTTCTATGCACCGTTAGGGGTAGCCTTTCCACCTGTACATATGCCACCTTTTTACCAAAACCAGATCCAGACGGTTTAACGGGACACTCTCTTGCAAAGTGACCTCCTTGTCCACAATAGAGGCATAAGTTCTGATCCCTCCGTCTCTTTCTTTCCTCAGGCGTAAGGGGCCCCCTGATCCCTCCTATTTCCATAGGTTCCGGCTTTGCTTCACCAGGTTGCTGTTTCACTTCAGTCTTTATAAAGTTCCCTCGAGAAACCTGAAAACGACCACGATCCCCACGGCGCTCTGATAGCCTGTGATTCAATTTGACCACTAGATCTATAAAAGCGGCACACTCCTCCCGGGGGTCCACAACTTGTGAAACCACGTCCTTCAATTCGTCATTAAGACCCTGGTAAAACAAGGATGTCCGCTTATCGGCCGGCCAATGTGTCTCTGCAATCAGACGATTAAAAGATGCTATATATGTCAAAAGATCCTGTCGACCCTGTCGTAGTTTCAGTAATTCTGAATCACTAGCTTGCATGAAAGCATGCTTGGCAAACAACCCCCTCATCAGTTCTTTGAATGCATTGTAATCCCTCAGTACCTGATCATTCCCTTCCACTAAGGGGATAGCCCACTGGGCAGCCGTACCAGCCAGATATGAAAGAGTAAAGGCTACCTTCGCGGCATCATCAGGGAATGCACCAGGTCGACACATAAAGTGTAACTGACACTGGTTCATAAACATCCCATACTTCCCACTGTCCCCATAAAACCTTTCAGGCGGAGCCAGGGGAACAGGAACGGGGGAGTTTACAGTGATAGCTACAGGGGTACTTCCTCCAGGGTTGCTCTGTCCCGCCCCCCCATAATGGAAAGTAGCCGGATGTATTACAGGATTTTGGGCTCTAGGCTGGGACTGTGCCTGTGCTCTTACTGCAACCAGCTCTTGTCTCAATCCTACATTCTCCTGTCTCAATTCCTGTACTTGGGCCTGTAAAGCAGCAAGGGCACCCATTATATCAATCATGGAGGGGGCTTCCGCCCCAGCCATGGCCCCTCCGCTTTCGTCCATCCAAGTTCAGGCAGTGTAGTTTAACGTGGGCTTGTTATTCTGTTGGACTCCTGCCCAACCCACACACTGCAGGAACGAGGATATGTCCAATCCGCTTTCCCGACTCACCAGCCACTCTCTGACACAGATGAGAAAGCTGCTGACTCAGAAAAGGGGGTGGAAAATTATAAGGCAACCACACCTTCCACCCATGTAACTTGGCACAAAAAGGAACACCCGCCTCCTTCTTCTGCTCCTACAAAAAGGGAAACAACAAATACACCCAACAGTTATGTTTCAGTCCCCAGTCTTACCTCTAAGGCATATATCCATGTCCAACAAATATCATCACACACACTTACCATAAGCGTGAGGAGGCTTTGCTTCAAGGAGTTGACAAATGAATTAGAACCTATATCCCAAGACAATGTCTCTTGGAGGAATTAGGTACTGGATTATATGATTTGTAAGGGTGTTTTGGGCGTGGGCGAGTAATAAGTCTACAGGGTAAAAAACACACCGATAGCAATGGTATGTACAAAAAACCCCTGTTAGTGTGGTTTGGGGAAAGGGAAACAAAACAAATCCAAGGACGTGAGCCTCTTCCGCGTTGTTGAGATAGCAAAAGGAAAGAGGAAACCCAGCCGGGTTCCTCTCGCGGATCGGCCCAAAACATCACGTCCACCTAAAACGAGGTGGACGGGAAGCGCAAAAGCGGCAAGGGATCGCGCTGCAGCGCGAGTGTTACTGGTATCTCCGCGTCTCTGTGACAGGAGAGCGGCGTGCACCGGCGCTCTGCAAACAGGAGCCCCTGAAAGCAGGTACGGATCCCAATTGCGCTTCCTCTAAAGTAAAACAATAACGAGGGCTGGCCAAAAAATAACCAGGACACTGACTAACTTCTAGCTACAGGGGACCCAAACGGGGAAAAGGGGGAGTAACAAAAATAATCTATAAACCCAAAAACGAGGCACCAGGACAAGGAAATATATCAGGATACGGGACAAAAAGGCAAATATAAGGGGAATAGGGAATTCTCTTCTTCTTTCCACGAGCCCGTGAAAAGACAGCAACCAACAACAGGAAACTCCGGAGCCAGGATGCAGGAACCCACAGGTTAGCAATAACAAGCATAGACATAAGGGTAGGACTCCTTTTTATGCTACTGGTGTGTCATGTGATGTTATTAGACATGGTCAACGAGAGAGGACTGGGGACCTAATCCTAACATAAGCGGACCGGAGCGCAGCCCGGAGCGCTGTTACAGATATATATCTTGTTTTGAACGTTAATTTCTCAAAATCCACTGGAGCACATATATTGAGACCTAGCAAAGGCACATCGGGCTAACAGTCCCTACAATTTTGCCAAGTTTCGTGCAAATCCATTCAGCCGTTCGAGCTAAAAGTGAGGCCAAAGGCCCTATGGAAATTAACATGGGAAAAACGCGTTTTGGGACCCCCCTTTTTTCTCGGCCCCCCCCTTGACGAAACCCCCCCAAATTTTCAGGGGCTGCTCAGAAACAAAATGTGCCATTTTCCTGAAAATTGCAGCCGATTCCGTCCACAAACGCCAAAGTTAGTAGACATAGAATTTTCAAAAGTCCCATAGACAAAAAATCCTAACTATATATACCTACTGGCGACCGCCAGTAGGTAATATATATATATACATATATATAGACCATATGCCATTTAGCAATTCCAACAGCGGGTCCCTTCAGTTTGGAATTGGTGTTCTAGGGTGATGGGGAGCTTGGTGGTTTGGTCTTTAGGTAAATTAACCCTGTCCTGGCATCAGTGTTCCAGGATTGGGAGGTTCACCATTTGGCAGATTGATCTGGACTTGACCCTGATGATGTCTTCTGCCTGACACCCTGTGAATATCCAAATGCCTCCCATGAGGTCTATTTGAAGAGTACTCCAGTGGTTCTTTGTACACCAGAAGAATGACTAGAACCTTTTGAGAATTTTTGGGAATCGCTGTGTGAGGACTTTGCCGGGCATATGCTGTCCACTATTCTAGTGGGCACCTTGCACCAGTCCAAACGACCCTTATTGATTGTAGGTTTAAAGACAGCCTATATAGAAAGCTATCCTAGTGGCAACTGTGGAGAACAGCCTTCAGGCTAAGTCTTGAAGGAATGTAAAGCAGCTTCTTTTTAAGTATGGACGAAGTTTGCGAATTCACGTTCCGCGAATTTGAGCGGAATTGCACTCGCAATCTGCATAATTTGCGTGTTCGCGGGCTTTTTGAGTGTTTGCAGGCCGTTTGCAGCGCATCGACAGCGAACTTACCGATGCGGTCTTACATGGGGGCGGCCATCTTGTTATCGTTGCGTATTTCCGGTTCCATGGGCTAGCTGCGTTTTTGCGTGCTCGCGGGGGTAATATCACGCAAACTTACACACAGGGTCCTCTATGGGGGCGGCCATCTTGTTTTTCATTCATAGCAATGGTTTTGGGCATGATATCCTTTCAATCAATCTCTAATCTTTGCAATCCTTTGTATTTCTGAACTTTTTTTTGCACTTTTTTTGCTTATTATCTATCTATCTATCTATTGTCCTACATCTATATTTTGTGTTTTGTTCGACTTTTCGTTACTTTATTACCTACTTTATTTGTTTAGCTCTCTCTAATTTTATTTCATTTTCACACCTATTCTTTACTTCTTGTGCCAAGGCCCATGGCAAAGGGAGACGACAAGGGCAAGGGGAAGGGCCCAGCACCCGTAGCCGGCTCCCTTGCGTGTGTTTGAGGGGGGAGAAAGCCCAGGCAAGGGAGATATTCTCTGCAGTGGAGGTGTCCGCCTTGATATTTTATGTTCAGCGACACCTCCCTAAAACCGTGGCAGTAGGTGGGAGGATTCCTTCCGGTTATGGCCTCCGGGACCGTCGCCAGCTGTGAGAGAAGGTGTGCCGGGCCATGCATGTGGAGTCTGGGGTTCGGCGCACCTACCAGCAAGCGAAGCACCGGTGGTCTGACATCCTCGACCGGGAGCAGGACATGCTCCACCTGCTAGGATTTGAGATCCCTGGCCTTGGTGAGTAGCTATTTAATAACTACTTTGTTTTCTTCTGCTCTGTTATGTTGCTAATCTATTTTTCCTGAAGAGTACGAATGTTGCTGATTCGATTACATTGCAGGTAAATTAATGTTTAAATAGCTTCTGTCATTGCAGGTGCTCGCCTGGTTATTGGCGTTGCTACTATGCTAACTTGTCTACTTCTTTGTACTCCTGCTGCTGCCACTTTGAAGAGATAGTGGTGGATTGATACGTTGAGTATATTATTTATTACTTGTTATAGGACATTTGTTAGTGGTCTGCAATCATGATGACGGACTGTGTCTGTCACGCGACGTCTCATGCTGCTGAGTGATGGCAGTCGTAGTAGAACCTTTTTGTTGTTGGTGTAGTTAGTGAATTACATAACTTTCCTATTAGACGGTCTGCGAATCCTGCAATACTGTACTACTATCCTCCTAGTTGACCAGATCAGATGCAATTGTTGTTAATTTGTTTCCCCGAGATAATTTTAGATTGTGTTCAAAGAAATCAAATATTTCAAAAAAACAATCATCCATGTTGTGTTTCTTTATTTCATGATCATCAGCACCTCCCAGGGGCAAGGCGACTGAGACTCCAGTGGAAGAGGTGGACAGGATCGGTCCCTTGCAGGCTCTTCTGCTGGCCCCAGTAAGTTGTTCTATTGTTATATTAATACTTATACTTCACTAAATTTTACAGATCCTATTCATTACAAACTGTTTCCTAATTCTATGTTTTACAAAATAATCTTTGATCTTCTTCTAATCTAGAATACTTTCTACATTCTTATCCTGCCTCTACCATCACTCTCTGTGCTACTACTATTTACGATGATGAGTCGGTCTGTGTAGGTAGCTAAGCTTTCCCAGTCGGCAAGCGGTGTTAAACAAAACTCTGATCCAGAAATAGCTCTAGGCACTGAGTGCAGTCCTCTGGGTTGCCCCTGCTGTCTATTCCAGTTTTCCTAATGTAAGTGATTTGACAATTTCCATCAATAAAATGTCATTGTGTACACCAATTAAAAGGTAGCAGTGGCCTTTTTGATTTGAGAGGAACACAGTGTTTCAGGGACTATGTTGCACATAAAGAAGTATGGACAAGAGAAATAGGACATTGTTGATGATAGGTGCAGTTCGACTTTCGACATACCTCAGTCCAAACAGAAGTTGAACCCCCAATCCCCTGACCGACTATCTAGTGTGCCTGACCAATGATTTTATGACCCAGAAGAAAACTACCACCGAGTCCCGGCCTATCTGAGTCACTGAAACATGACTGCCAAGTACAGTAGTTCACACCTTTCCGCTCACTCACTCATGAACAAAAAACACACAGTGTTTGTTAGTTTTAAAGTTTTATTTTCAATTAAGAAATGAAAACATTATTTCTTTATTTTTAATAGCGTAGTATTCGGAGCGAGCAATGGTGATGGATGAAGATGATTTTAAAGTTTAAACAACATTCACGTGAATGAAATTAATATTACTCAAACTTAATAATAGTTAACAGACACATGAAATTATTAGAATAACTGTGTGGGAGCCCCCACCTTCTTTAAAGTACTTAAAGTACTGCTGGTGATGACTTACTAGTAGGTGGTGAATCGTCCTGTTGGCAGAAGGGCACTGGAAAAATGGTGCATATTAGGCAAGCATTCATCAGTTGTCATAAGAAGTGTAGCATTTAATGGAATAAGCATATAAAAGGTTAACAACCTCCCCAAAACCGTTACTCTTTTTCAATCCCAGTAATAAAAAATGTGTTATGTAACATTTTCTTCCATTACGAGACAAAATAGGGAATTGTGTATGGCATCTGAAAATATGGAATGTTTTTCCTAGACTGCAAAAAACACAGTTGATGGACAGAATGTAGAACAATGTCATACATTCACCACAGTACAAGGATCTGGGCCTAAATCCATCGTTATTTTGCACTCCACACCACCCTGGGTTAGACACTGGCTATATGCAAATCATCTCTGACCCTGTGTCTTATGGGAACAGTCCAGTCTGAACTACCAAGCCATGTCTTTCCCAGACAGGAATCAAGCATCCAAGGACCGGTTTCTGGCTATCAGCCTTCATCAGCCTGGATAGCTTGACTCCAGTGGTGTGGAGAGCCTGGGACTCACGTCTGAGTATACCCAGCACACTCGGGTTGAAAATTGCAAAAAACACAGTTGATGGACAGAATGTAGAAATATGTCATACATTCACCCCCGTACAAGGATCTGGGCCTAAATCCATCGCATTTTTTGCACTTCACACCACCCTGGGTTAGACGCTGGCTATATGCAAATCAGCTCTGACCCTATGCCTCATGGGAACAGTCCAGTCCGAACTACCAAGCCATGTCTTTCCCAGACAGGAATCAAGCATCCAAGGACCGGTTTCTGACTATTAGCCTTCATCAGCCTGGATAGCTTGACTCCACTGGTGTGGAGAGCCTGGGACTCACGTCTGAGTATACCCAGCACACTTCGGGTGAAAATTGCAAAAAACACAGTTGATGGACAGAATGTAGAACAATGTCATACATTCACCCCCGTACAAGGATCTGGGCCTAAATCCATCGTTTTTTTGCACTCCACACCACCCTGGGTTAGACACTGGCTATATGCAAATCAGCTCTGACCCTATGCCTCATGGGAACAGTCCAGTCCGAACTACCAAGCCATGTCTTTCCCAGACCGGAATCAAGCATCCAAGGACCGGTTTCTGGCTATCAGCCTTCATCAGCCTGGATAGCTTGACTCCAGTGGTGTGGAGAGCCTGGGACTCACATCTGAGTATACCCAGCACACTCGGGTGAAAATTGCAAAAAACACAGTTGATGGACAGAATGTAGAACAATATCATGCATTCACCCCAGTACAAGGATCTGGGCCTAAATCCATCATTTTTTTGCACTCCACACCACCCTGGGTTAGACACTGGCTATATGCAAATCAGCTCTGACCCTGTGCCTCATGGGAACAGTCCAGTCCGAACTACCAAGCCATGTCTTTCCCAGACCGGAATTAAGCATTCAAGGACCGGTTTCTGGCTATCAGCCTTCATCAGCCTGGATAGCTTGACTCCAGTGGTGTGGAGAGCCTGGGACTCACGTCTGAGTATACCCAGCACACTCGGGGTGAAAATTGCAAAAAACACAGTTGATGGACAGAATGTAGAACAATGTCATACATTCACCCCAGTACAAGGATCTGGGCCTAAATCCATCATTTTGTTGCACTCCACACCACCCTGGTTTAGACACTGGCTATATGCAAATCAGCTCTGACCTTGTGCATCATGGGAACAGTCCAGTCCGAACTACCAAGCCATGTCTTTCCCAGACCGGAATCAAGCATCCAAGGACCGGTTTCTGGCTATCAGCCTTCATCAGCCTGGATAGCTTGACTCCACTGGTGTGGAGAGCCTGGGACTCACGTCTGAGTATACCCAGCACACTCGGGTGAAAATTGCAAAAAACACAGTTGATGGACAGAATGTAGAACAATGTCATACATTCACCCCAGTACAAGGATCTGGGCCTAAATCCACCATTTTTTTGCACTCCACACCACCCTTGGTTAGACACTGGCTATATGCAAATCAGCTCTGACCCTGTGTCTCATGGGAACAGTCCAGTCCAAACTACCAAGCCATGTCTTTCCCAGACCGGAATCAAGCATCCAAGGACCGCTTTCTGGCTATCAGCCTTCATCAGCCTTTATCATCAGTTTTTCCTAAACGTCACATCATCTGATGTGGCACAGATGACCACCAGTGCCGGGGCCAGCAGTGCGGAGGTGTCAACTCTAAGGCTGGATGCGGCGGCACCAACAGGAGGAGCTGGGTGGAAGACTCAGCGGCGGCGGACGGCGGTAAGTTATTGTACTCCTTACTCGCAAAGGAGTGTATGATGTACTGTACAGTAGTACACAGTGCACTAGTATAAGTACACTGTACTGTCAAGAACAGTTACTAATTTAGAACTACTTTTTGGGCTATCACAGAGAAGACAGTCAACCTTGACTTGTAATAGCATAAGCGGCGGTACTTCTTGGGTAAACAATGGCCCCCTCTATTTCACTTCAACTCAGCAGGCAAATTTGTATTGTGAAGCCAAGTCATATCAGATATAGTTTAGGGATGTGAAGAACGAAAAGTGAAAGAAGGGTGAAACGAAGGACGAGTGAGTCTTAATATTTATGACTGTAAAGAATGTTTTTTTTTAATGCAAGTCTAGATAAGAAGACGGTGGATTCCAAAATATAATGAAAAGGGTGTTAGTTGGTTGTTGACAAAAATTAATTTTGGTACATTTTAGACATTAAAAAGAATCATAGACATGCTTTGGAAGCCTGGATGTTATCTTCTTTTCCCTCATCGATAGCAGAGGTGTATGATGTAGTAGATCAGACGCTGAGTGGATGAAGTATGGCCAGGGGCAGTGCCACCCCTATAGAAAAGTAAGACCTTCCTATTCCTGCCTGCATGTACTGCTTAAAATACTGCGAGTCTGCGTCATCATGGCTTGTGTCTGTATTTCTTGGGTGCAAGCTGAGTGAGCTGCCATTATGACGGCTACTAAGTTCACGTACTAGTAATTTCTTTTGCAAAACAAGAGAAAAAAGTAAAAAAGGACTTATTTTTGTACTCTCTGACTATGTATGTAGTAGTCCACCCATAGTGCTGCGAGTTGAATTCCTGAAACTCCCAGTAATGTCACAGGCTTACAAAGACGGCACATACAGAGCCTGAATGGTACATCAGCGCCGGCTCCAAAAAAGCTCACCTGTAAGGACTACCTGGAGCAGTTGGGCGAAAAACACCAGTAAGGAGATGGCTGTCCAGGCCCGTAAGCTGGAGGCTATTTGCGCCACTGTGGGCTGGGGAGCAGGAGGAGACAGCAACCACTACAACCTCCTCCAGTGCCCCCGGGGACCAGCAGCCAGAAGCCTCCAGCCAAACAGAGCCGTGGCCCGACAGCCTCCCACCGTCGCCGCACAGCAGCAACAAAATCAGCTGCCCCCCCAGATCCTGGATGGTACGTCAGCCCCGGCTCCGTAAAAGAGTGGACTACGTGGAGCGGTTGGGCGAAAAAGATCAGCGCCAGCTCCAGCACCTATGCAAAGAGCTGCGGGACGTGCAGCACCAGCTGTCCACAATACGCCACTGGAGGAAGTGACTGTCCCTTGCCCCTTTTTTAAAGACTTGTGGGGGGGTGGGAATTGGGTGTTTGGGAATGGGGACTTTTGGACTTTTGGACATTGGTTTGGTTAGTGAGAGGGGGGTGAGTTGGGCTAATTTATTTTATTTTTGTGGCAACAACATCAATAATATATATTTCTTAATAATGATATTTTTCATACCAAAACACAGTATACGCGTTCATATTATTTTGTGTGGGGGTTGGCGGTGGATACTGGACGTTTGGTTTCTTCAAACTTACCAGCATGAATGAAACATCTAGTCCTGAAACGTACCAAAATGTAAGTAACTGAGTTAGTGAATTCAGTAGCCCTACTACTGTACTTTACTAGTAGTATTGTCAGTCTCTGCTCTCCTCCCAGTCCTAGCCCATTATTCTACCTCTCCGAAATGCTTATCTTACCTGTGATTCGTGTTTGAGAATAGGGGTAGCCACAGGGCTGCCTGCATTGCAAATGGTGATTACGGTTGGTTGTTGACTTGAATCCTCGACGGATGCAATATCATTGTTGTGCTCGTAGTTGTAGTGGTACACACTGGCAGTAGCAGCATATGAAAAAAAAGGAAATTAAACATTGAGTGGCCTGAGAGTAGCATTAGAAACAGTACAATAGCTAGTACGGTAGAGAATAGTGCCATAAATTGTAGCCTAAGCAGTGCTAAATTAGTGTAAATATAAGTAGTAGTTTGACTGCTATAAGAAATTAAGGCAAAGGACACATCAACGTAACGTAAGCATTAATCATTTGATTCTTCACGTTGTGTAGGAGGAGGATGTTCTTGATGACCATCAATCCACAATGGCGCACATGACCTTCTGTTTGGAATGATTTCGGTTGCTTTGACCTTATCCTCCCCAGCAAGTGTGTGAAATGTATTGTTGTCAGTCACACCTCAATGAAAGACCACACAGTTCGGGGTAAGAGGGTTAGGTTTTGCAAATTGGATGGGAATGGGGTTTTTTGGGAAAGTATGGTAGAGAGGAAAAAAAACAGCATGGACAAACAATAAATGAAGAGAAACAAATCTTAGGATTTGAAGATATTGATAAATCTTAGGGACATAAAGGAAGTGCACTACTGCATGCATGAAGTTGTTTGCTAAATGGATGGTTAGGTTACTGAAAAGTACTACTACTACTTACTGCAACTTACTAGTAACTGCGAAGAAACAAGTTGACAGTACAGGGCTGCAGTAATTACGCAATTTCACCTGCCTATCTGCCCTCAGAGAGAATAAAGACTTAATATTAGAACATTAAATTAGATTTAAAAATAGCAAAGACGTATCAAATAGCTGGAGGGATGAATTTGTCGCAGAGATCAAACAAACGCACAGAGTCACACTCATAGAAGTAAGTTCAAGTTCACAACAATATCATTTAAAAGATAAGGAGAATTTAAGAAGATACTGTAACTGTATGTTGTAGTTGTCCTGTTGAATTTGTGTGAAGTTGATGCATCCAGCCATTCCTCTTATTCGCGGTACTCCTTCTTTCCGTCGGATGCTCCGTCGATCAATCTTGGTGACCAGATACACTGTCCACTGTCTGCCTGATGCGGAATTGCGGATCGCTAATGGTAAGCCCGAGTACATTGTTCAAAGGCACAGGGTAAAAGCCTGCCTGTAATTGTTGATGGAAAAACACAACAGTGAGTGATAAAAACACCACGGGTTAAAAACAATATAAGGTACGCTGTGTAGTGCAAAAATAACACTTTCAGTTTCAGATGTGACTGTATCACTCCCCAAAATTTAGAACACCCCACATTACCCTCCCAAAAACGTGCAGAATACTGCTACCTGCCTACCTCGCAGAGGCCTAATTTCAAATCGTGCCAAAACGTACTCAGAAAGTATGCCCAAAACCACCCTTTCCCAACATGGATTTTCTTAAAACAACTTGCAACCAAAATTAGACAATCCCACAAGTGCTCCAAGACCCCAGAACCCAGTCGCAAAAATCTAGAACACCCTCAAACACATGCAATACTGCTAACCCTAACGAGCCCTAAGTTAAAAATAGTGCCAAATGCTTTCTGCAACTCGGACAAATCCCCCCTTTTCCACCATGGATTTTCCTCAAACCACTTGCAAACAAAATTAGACATGCCCAGCATTGACCCAGGACCCCCCAACCCCCCCAAACTCCAGGAACCCCCCCAAATAGCCCCCCGAAAACACGAAAGTGAGCGAAAAGTTCAAACAGTGAAAAACTTTTTCACCATGGATTTTCTCCAAACCACTTGATTCCGATATAAGACCTTCCCAGTAATGCCCCCAGACCCATCAACCCACCTGCAAAAAAGCAGAACACCCCCAAAGAGGCAAAAAGCAAAAGTGGAAAAGGTGACACTTAGAAAAATGTAGGCCTGCTTCCCAAATCACTCCATGCGCGCTCTGCAGCTAGGTCCTAACTCCCCTTTCCAACCATGGATTTTCTTCAAACAACTTGCAACCAAAATTAGGCATGCCCAGCATTGCTCCAAGACCCCCCAAACTCCCCCAAACACCAGGAACCCCCCCAAACAGCCCCCCAAAAACACGAACGTGAGCAAAAAGTCTGAAAAGTGAATATCTTTTTCACCATGGATTTTCTCCAAACCACTTGATTCCGATATTAGACCTTCCCCGCATTGCCCCCAGACCCCTGAACCCACCCGCAAAAAAGCAGAACACCCCCAAACAGGCAAAAAGCAAAACTGGAAAGAAAAATGTAGACCTAGTTCCCAGATCACTTCATTCGCGCTCTGCAGCTAGGCCCTAACTCCCCTTTCCCACCATGGATTTTCTCCAAACCACTTGCAACCAAAATTAGGCATGCCCAGCATTGCTCCAAGACCCCCCAACTCCCCCCAAACACCAGGAACCCCCAAACAGCCCCCCGAAAACACGTAAGTGAGCGAAAAGTCTGAAAAGTGAAAAACATTTTATCCAAACTCCTTGCGCCCCATATTAGACCTTCCCCGCATTGCCCCCAGACCCTTGAATCCACCCGCAAAAAAGCAGAACACCCCCAAACAGGAAAAAGGCAAAAATGCAAAAACTCACACTTAGAAAATTTTCAGCCAACTAGTCAACATCGGTCCAAACGCGCTCTGCAGCTAGGCCCTGACTCCCCTTTCCCACCATGGATTTTCTTTAAATCACTTGTAATCAAAATTATGCTATCCCAGCAGTGCTCCCAGACCCCTAGACCCCCCCCCCACAAATCTAGAACACCCCCAAACAGCCCCCCCAAAACACGCAATACTGCTAGGCCTCAGTTTAAATTGTGCCAAAATGCTGCCTGCAACTAGGCCCAAACCCCCCTTTTCCACCATGGATTTTCTACAAACCACTCGCAATCAAATTTAGACTATGCCAGCAGTGCTCCCAGACCCCTACCCACCCCCACAAATCAAGAACACCCCCAAACAGCCCCCCCAAAACATGCAATACTGGTATATTCAAAACATGGCAAATTGCACTGTTCACAAAAAATTGCTGTTTTCAGCACATCCACTACTTTGATCCTTTTGAAACTTACCTGGACACTTGTTCCAGCGATTCCCAAGAATCTCAGCAAGGGAGAACAAAATCGAACACCTGCGATCTTTGAAGAAGAAGAAGAAGAAGAAGAAGAAGGTCTACAACTAGTTTTCACTTAGTTTTCACCCAAACACACGCACCCGCAAAACACCAAAAAAGGCCAATATTCTGCCAATTCTCGACCAAAGAACACCAAACCCCCCTAAAACCTTGCCAACATCATTATGAATGAGCCTGCATCGGGCCCTGAGCCCTAGACTCAGCGGGAACCCTACCAACTTAAACCCAAAAACCTTAGTAAATCGCACTGAACCCTAAATCCTAGATATGCTTTGTCTGCCTGTGTCAAAGAGCCTAGGTATGCTACATCAGGAGGATGCTTCACTCAGTGGTGCCTACCTTGACCGTCTGCATGGCCCTGCCGCCAGCATGGGCCAAAAATCTGTTTCGCTCAAGAATTTACGATTTTTCGGTAATTTAGCGAGATTTGCAAAAAAAAGAGAAACAGCAAATTCCGCAAACATAACAGATTTTTGGCCCAAGCTTGAGGCAGTGCCATGCAGACGGTCAAGGCAGGCACCACCGAGTGAAGCAACCTGATGTAGCATACCTAGGCTATTTGTCAGACAGACAAAGCATATCTAATTGTATGCAGCAAGCAACATAGCCCCAATTTTACATGAACTGCTGTCTGGAGTGGACTCTGCCTGGCATAACAACAACAGTACACTGCCTCGCCCTCGACCACTGCATACCACGAATAGACAGACATGAAGTTCTTCTGTAGTAGTTGTTGTAGACTGGTTTACCTGTTTGCCACTCACGAATTGGCCATAGTTCTGCCGTAAACCGACGCTGATGATCCATCCATCCCAGTGAGTGAATGTAAAGAAAAAAGATATATTATTTAATCAATCATCATGGTATATTGGCAAGTGAGTCCACTCCACGGACATTTTTCATATTGTAAAATGCAACATAGTGGCCCCTGAATTTGAAGTACAATTTGAATTAAACAAGGTAAATTCATCATTTCATGCACAAAAAACAAACAGAAATTGGTTCCATTAGAGCCAGACAGCCATTGCTGTCCACTGCATGCCATCTTCTCAATTATTCATTACCTTATCTCAATTTTGTCCGCATCTTCATTGGAAAGTGAGGGCCCACAGGGCAGCCTCTCCTGTCAATATCAGAAGTAACTCTGTCAGCAATCAGCAAGCATGCAGTCAGTCAGTAATTTCAGTCCCACTTCAGGGGACTCGTCGTAATCCATCCATCTGCCTTGAGGGAAATGGATAGGGGTAGTCTGGAGGAGGAGTATAGAGGAGCATGATTGAGTTGTGAACTTGTGAACCTCAGGAATGCAGACTGCGGCACCTTCAAATCAATAAGGAAAATAAGATGAAGACAGTGCTGCTGATGGACTTGTTGTGATTAGGTGATTAGAGTTTTCTTGTGGTAAAAGTTGCAAAACAAAGACACACAGGAATAAAAGTGAATAAGGATGAAAAAAGGAAGTAATTTTCAGGCTTCGCTGTCTGGGAAGAAGAGCTCGTCCTCAAACTCCATGAATTGAGACGGGAGTAGGTCAGCTAACAGAGAAGAACTTCCGTCACCTAAGTTGGTGTCCTCTTCTTCCTGCCCGCATTCACGTATTTTGTAATCTGGTGGTATGAAGTGCTGACTCATCTTGAACAGTGTTAACCTCTCCACATTTTTGGACAAGAGGTGGGTCCTTTTTGAAGTTACAATGGCACCAGTAGCACTTAAAACACGTTCAGAAGACACGCTTGCGAGTGGGAAAGACAAATAATTTAGAGCCAGGTTATTATTATTATTATTAATGGACATTTATTAAGCGCCTGGTTACGCCACTGGCGTGTCCCAGCGCTATGACAAGTGGAGTGACTGTCCCTCCTCCTCCCAACCAAGCTATCTGCTGAAAAGGTGCGTTTTAAGTTTTTTCCTAAACTGGACTTCGGAGGGTTCAAGCCGAAGTTCCAGCGGAAGATTGTTCCAGCGCTTGGGAGCAAGGTATCTAAAGGATCTACCTCCCATACGAGCTTTGAATATTCTTGGGACTTTTAACAGCCCGGTCTGCGAGGACCGAAGACTGCGTGCAGGCTCATAATGGGATACTAGGCTCTGGAGCGGAAGAGGTGCTTTGCCGTTCAAGATACGATGACAAGTGGCAAGGGCCTTAAACTCCACTCTCCTCTCAATGGGGAGCCAGTGGAGGGCCCGTAAGGCTGGTTTGGCGGATGACCTCCTAGGGAGTCTGAGGACCAGCCGCTCTGCCGCATTTTGAAGAACCTGCAGGCGGCCGATGACCCTGCCTGTGGCCCCCAAATAGAGCAGGTTCCCATAATCAAGTCGGGAGGTGACCAAGGCATGCACCAGTGTCTGACGAGCAGAAATGGGAAGCAGATCTAATACTTTCCTAAGGGCTCTCAGAACACTGAAGCATATCCCTGCCACCCGACCGACCTGTGGGCCAAAGGTGAGGTCCTTATCCAGCCTCACGGCAGGGAGCAGGAACTTCCCCCAGACAGGGTGGCCACCACGCCGACGACCACGCAGACGATGCACCCCCCACCACGAGCACCTCGGTCTTGCTCCCGTTCAACTTTAAACAGTTTGCAGACATCCAGGCAGCAAGGTCTTTCATGCAGTTCCTGAAGATGTCCGCCGCAAGTCCGGGCGCGCGCGATAGGGAGATGACCAACTGCGTGTCATCGGCGTAGGACACCAAGCGGAGACCATACCCCTCCACGATAGCCGCTAAGGGGGAGACGTAGATGTTGAATAGAGTTGGGCTCAGGGACGAACCCTGAGGTACGCCCTGGCCCAACTCAATCACCCTGGAATAGCAGTCACCCAATCTGACTTGAAAGCACCTCTCAGAAAGGAAGGACTTGATCCAGCCAAGCGCAGCTCCTGTCACCCCTCCTCCATTCAGACACTGTAGCAAGGTAGAATGTGCTACAGTGTCGAATGCTGCGCTTAAGTCTAGTAGGATCAATGCCATCGTTTGGCCCTCGTCTACTCCCTGTCTGAGTGCTTCCACCGCCACGAGGAGAGCAGACTCCGTCGAGTGACGGGGGCGGAAGCCAAATTGCGAATCGTGGAGTAGCGAAGCCGTCTCCACGAACTGCATAAGCTGTATGTTGGCTATTTTTTCCGCCACCTTCGCCATATAGGGAAGGAGGGAAATAGGACGGAGGTTATCCAGCTTTTCGAAGCTAACGTTGGTCTTCTTTTGCAGAGGAAGTACCACTGCCTGTTTCCAGGCCTTCGGGACCACCTGAGACTCAAAGGAGATGTCCAGTAACTGACGCACATAGGGCTCTAGTGCTGGCAAACTGTCCTTTAGCCGACTGGGAGTGGTCGGATCTCTAGGGGAACCGGATTTTATGGATCCACAAATACGGAGAAGCTCCGTAGTGGAAGGAGTAACAAAAGTAGTTAGCTGATGTTCCCCTTTCATTCTTGGGAATTCCGAGGGGGCAGGACCACTGTCTGTCCTCTGGGGGAAGGAATTGTAAATGTTGAAGACCTTGGTTGCAAAGAACTCAGCAATTCGATTGCAGCCCTCCGTAGTGCAGAGTTTCTTAGGCACTGCGGCGGGTTTTCCTATTGCAATAGATTTATAAATAGAGAAAAGCTCCTTGGTGGACTGCTTTGCTTCCTCTATCTTATTGCAGTAGTACAATGATTTGGCCTTCCTAATCAGCGTGTGATAGGCACGTCTGCAATCCATGTAAACTGTTTTGGCCTGCGTGGAATAGGCTATCCTCCATTGCCTTTCGGCGCGTTTACATGTTGCTTTGGCCGTTCGCAGATCCTCATTGTACCAAGGTGCCGATCGTTGCACTCGGCCCCCTGATTTCGCCATACCCAAAGGTGCCACCTGATTCAGGGCTTCCAGAATGCGCTGGTCAAGGTTGAAATTAATTTCATCAACCCCATCGCCCCCAGGACGACCTTTCTCGGTGAGTGCCAGATTGAATTTGCCCTGGGAGAACGCTGTCCATCTTCGCCTAGGGTGTTTATCAGCGGGAGGGTCATTGGGGCGTGGTCCCTGTATTTCGATGGTAAAGGGGACGAGGAGATGGTCGGACCATGCGATGGGAATCGGGGTTTGGGCATCCACTTGGTTCCAGTTAGCAAAAACTGGGTCCAGAAGGTGTCCCAACTTATGGGTGGGTTGCAATACCATCTGTTCGAATTGTAAGCTGGCCATCGTATGGCATAGCTCACTCGCCACCCTGTCCGTGGGGGTATCTAGATGTAAGTTAAGATCCCCTAGGACCAGGTATTTGCCCGAGCGTAAAGCGGCTTCAGTGACGCCTTCCACTAGCTTTTCAACAAAGGCTGCAGTGGAGCCTGGAGGGCGGTAAATTAACAGGCCTTTCAAAGTGAAACAGCCATTAATAGAAATGGAAAAGGTGCCAGCCTCACTGTCGTCAATCACAGTGTGATCTAGCTGACATTGATAGTCTTGTCGAGCAACAATAGCTATGCCGTCCCCTCTCCCCCGTATTCTGTCTAGCCTTTGCAGGCAGTAACCTTCTGGAATGGCCTCAATGATCTCCGGCATGGAGTCTTGGTCAAGCCAGGTTTCCGTGAGGAAAAACAGATCCCATTGTTTCCCAGTGAGAAGGTCATGGATGTCGAGGGAGTGTTTTCGTAGGGAGCGTACGTTTAGTAGACCACATACCCAAGTATGCTGGCCTGCGGTTAGTGCCTTACCTGTGTTGAAAGTGTAATTACAGTGGCTGCAGCCCGCATTGGTTGGTGATCAGTGGCCATAGAGGCATTTTCCTGTACCAATACAGCAATGGGTTCTTATTAACAAAGACCTCTGTTGGGTCATCCAAATAGGCCGGCACCATCGACTCAAGGTTCTCCATGGTTGCTCCACTTTGCGTACCATCTGTGGCCTTTGCAGCACTGTAACGAGCAAACCCTTGATGAGTTGGCCAATCCTCTTCGACAATATTATGGTTCGGCCTGGTGCAGGTGAGGGCGATGATACGGTTGCTGCTGTTTTCATTAACAGCTGTGAGGGAAAGTGACTCCCTTCGGCCACAGATTCAGAAGTGGAACTTGACGCCAGATGGCCTGTTGATTCAGTTGTACTTCTGCCGGCTCCTTGAATTTTTTGCCGCTCTTTTTCGAACTGACTGGCTACACAGCTTGCCAATGTTTGTACTTTGAAACATCTGCTTCATCAAAATGAATGAATGCTTTGCTGGCCACTGCCTTTTTATACTGTGGATCCAGAATAGTGGCACAAATGTAATGTTGTTCTGTATGTATGTTTTAAGCCTTTCATTGTCAACTAGGCGGCTTAATAACCTCTCCGCCAAATGATATGCGTCTTGCTTTTGAGCATCATCTCGGAACATTGAAGACACCGCCTTCAGTTGGTGCTCTAGCATGACCAACAATGGGATAGCTTTGCCCAAAGAACAGTTCTCCCTGCTGACTTCACGTGTGAAGACCTCAAAAGGACGAAGCATGTCTGTCAGGCTTTTAACTAGCTTCCATTCCTCCAACTCTAGCCTCATGTCTTTCATAGTAGAACCTAGTCGAAAGACATACTCATTGATTACCATGCACTGCTCAGACAGACGCTCAAGCATGTAAAAGGTTGAGTTCCAATGTGTTGCCACCTCCTGGATGAGTCCTTTGACTGGCAGTTTACGTTCATGTTGAATGCTCCTCAGCTCCATCCGGGCCTAACAGAATGGCTGAAATGTGTGCAGATTCTTCGGCAGGTGGTCAGTAACTTCCTGACTGTGTTTTCATTTTTCAAGAAATCTTGCACCACAATGTTAATACTGTGCAACAAAACGGCACTCTGAAATAGTCACCTTGCTGCATGGCCTTAACTATATTACTGCCATTATCCGTGGAAACATAACCAACTATACGATTACTTGGTTGCAGCCATTCAGAGACCTTACTGTTAAGCTCCTCCAAAATGTTTTTTGCAGTATGAGATTTCTCCATGGCAAACATTACTAATGTTGCATGTTTCCGAGTAGCTTGAAAAGGTGTGTCCAGGTCAACAACTGCATTTGACTTGTCTCTAACCCTGCAAAAGAGACCCAGTGTGCAGTGTTGCACATGTAATCAAGGGCTTGGCAACTGGTCCACAAGTCTGTTGTCAAGTGGATAGTGTGAACAGCATTCTTCTGCAAAGCTGCCCCAATCACCTCCAGCACATCTTGATGTAGTGCTGGAACCACAATTCTGGCAAAATAGGACTGGCTAGGAACCTTCCATTTAGGGCAGACTGTTGTCACAAATTCTAGAAACCCCACCCATTCCTCAAAAGAAAAAGGGAGAAGGTCCAGCTCTAGCATTTTAGCCAGCTTTGCATTATACAGACGTACCGTTGGGTGGTTGAGTTCAAATGGCGCCTCCGACCAAAACATGCTTCTAATGGTGGGCTGGACTGTTTTATGTGATGATGATGCAGACTTCAAACCAGTTAGGCTCATTGATGTACTTTTTTGCATTGGTGTCTGTCCCAGACTCTTAGGGCCCGATTCACAGAATGAACTTAAGACTTAATCCTAAACTTACTACTTTTTTGGTATTCACAGAATGCACTTACTACTTTTGGCATTCACAGAATGAACTTACTACTTTTGGTATTCACAGAAGTTAGGATTTTGTCTTAAGTCTGTCTTAAGTTTGTCTTAAGACAAACTTAAGACAAAATCCTAACTTCTGTGAATACCAAAAGTAGTAAGTTCATTCTGTGAATGCCAAAAGTAGTAAGTGCATTCTGTGAATACCAAAATAGTAGTAAGTTTAGGATTGAGTCTTAAGTTCATTCTGTGAATTGGGCCCACAGTGTGCCTCATACATGTTACAAGGGTAGAGGGTGTGGGCGCTACCACTGCAGTGCTGCTGCCAGGGGTACTGGGTGTACCAGAAAAAATGGCGCTTGGTTCTTGACTGCACATTCAACCCCTCGTCAGCATCAGATGCAATGTGAATGGATACATTTGAATCAGTTCTACTTTGGACTTCCTGAATCTTACTTAGGTGCGCATACCACTGGATTGGGTGGTGTTTTTTGAGTTGACCTCTCTGGCCTCCAGTACCATAGTTGATACCAAGCTTACCCTGACTAATGAATACTTTACAAATCGAACAAACGACCATGTTTTCCACTTTTTCGCTAACAGTAAAGAAGTCCCAAACTGGGGATGTCTGCTGGTGGTGGAGGTGCTACTTTGACTTTCAATGCCAGATGAAGTGGAGGATGGGCATGGCTGAATTAGTTTCTGTTGTTCACTTACAGCACCACTACTTGAGTGAATGGAGGTCGAGCTGGATGGAGGTCCCTTAGGGCCTTCTGACTAAAAAAGATGGAAGCTGTAGGTCATGTTGGTGTTGTAGTTAACTGCGTTGGTGGTGGTACCAGTGCCACACCGCCAATATCCCGCTCAGCAGCCATTCGGGATAGGGTGAAAATGTTTGTCTGCTCCTTGCCCGCTGGGGCTGGAGTGAAGTCTGTGATGACTGGGTCATCGTCAGACTGTTCATCAGCAGCAGAAGAAACCACTTCTTGTTCGTCGTCATCACACATAAGTCGAAGCCTTGCGGGACCTTCCTTTTAGGCCTAGCTACCTTTGTCATCTCATGGGGTGCCTCACTCTCAGACTGCATTTGTGGGTTCCAATCAGGATCAAGGTCCTCAGAATGAAGGGGGCTTGAAGAAGAACTTGTAGTAGTAAAATCCCTCCTTGACTTTTTTCTTGCTGGGGATCTGGAAGAGAATGGATCATCCCCAGGAGGAGTGGTTCCTCGGATGATAGTACCTCCGCTTGAATATCAATTTCCTAATGTGCCCCTACTTCTGGAGGAACAAGCGTTGTAGGCAGTTGTGCCGCTCCATGAACCTTTAGTTGCACCTCTCCATGCACCTATCCATGCGCCTCTCCTTGCGCCTCTCCTTGTGCCTCTCCTTGCGCCTCTCCTTGCCCATGTACTTGCGCCTGTACTAGTTGCACCTGTGGTTGTCGTTGCGGCTGTGGTTGTTGAACACTCAGCAGCTGAGTTACACCTGGCGTTGATTGGATGGTACTTTCTTGTGATGAGCCAACATCACTGGTCGATGGTGATTGAACAACCAAAGTGGCTGCCGCAGCAGCACTCATGATCTTGGACCTAACTTGGTGTGGTGGCACCGCTGCTGCTGCAGGCGTAGTTTTTTCCCAAAAAAGGTGTCGGTGGGCACACCAGTCTCCTTGGTAGGTGGTGCCACTTGCTTCTTCTGCTCCTTCTTACTGGCAGTGGCACTGGCAATTAAGCATGGGCGAATTTTGCGAATCTCGCGTTCGCGAATTTTGCGGATTTGCGAACACGCAATTCGCAAAATCCGCGAATACTCGCGAATTTGCGGCTGTTTTTTTATTGTGTTCGCGCAGGTTTCTGCCAGTTCGCGAGGGTTTTGTACAATTTCGCAAACGCGAACTTACCTGTCGGGTCGCAAGTTTTGCGAACTTGTTGTTTCTACGTGTCCAGCCTGTTTGGGACACTCTTCTTCATCACTGCCACTCTCTGTCACCACTGCCACTCTCTGACTACTCATGCCACCCTCTGGCCCACCCATGCCACCCTCTGTTTCATCACAGCACCCTCTGGTTGTCTAGTAAGTGCAAAGCAAAGCACACCTTCCCTGCCTCAAGTGACCTGAATTAATTTGGGGCTGATTAATGTGTCACAGAATATTTTTTTAGCTGGCACCTGCTTCCTTAGTGCTTCCTGATTAGTGATCTTTTGCACTTGCTAAGTGCTTTCATTGTTGCAAAATTAGTTACAACACCTGCCCTGCCCCAACTGACAATAATAAATTAGGGGCTGATCAATGGATTTAAACTCCCAGCCTGGCTCCTGCTTGTCTCCCTTAGCTGTAATTCAGGACCTTTGTGGCATATGTGTAACTATTCTGAGGTTCAGAGCAGGGTCACATAATAGTTGCAACTGGCAACTGAACTCTGGAGGGGCCCCTCAGGAAGCACTACAGGAAATGGCTACTAATGATGAGCCTGAACTTTTGAACCTGGTAAGTAGTTTCAGTTTTGCTAAGATCGTATTTCTGCAATTTAGCGCTTATTCGCGGGGCGCGAAGTTGTACTGGGAAGCCGCGAACTCACGCGAACAGTGCGAGCAAGCCATAAAATCCGCTGCTCGCGGATTTGCGGATTTTGCGGGAGATTCGCGAATCTCGCGGATTGCGAATTTACCGCAAAATCCGCGAGCGAAACGGATTTTCCGCCCATGCTTACTGGCAACTTTTTTCGCTGAAGCGCTACGACCACCGTTCTTTGGGGCCATCTTTATCAGATGTCAGAACAGCAGGCCGCAGTTGCACAAGTTGCAGAGTTGTCTTGTCTGTGTCTACACGTGACGTGACGTGACCCTGTGCTGCACAAACCACTGCAGGACTTCTTCCTGGCACTGGTGGTTCTCTTGTGCACCTAAAATTCAAGACACCCCAGAGAAAGACTAGGTCCATGCATCACTGAGTACCCCTGGGCATAATGGTTGAAAGCAAGGCAAACTGGGTCCAGGCCTGAGCACACTGCCTGGCTTCAAAATGGCCCCGTGACCCCCACCACATGCCTAGGGCCTGCCTGTACCAGGTCTCAAAATGGCCCCCACCCACTTGGACAGGCCCCAACAACACGCCAAAAAGTTGAAAAACACACAACAATCACCACAATCTAATGCCATCCATGCCCTCAATGATGTTTCAATTCAAGACACCCCACAGAAAGACTAGATCCATGCACCACTGAGTACGACTGGGCATAATGGTTGAAAGCAAGGCAAAATGGGTGCAGGCCTGAGCACACTGCCTGGCTTCAAAATGGCACCTTGACCCCCACCACATGGCCAGACCCTGCCTGTACCAGGAGTCAAAATGGCCCCCCACCAACATGGCCAGGTCCCAACAGCACCCCAAAAAGTCAAAAAACACACATAAATCAACACAATCCAATGCCATCCATGCCCTCAATGAGGTTTAAATTCAAGACTTCCCACAGAAAGACTAGGTCCATGCACCACTGAGTACCCCTGGGCATAATGGTTAAAAGCAAGGCAAACTGGGTGCAGGCCTTAGCACACAGCCTGGCTTCGAAATGGCCCCTTGACCCCCACCACATGGCCAAGCTCTGACTGTACCAGACCTCGAAATGGCCCCCACCCACATGGCCAGGCCCCAACAACACCCCAAAAAGTCGAAAAACACACAAAAATCACCACAATCTAATGCCATCCATGCCCTCAATACGGTTTAAATTCAAGACACCCCACACAAAGACTAGGTCCGTGCACCACTGATAACTCATGGGCATAATGGTTGAAAGCAAGGCAAACTGGCTGCAGGCCTGAGCACACTGCCTGGCTTCAAAATGGCCCCTTGACCCCCACCATATGGCCAGGCCTTGCCTGTACCAGGCCTCAAAATGGCCCCCACCCACATGGCCAGGCCCCAACAGCACCCCAAAAAGTAAAAAAACACACAAACATCACCACAATCCAATGCCACCCATGCCCTCAATGATGTTTAAACTCAAGACATCCCACAGAAAGGATAGGTCCATGCACCACTGAGTACCCCTGGGCATAATGGTTGAAAGCAAGGCAAACTGGGTGCAGGCCTGAGCACACTGCCTGGCTTCAAAATGGCCCCTTGACCCCCACCACATGGCCAGGCCCTGACTTTACCAGGTCACAAAATTGCCCCCACCCGCATGTCCAGGCCCCAACAACACCCCAAAAAGGTAAAAAAAACACACAAAAATCACCACAAACCAATGCTATCCATGCCCTCAATGATGTTTAAATTCAAGACACCCCACACAAAGACTAGGTCCATGCACCACTGAGTACCCCTGGGAATAATGGTTGAAAGCAAGGCAAACTGGGTGAAAGCTTGAGCACACTACCTGGCTTCAAAATGGCCCCTTGACCCCCACCATATGGCCAGGCCCTGCCTGTACCAGGTCTCAAAATCGCCCCCACTCACATGACCAGGCCCCAACAGCACCCCAAAAAGTCGAAAAACACAAAAAAATCACCACAATCCAATGCCATCCATGCCCTCAATGATGTTTAACCCCTTCCATGCTGGTGACGAACCCCAGCCGTCATGCACTACGGTGCTCGTGTGCTGATGACGGCTGGGGTTCGTCATGGCCCGCCCCTGTTCGTTTGTTTACCGCACGGGGGTGGAAACGGGCCAGCGGGGAAGGGGTTAAATTCAAGACAACACACAGAAAGACTAGGTGCATGCACCACTGAGTACCCCTGGGCATAATGGTTGAAAGCAAGGCAAACTGGGTGCAGGCCTGAGCACACTGCCTGGCTTCAAAATGGCCCCTTGACCCCCACCACATGGCCAGGCCCTGGTTGTACCAGGCCTCAAAAGGCCCCCACCCACATGGCCAGGCCCCAACAACACCCCAAAAAGTCAAAAAAGACACAGAAAATCACCACAATCCAATGCCATCCATGCCCTCAATGATGTTTAAATTCAAGACACCCCACACAAAGACTAGGTCCATGCACCACTGAGTATCCCTGGGCATAATGGTTGAAAGCAAGGCAAACTGGGTACAGGCCTGAGCACACTGCCTGGCATGAAAATGACTCCTTGGCCCCCACCACATGGCCAGGCCCTGCCTGTATCAGGCCTCAAAATGGCCCCACCCACATTGCCAGGCCCCAACAGCACCCCAAAAAGTCAAAAAACACACATAAATCAACACAATCCAATGCCATCCATGCCCTCAATGAGGTTTAAATTCAAGACTTCCCACAGAAAGACTAGGTCCATGCACCACTGAGTACCCCTGGGCATAATGGTTGAAAGCAAGGCAAACTGGGTGCCGTCCTGAGCACACTGCCTGGCTTCAAAATGGCCCCTTGACCCCCACCACATGGCCAGGCCCTGGTTGTACCAGGCCTCAAAAGGCCCCCACCCACATGGCCAGGCCCCAACAACACCCCAAAAAGTCAAAAAAGACACAGAAAATCACCACAATCCAATGCCATCCATGCCCTCAATGATGTTTAAATTCAAGACACCCCACACAAAGACTAGGTCCATGCACCACTGAGTATCCCTGGGCATAATGGTTGAAAGCAAGGCAAACTGGGTACAGGCCTGAGCACACTGCCTGGCATGAAAATGACTCCTTGACCCCCACCACATGGCCAGGCCCTGCCTGTATCAGGCCTCAAAATGGCCCCACCCACATTGCCAGGCCCCAACAGCACCCCAAAAAGTAAAAAAACACACAAAAATTACCATAATCCAATGCCATCCATGCCCTCAATGATGTTTAAATTCAAGAGCCCCCACAGAAAGACTAGGTCCATGCACCACTGAGTACCCCTGGGAATAATGGTTGAAAGCAAGGCAAACAGTGTGCAGGCCTGAGCACACTGCCTGGCTTCAAAATGGCCCCTTGACCCACACCACGTGGCCAGGCCCTGACTGTACCAGGCCTCAAAATGTCCGCCACCCACAAGGCCAGGCCCCAACAACACCCCAAAAGTCGAAAAAGACACAAAAATCACAACAATCCAAATCTATCCATGCCCTCAATGATGTTTAAATTCAAGACAACCCACAGAAAGACTAGGTGCATGCACCATTGAGTACCCCTGGGCATAATGGTTGAAAGCAAGGCAAACTGGGTGCAGGCCTGAGCACACTGCCTGGCTTCAAAATGGCCCCTTGACCCCCACCACATGGCCAGGCCCTGGTTGTACCAGGCCTCAAAAGGCCCCCACCCACATGGCCAGGCCCCAACAACACCCCAAAAAGTCAAAAAAGACACAGAAAATCACCACAATCCAATGCCATCCATGCCCTCAATGATGTTTAAATTCAAGACACCCCACACAAAGACTAGGTCCATGCACCACTGAGTATCCCTGGGCATAATGGTTGAAAGCAAGGCAAACTGGGTACAGGCCTGAGCACACTTCCTGGCTTCAAAATGGTCCCCTCGACCCCCACCACATGGCCAGGCCCTGCCTTTACGAGGCCTCAAAATGCCCCCCATGAACATGGCCAGGTCCCAACAGCACCCCAAAAAGTCAAAAAACACACAGAAATCAACACAATCCAATGCCATCCATGCCCTCAATGAGGTTTAAATTCAAGACTTCCCACAGAAAGACTAGGTCCATGCACCACTGAGTATCCCTGGGCATAATGGTTGAACACAAGGCAAACTGGGTGCAGGCCTGAGCACACTGCCTGGCTTCAAAATGGACCCTTGACCCCCAGCAGCATGGCAGGCCCTGCCTGGACCTGGCCTCAAAATGGCCCCCACCCACATGGCCAGTCCCCAACAACACCCCAAAAAGTTGAAAAACACACAAAAATCACCACAATCCAATATCATCCATGCCCTCAATGATGTTTAAATTCAAGACACCCCACAGAAAGACTAGGTCCATGCACCACTCACTACTCCTGGGCATAATGGTTGAAAGCAAGGCAAACTGGATGCAGGCCTGAGCACACTGCCTGGCTTCAAAATGGACCCTTGACCCCCAGCAGCATGGCCAGTCCCTGCCTGGACCAGGCCTCAAAATGGCCCCCACCCACATGGCCAGGCCCTAACACCACCCCAAAAAGTTGAAACACATCCATAAATAACCATAATCCAATGCCATCCATGCCCTCAATGATGTTTAACTTCAAGACACCCCACAAAAAGACTAGGTCCATGCACCACTCATTACCCCTGGGCCTACGGGCTAGTGAGGTTTTACAGGCACCCCAAAATTAAAAACATATAACAGTGAGCTAAAATTCCATGACATAAATGAGAATTAATATTTAGAAAATCACAGAAACAGTTGTATCATGCACCCATGACTAACCCTGGGCCTACTGGATACTGTGGCTACCCACAATATATATTTTTTTAAGTTGTGAAAAAAGTTTTAAAACTGTAGTTGCCTCAACAGCAATGCCCCAAACAAACAACACCAACTTACTTGTAAAATCTCAAGTCCAAAAGGGATCCAAACTCCAAAGTCCAAAAAGTCCTCAAATACAAATATCCAGTAGCAGCCACAAAAAGTAATCCTTCCAGCTCCAGATCCAAATCAAAAGTGACCAGGACATGGACAAAGCACTGGGAGGTGCCTGCTGGACAGGAACAGGAAGCTGGAGACTCCGGGGCACTTCCCCGCCCCCCCAAAAAAATTGACTCCTTGCACCAAAAAGTGCAGCCAAATGTCAATCTAAGGATTTATTCTGATAAAAATCATCATTTTCAAAAGGTTTATGCTTCCTGCGGTGGATTTCTTGTGCAGAATTGCAATTTTTGCAATTTCCGGAACGCAAGCTGTTCAAATCTCCCGCCGGAAGTCAGCTGCGCGCCGCATCTACGTGATCGGCATTGTTTACTCCCGCAATGCGTGATCCCGCGCCCTTATGACATACTCGCGTTGTCAAACTCTCCTTGTGCAAGATGGTGAGCCGCGATGACGTAAATGCGTTCGAAAAACTCACGCGAGATCACGCAGCAAGATAGAAAATAGCGCAGCACGCGCAAACCGGGAGAAAAACAACTAAGCTGACCCAGAATCAGGGTAATTCAACGCCGCGCGCGCGATATTGTATTTTTCAAGCGCGACCAAGCAAAATAATTCGCAGCTTGTGAGTTTTCAGATTTTTTAGCAAATTTGCACGATTCGCGGACCGCGAAATTGCCAAAAATCCACAAATTCGCAAACGAAACAGATTTTACGCTCACGCTTACTTGTTTTACCAATCTATAATCTCATGAATGACCAAATGAAAGGAGAACCACACCAGATATATAACTATAAGTATGGCCTCAGCTTCTTCAGAGCCCAAACCAGAGCAACGGCCTCACTCTCAATAGCTGACCAACATTTCTTTCTAGGGGTCAGCCTTCTGCTAATAAAAGCTACTGGCTGGTCCTGATTTTCATCATTCAATTGTGATAACACAGCCCCTACCCCAAACTCAGATGCATCTGTTTGGACACTGAATTTTCAGGAGTAGTTAGGACTTTGCAGAATTGGTGCAGTGCACATGGCCTGCTTCAGGTCATCAAATGCCTTTTGACAGCTAACTGTCTACTGATCTTTCTTAGGCATTCTTTTAGAATTTAAGTCATTCAGGGGTGTCACAATGGAACCATACCCCTTGACACATCTCCTGTAGTACACAGTCAGGCCCAAGAAAGCTCTGACCCGAGTCAAGTGGAACAACCCATTCCATGATGGTCTGGATTTTGCTCTACAATGGTTGAACCTGACCTCTACCTACAAAGTGGCCCAGTTACACAACCTGACTCTGCCCTATCTGGCACTAAGTACCCTTGATAGTTAGGTCTGCCTTCTGCAGGGCCTCCAAAACATTTCTCATGGGGACCAGGTGATCCTCCCAGGTGGAGCTAAAGACGGCAATATCATCTAGATATGCTGCACAGTAGTCTTTCAGGACTATTAGGACTTTATTCACCAACCTTTGAAAAGTGGCAGGTGCATTATTCAGACCAAAGGGCATTACCACAAATTGATAGTGCCCACCTGGGGTTAAAAATGCTGTCTTTAGCTTTGCATCATCAGCTAATCTCATCTGATCTGCCAGTATCCAGCTGCAAGATCAAATGTGCTCAGAAACTTGGCTGAGATCAAAGTACCTATAAGCTCATCTGCTCTTGGGATTGAGACCTCATCTCTCTCTTACTACCCTGGATATGAGGCTTTGGTACCAAGAACACTGGACTAGCCCAAGGGCTAACTGAGGGTTCAATAACTCCCAAATCTAACATTTTCTGGACTTCAGTCCTGACACAGTCCCTTACATGTTCAGGTTGCCTGTAAACCTTATTTTTAACAGGCAGACTGTCTCCAGTGTCCAATTCATGAGTGCACCAGGTAGTCTGACTTGGAATCAGAGAAAACATATGTCTGAACTGACTGAGCACTTGTCTGCAATCAGTTTTCTGCTGATCAGTGAGACTGCCTGCGAAGGCTACGTCATCTACTGACCCATCATCAGGGTTCTGTTAGAGCAGGTCTGGGAGAAACTCTTTTCTTTATATGCAGAAACATGTTGACCACTACTGATTGCGGATATTATTTCAAACCCCCACTTGCACTGGTCTTTTAGCCTTAGGGACTGGGAGACACTAATACATTTATGATCTCTACCCAGTTCACCTAATTTTATAATCACTCACTTTTTCACCGCTATCACCTCACACTGCTTTTTCTCAGTCGCCACCTCAACACCTAAAAATCATGCAATACTCTCCTCTCACATCTCTTTTTCGGTCACGGTAACATCTGACCGGCCGTTTTGTTCTGTCTCCTGGGCGAGGAGAACCCAAATGATGCAAAAGAGGGCAGTACAGTGTGGCTTCTGATGGGAATTTTTTCGGTACGTCCTTGAGCCCTTACTCGGCCAACATCACATTTAAGCTTGCATGGTGTGTTCCCACGGGTGTTATCTGTATTGTACTCGCGTTGTGATTCCTGGTGAATAACTCACTCTTTTTGACTACTAGGTACAATCTGGTGTTTACACTTGGTAAATCTCACCAAGTTTGATCTGTCCAGGGGCCACAAGGTCCTGTGTCACCATTGTGACACTTGCTCCTGTGTCCCTGTAGGCCCTAGCCTCTTTTCTATTTAATAAAGGCTGTTGTCTGCATTTGCCCAAGTTACTGGGACTCACACAGGAGGACATATCCATGGCTCCATCACATATTAAAACAGCCTGAGTTGGCACACTGACTAGGCCAGAGCCCACCTCAGTACCCAGGGTTAACCCTACTATACACTTCTGCCAAGTACCACCACTTGGAGCTGAACTTTGGGGGAACAGTTGCCTTAGGGGCAATAGTGGCTGGAGTTGAGGCTTTGGACCTTGTGCAATCACTAATCCAGTGGGTGTTCTGCTTACAGATTTTACACTGTGGTTTCTTTTGGCCTTTATTTTTAGAAGATTGGGAATCCCGACCAGTAGAAGATTTTTGGTGGCCTTGTGAAGACTTCTGGTCTTTACCGTTGTCCCCACCCTTATTAGGATCTTGCTTCTTCTGGTCACCACCTTGGTTCTGTACCTTCTGTTTCACCTTGGTTCTGACCCATTTGTCTGTATTCTTTCCCAATTTCTGGGGACAGGTCACATCAGAGTCTACCAGGTGCTGATGCAACAGCTGCTTCTGACAGGTATTACGGATCTGCCCCCACATGATCAAGTTATACAATCCTGTATAATCACATACTTTACTGCCCAGTAACCAGCCCTCCAGAGCCTTAGTAGCACAATCTACAAAATCAACCCAGTCCTGAGTCTGTGCCTTTTGGGTATCTCTGAACTGTATTCTATACTGCTCAGTGGTTAGGCCACATTATTGCTGCCCACTGCTCCTGGGGGACCTTCTGTACTTTGCAGGCCCTCTCTAGCGCAGTTATCCATTTGTGGATGTCATCCCCACTCTTGTAGGGAGGAACAATCTTGCTCAGGTTTTCTATGGTCATAAGACCTAGCCCTACCACTAGGGATCTTTCTGCCACCATGGGACTCTAGTCCCATCCTTTTTCTTGCTCTTTCAATCTCTAGGTACTTCCTTTCTAAGGCTGCTCTTTGTTTCCCTATCACCAGTTGGGCTTCTTCAAACCTCAGCTGGTTATCTCTCTTCTCCTGGGAGGTGTCCCTCCTATGAAAAGACAGATGTCCCTACAGATGTGTCAGAATGGTTAGATTCCAATGAAGGTGATCTTGGCCTTCTAGGCACACCCCCAACTCTTGCTGGTGGGACAAAGACAGGGCCACCTTGGCCTTCCTCATCTCCAGTTTGAGTTGGTTCATCCAGGTCTAGGTCATTGTCACCTGCCTGGTCAACATCGGAGTCTGAGCCCTGTGGATTTTTACTACTGGCCTCTTCCTCTTCTGTTGCTTCCACCCCACTGCTTACCATTTTAGGCTCTAACACCTTCCTCTGGTCCTCAAGCATTAACACCTATCTGAGATGTTGGGTGGGGCCCTTCTAGCCTGTCTTCAATTTCCTCATAGTACACAGAGCCTTTAAGTCTAAAAGAGGGAAGGTGTCATACTTGAATGTCTGGAACCTACTGACATCTGTCAGGGATCCACTGATTCCTGACTTTAAGACATAACTAGTGAGGTGTGGTGTATGCACTACATACTCTAGTTGTTTACCTATTAAACTCACTTGAGTTGTAAAGAGGGTGTGCTTAAGCCCTTAACACACAACTCTAAGTTCAGTAGAACTTACTGCATTTAAGCTTGTATTATATGTACCTCTGGTACCGTTAGTGGTTTTCAAATGATCAATCACTTAAGATTATCTGGTAAAACAATGGCAAGCTGGAATCCCACACGCTGCACACCAATGTGAGAAGCTGGCCTGGCATATGCTGTCCACTTTTCTAGTGGGCACCTTGCACCAGTCCAAATGACCCTTATTGATGGTAGGTTTCAAGACAACCTATATGGAAAGCTATCCTAGTGGTAGCTGTGGAGAGCAGCCTTCAGGCTAAGTCTTGAAGGGATGTAAAGCAGCTTGTTTTACCAGTCTATAATCTCATGAATGACCACATGAAAGGAGAATCACTCCAGATATAAATATAAAATATATGTATTTATTCTAAACGCATGCCTCTAGTCTCTTTATGAGGCTAGAAGCAAAAGTACATACCGTAAACTTATTTAGCACACAGTATATAGCACAATATACATTGAGCCCTAGGGGCGTACAAAACCATATATTAGGAAAGTGGTATAAGAACCCCGCCGGACATGGATGCAAGGCCTAGAGCCTTTAGAACCACTAGGGCCACCAGGAACCACCCAAGGTAGTGACACAGGGGACCCATGGGGGACGCGTGCAGTGTCTAAACACAGCGGCCAATCACCATTAACTTCTATGGGGAAAGTCGCGGTGGGAATTTTAAAGATTAAGAACACTTGGAAGAGGACTTGGAGCTAACCCCTTTAGAACTAGGCAGTTATAGAGTCAATACCCATGGGAGCACCGGAGTACTCGAGTTACCTCACCCAGGGAAGAAGGGTGCATAGGTGTCTTTTGGTGTTGGGTTTCTTCGTCGGTTCCAATGGCGATCTGCTGCAAAGTGCTGCTGGTGACCAAGTCAAAATTGTCTGGGAGGACCCAAGGGTGGATCAAAGATCTGAAGAACCTGAGAGCAGAGGGGACAGAGTATGGGTCACTTGTCAGTGACGAGGAAGGCAGTGAGAAGATGCCAACCGATGTCGGGAGATTTTAGGTGAAGAAGGTGAAGCTTGACTCTTTAGCCACAATTACCAGGAGGCGTCGATGACAACCAGTAGCTGGATTCGAGCTGTCCCACAAAGGATGTCATGTGCTGCGGTGTCAGTATCCGGATTGGACCCAACAAGCCTTGCAGGTCTCAACTTTGCTGGGATCTCGTGTTGGCCTCTAACAATTCTGGAAGTCCATATTTTGAGTCACAAATCTGCCGTGATCTGGCGGGAGCCTTGGAAATGTAGACCAGCAAGATGCTTCTATGGTGCCTGTTTGAACAGGGGAGTCCCTGACCCCAAGGGAGATTCTTCCGTTTTCTAGTCGATGTAGAATGTTCAAGTTCCAGGATATATGTTGCAGAGTTTCATCCAGGTGTAATCTGAAGTCCTAAGGAATGGGGTCCCATACTTATACTAAGTTAGGGGGTTGGACATACTCTGGGGACCGACATATGGGAGGATCCAGGGAGAGGGGCGGCTACACCCCTTTCCCTTTGTCTAGTGCCACTTCAACCGGTTTGAACTGGGGTATGCACAGGGGCACCAAGTGTGCCCCCAGCACTGTCTGATGTTCTATGAATGCACCCACCCAGCCCCAATATTCTAAAACCTGTCTGGGAGGTGGGGACACCTCCCTGTGACAGACAACCTATTGTCCAGGCCTTCCATGCCGGAATTTCGTCCAGCAGCAGGAAGTCAGGCTTGTGTCTGTGGCATCCATTTTGTGATGGCAGGGCTCTCTTAAACTATTACCGGTTAGGTAAGTCTGTACATGTCTTCTTCTCCCCCTCTAGAAGGGTGAAATTCTACCCCCGCTTCCAGGTCTGGTAGGGGGTGTTGGATTCCAAAGAGTTTGACACCAAACACAACATGTTTCCATTCAGCATTTACCACAAGGTTATAATGCACTTAAGAGTATATGGTCTAGCTGCATCAAAGAACAGCCTCAGACAATAGATTCCAAAAGCCGGAGAGGGGCCATGCTCATGCATGGGTACCCTCTCACACAAAACCAAGCACTCTGCCTTCAGGATTGATAAGGCCTGCCATTGCAGTGACTTATAGGTTTATATGTGTCAGTGATTAAAGGTAGATATAGATAACCTATATCTTAGTAAGGGGTGCATGCACTACCTTACCCGGGCTGCAGTAGCAGACCTGTAGTGCCCTTTTGGAAGGCTTCCCAGGGGTGGCATAATACATGCTTCAGCCCCTGGTAGTCCTCTGGGGTACCTAAGCCCTTGGTAACCCAGTAACCAATCCGGAGTGCACCTAAAGTCTCTTTTATCAATGTAGGGAGGAAGCAGATAGGCTGGGGTCCTAAATCGCAGGGCCCCAGCTAGACTAAAGTCGAAAAACAGTGAAACACCAGCAACAAGTGGGGCTAACCATAGTAAGCAGATCCTACACTTCTACGCGCTCAAAAAAGAATCAGACCAGCAGTTCCAAAGCATCAGTTTGAATTTCAGTTTACTCCCACTCGAGGCTACCAGCACCTAAGAAAAAAATTATATCATTTTAAACAAGAAATCTCCAAAGCTCCAGCAGGGCCAACCTTCTTCAAGGTTAATGGTTACACCTTTGTATGGTCAGTTTAAACTTTCTTTCCAGGACTTTTTTTAAGGTATTATAAATTGTTTTTACCATAAACATACCTTAAAAAATTGCCCCATTAATCTTTTTTAAGTGAATTTCTGTTTCATTAATGTAAATGAATGTCTTAATACAATAACCTACTATAACATCACTTACATATTGTTTTGGAGAATTTCCAGGTTATTTTGATTTTATTTATCTAGCACCCAACCTGAACAGGCCCTGCACCCAACCCTTGCCATGGGCAGCCAACGTCCCCAAAGACCATGTGCTGCAGGGTGTTGGCTGCACTGCCTCATCTAGAGCACCATGGGCAGCCAACCCCACACTGCACATGGCCTCTGGCTACATGCATTAGTAGTTTGGAACCCTAGCATCAAGTATACTTAAAAAAATAAAGTTCTAACTTTTTGACAAATTCCAGTAAATTTTCTGTTTTGGAGAGCCAAGATTCCTCTTGGTGTTAACATGGGAAATCCACATTTTGGGACCCCCATTATTCTTGTCCTCAACCTGTCAGATCACACAAAAGTTTTTCAGAAATTAGCTTAGGTAGATGAACCTTTCATTTTGAAATTTCCTGCAGAGTTGTCATACTGTGCCACATCATTAGCAAAACAGAAAAACAATCTTCCCATGGAAAATCTGGCCTAATTATAACTTCACAGTGGCTATATCACTTGTAATAATTATTAGTACATAAAAAAAGTATTAATTTTTATATTGTATTTGGGAAATATTTTTTTATTTAATCGTAAGTTAAATATTTTGAATTTAATAAATGTTAAACGTGATGTATCACATTATTTAAGGTAATTTAATTCTATTTTAATAACAAATGTTACATTGTTTTTAAATTGCAAGACCAGCCATTTGCATTGTGTGGTGCTTTACTTACAACTTACTGCTCTGAGCAGGAGTATTAAACTACTATTTTAAGACCCTGTTGGGATTTAGTAACATTAGAAATGCAGTGTGTGAATAGCAGTGGCCTCTAATTCCTCTCTGGCTCTCTAAAAAACCCTCCTTACTCCTTCCTAATACCCTCCCATTTAGTTATAATTATGTCCCACTTTCAAGCCACCCCCCTGTGTTCTTCCAACGTTTACTACTAAACTGTATACATAAGTGTGCAGAGATTCTACTGTGGGGGAGGACATCTCTGTGCAGAAACAGATAGGATTAAGGTTTGATGCGTGTGCACATAATTTATCAATGGCATTTTGTGATATGTTTAGTAGTAATACTGTAATACTAATAAAGATACTCTAAAATGCAATTAATGAACAGGCCTAATATGTACAGATTACAGACGTCTGATACACAGAGAATATGCAGGTGACTTTGGTGGTTGATTTGTCAGACCATAAACAATATAAACACTCCAAAAGTCCAATGATGGGATCAAGAAATAGAGGACCCTTAATGGATCCTGTTTTCTATCAACCTAGGCAAGATCTTATAATTCTAGTTTAACAAGGATAGAGGCCTATACCATTTGAGAGCCAGCAACGCTTGTTGTTCCTGTTGGCAGTATAAACAACAACTGAGATTGCATGTGCTGCCAATCCTTTCACTTACTTATTCTAGATAGAACACCTGACCGGTAAACAAATGTTCCTGAAACCAAAAGTGTCTATTTGACTTTTATTTTATTTTGAAAAAAGGGGATTATTTTTTATTATTAGAATATCCACAGATTTTTTGAAATTGTTTTAGGCAAAGTTTATGACCTTATGTACAATACACAACTCTTATTTATATAAACACAACAATACTTTTTCAATAGAAATCTTTTTCAAAACTTTATAGACAACATATAATACAATAACACTCAGTCATACTCCTCACAAACCACACTATTTACATATCAACAGACAATACAAAAAGAGAACATATAAATTATATCTACAATGTAATCACTTGATTTACAATGAAGCCTTAGAACTTAATCTTATATTTACAAAGCTGTTCAAAAGTAAATATTATCCAATTCTTGGTTTTTTAAGGCTTGAAAAGTCTACGCGTTTCGAACTCATATGAGTGAATGAGTTCTCATTAGGACCAAGGTCTCTCAGTCACTTAGAAACCAGCATCAAAACTGTGGGTAGTCTGGACACCCAGCTCTATGGTTCAGGAGGGGCCAGGCTTGTTGACGACTCTGGGCGCTCGAGCTTTGGTCTTGGTGCTATGTATCCAAGCCGCCGGTGTAGTGTCGGATCCAACGATGGCCCGTGGCACTTGGAATTGAATCTGCCGGCAAGGTTCTCGGCGCTGGGCAGCGTTCTGTTTGTGAGTCGTCCGGCTCTTCCGGGTCCGCAAAGGATCCTGGGAGTGTCGTCAACAAGCCTGGCCCCTCCTGAACCATAGAGCTGGGTGTCCAGACTACCCACAGTTTTGATGCTGGTTTCTAAGTGACTGAGAGACCTTGGTCCTGATGAGAACTCATTCACTCATATGAGTTCGAAACGCGTAGACTTTTCAAGCCTTAAAAAAACAAGAATTGGATAATATTTACTTTTGAACAGCTTTGTAAATATAAGATTAAGTTCTAAGGCTTCATTGTAAATCAAGTGATTACATTGTAGATATAATTTATATGTTCTCTTTTTGTATTGTCTGTTGATATGTAAATAGTGTGGTTTGTGAGGAGTATGACTGAGTGTTAATATATTATATGTTGTCTATAAAGTTTTGAAAAAGATTTCTATTGAAAAAGTATTGTTGTGTTTATATAAATAAGAGTTGTGTATTGTACATAAGGTCATAAACTTTGCTTAAAACAATTTCAAAAAATCTGTGGATATTCTAATAATAAAAAATAATCCCCTTTTTTCAAAATAAAATAAAAGTCAAACAGACACTTTTGGTTTCAGGAACATTTGTTTAACGGTCAGGTGTTCTATCTAGAATAAGTAAGTGAAAGGATTGGCAGCACATGCAATCTCAGTTGTTGTTTATATTGCTTGTGGCAAGCAGTGCTGTTGGGAGCCCGAACCCAGTAGTTTTTGTTAAAGGTTCCTGTTGGCAGGACAAGATTTATAGCTTTCTTCACACTCAATGGCAATGTAACGTTGTGTAATGCTTCAGTGTAAACTTTTTATATTTTAGAGTAAAAGCAAGTGTGTTTTTCAGTTATAAAATATTAAACTGTTAATCACAAATTAATCGGATTCATTTTCAAGATCATTAACATCATTGACCTATCCATGATAGATGTAGGGCATCATTATATTAGTCAGTACATGAACTAAGTCCCTCTCAGGTGCAAATTGCAGAGAATACAGTAATAAAGTGCAGCAAGTACTTGTTCAAGATCTGAGTGTCCACTGGTCAACCTATGAGCATTCAGCTCCCTTGCGGGCACTGCCTCAGCCGGAAAATTGTCAGACTCCTAACTACCCCAAAATGTGTCTTAAATCAGGGCAGAACTGGCAGCAAGAGTAAACTCTATAGCCAAAAACAACCGCAGGAATATAGAGTAAAATCAGGCATAATCATCATATATTTGGGATCATTTAAATCATTATACTACCCCGAGTGTATGCAGTAAATAGTTAAAATAGCTCAGTAAAAGGCAAAAAAGTAACTCATTCCCCCCAAGTTCAAATTGAAGAGAATAGGGCCACCGATATGTATTCTCTCATTCAACCTGTGTATCACCACCCACAACGTGTTGGGCTGCTTGCATCACTATGTTGTTTATAACATTTGTGGGCATTACTACATGTCCAGTGGAGGTCCGCAAAGCCATCAAGGGCATTCTTTAAGCTTCTCTTCAGACCAACCAGGCTAGTAGTCTGCCCAGCTTGTCCCAGTCACCATGCTGCCACACCAAGGGCTCTTAATAATTTAAATAAACACATTTAGACAAGTTTTTCTGTATGCACACTGCAAGGTCTTGTTCCCAAATCTGTCTTGGTGTCCATCCTCCTGAGTTATTCTTTTAGGCTCAACACCTCCCTGATTAAAGTTTGTCTGCCACCCTCAAGTATATCTTAAATGCATCCAAATCCCAGCATACATACCCACTTGAGTCAGCATTGTACTCAAATTATTCCATTATGTATAAGCTTATGGTCTCAGCATAAATAGGGCCATGGGCTGAATATTCCACATGTGTTTCTTAGGTTGCCTATATCCCCAGTCACCATAAAGCAACAATGGGACATGTTCTGAAAGACTGCAGGCAAACCAATTGCTTTTGTTGTAAATGTGTTGTTTAAAACATAAGGTCAGTCTTATGCCTAGCTGCATCAAGGGTTTTTGCATTCTCAAACGGTGCGAATCGCAAAATTCGGCCGTTTGCGAATGCAAATCCCGTTTTTGAGATGCATCAAGCATTTTGGTTTTTTCGCAATTTAGAAATCGCAATTTTATTGCGATTTCTAAAATTGCGATTGCATTTAAGAAATCGCAATTTTACGATTTCTTAAATGCAATGCATGAATACTTTAGAATTGCGAATTCGTAATTTGGAAGGGGTAAATTAGCATGAAGTTGAACTTCATGCTAATTTACAGAACACTTTCAAACATGCACTAGTTTCATATTTGAAAGTATTAATTTACACACACACATGTCCTTGGGTCATGTGTGTGTGTGTACATTGCACTTGCAGTTCAATTTCAGGGGTGCAAGGAGGGGTTCTTTGAACCCCCCCTGTACCCTTGAAATTGCATTCACATTTTGGGAATCGCAAATTGAAATATGCAAAATGTGAATGCCTTCCCATTGATTACTATGGGCCTTTTGGCCCATAGGAATCAATGGGAAGGGTTTTCCTTAATTGCGATTCGCAAATTGTAAATCGCAATTAAGGAAAATTACCGAATCGCTAAATAATTTGCGTTTTTTTGATGCATAGCATTTTGCGATTTCTTAATTGCAATTCCTTAATTTTCGCAATTATGAAATCGCAAAATGTTACAATGATGCATCTAGGGGTAAGAGTGTAATTGATACATGTGTGAGTGTTGAGAGTATTCTCTGTGCACAAAATGCGTAATACACAAGGACCCTATTTATTAGAGGTGTGCATCCTGTTTGCATCATGCAACATGGTACATGACTGATGCAAACCTTAAGTAAGATTTATAAAGCCACGCAAGGCCATTTTGTGTGGCCCTGAGAGGCTCCATAAATCTGAAGTGAGGTAACTCATGACAAATCACTGTGTTTCCTTACTGTGCATTAGGGGAACATTTCTTGGGCGCTGCTTGGGTGTTCCCACGCAACTCCCATGGTTTTTGAAGCATTTACAGATTTACCAGAACTAGTATTCTTCGGAATGCAGCAAAAAGATTACCATTTGTACTACAAATAGGATAGCAAGCCTCAGCAAAATAAAAATGCCCTTTGCTAATGAAGAGAGGGTAATATAATGTTACTGACCTTTTGTTTATTCAAAAATAACCCTGTTACGTGCTAGATATTGTGATCATTTCTATGGAAAATGACTAAGGCAAATACTTTTCATTAGAATGGAAAATCCCTGAGTTTGTCACGTACTCAAGACAAGTGGGTAGCAACAAGTCACACCACCTCAGATCATGCAGATCATGCAGGTATCATGCAGTGTTGGCCTTTTCTGATTGGCCTAGGATTCTATACTTGTGTAACTTGCTGTGGCTACGCTACGGAAGTGTCATAATCCTGTACTTTTACTGAATATATTGCATGAAAATTAATGATTTTCCTCTGTGGTTTGTACCAATAAAAGCGGTGACCAGTGTCACCTCTTCAGAAACTCAGCGGCTATGCTGACTGTCTCCATGCTGCACATATTTGTATTATCTTGTTGACCTAAAATAACTTCTATTCCTCTTATGTGTTAACAGGGAGTTGGTATTATTTGTTCATTCTTTGTTTTAGGCTTCCATATTCTGTGAGAGAATGTGACTCCGGAATGCATGATATCTTCTGTGGCAACCTGTTGCCTACCCCTTCGAGCAGAGGTCTGAAGTCAGACCACAATGCTTCCCTGCCTTCAGATTCTCTATCTCTCCCTCCGCTCTGGGCAGGATGCTGCCGCTGCCCGTGAGTAGTTGTCACATCTCTTGCTCTATGTTTCCCAGGTTCTCTCAGCACATCATGATGTGTGAGCCCACTTTGACGGTTGCTTATGCCTATGTGGAGAAGTGTGGCTCAATGATTAGAGCGGCAGACCCTGATGCAGAGGTCTAGCCCGGGACCAGGGTTCAATTCCCCACCTTGGCGGGTCTTGGGCTCAAAAATTCCACAGACCTGATAATTCTCGCCTTGGTCCCACTCTGCAACTCTGGGCAATAGCTTGCTTAATCTCCACAACGGCCCCCACAAAGCTAAACCTTGGGGGTGCCCAGGAGTGGACGCCGCACAGGGAAAACCAGGATGGGTTCCACAGCGGTATTCGTACAAGCGCTATACAAGTATCAATTTACATTTTACATTTACATTGTTGTGTGCTTCTTATCATTCTGCTGTTATGTTGTGATTTACTTATTAGTATTGCTTTAAGGCTCGTGCATTTATTTATTAGTATTGCTTTAAGGCTCGTGCTGTTGCAAGCCTCTAGAATGTTTACCCTTGCATCGACTGTATTCTCTCCTGTGTGTCAGTTACGCTCTGGCTGCTTGGCTATTAGATGTGTTGCTGGCTCCGCCTGTGCTTCTATATTTATGCTTCAATAAACTACTTGAAGAATCACCTTCCGGCTCCTTCTTAACAACTGGCGACGACGAGGGATCTGAATCTTTATTATTTTATTTTTACGCATTTTTTTTTTTTTTTTAAAAAAAAAAAAAAAAGAAGGAAAACAGCTTGGACACTTTCAACCATACCGGAGGAAAAATCAACCTGTTCTACACTCCCTGCACTTATGGACCGCTACTCCGCCTGTTCTTTTTTAACCAAGGATGGACTTTGTAAAGCTACTTAAGGTAGGCCCAGAAAATCGTTACCACTCACGATTTCAGACGACATTGCCTGCATCTTTTGATTGCTGAACAGAGTTCCACTCGCGCTCCATGTTGCGCGATCTCTGCTACCTACGCGACTCCCCTACGTCATCACACTCGCAGTATTGGTGTGACGTGTGACGGAGGCGTGTGACGGAGGCGCGTAAGGTCACGCTGCGTGACCCTGCGTAGCAGCCATTTTGGGAGATCACTTCGGCAGTCGGCGCTTGTCAATTTCACACGCCGCTTCACGCTGCCTTTCTTCACAGTGTTTACACGCAACAGGCAGAATTAATTCTATAAGCGGAATCACTTATTCACCATTTTTCACGAGGAGCACAGGTGAGACAGTCGGAACACTTACTTTTACATTTACGTGCAGTATCTTATTGTTCTTCTACTATTTTCTTTTTATTTAATTTTGTTTACTTCATTTTATGGATACTGGTGATCAAACTGGTGATCAAACCAAAGATACTGCAATGGCCCAACAAAGTTTCGTTATTAGTCCCCCACAACCTTTTTGGGCTACAGGTTCTCAATCTGACATGAAGTGGGTGGAATGGAAGGAGTATTTTAATAACTATATTTGTGCCATTGATGAAAATGGCAAAATGAAGCCTGAGCAAAAGAAAAGGATACTATTACACTCCTTGGGGCCTAAAGGTTTAAAAACCTTTTCACGAATGCAAAAAATGGTGGATACTGACTTAAGTGAATTTGATAACGCAATTGCTGATATGGACAGGTATTTTGCTCCCAAAGTATGCATAGGTGTTGTGAGGCACAAGTTTTTCCAAAGAAAACAGAAGAAGGAAGAATTGGTTGATGAGTGGCTGGATGATTTAAAAAAACTAGCTATTGACTGTAAGTTCGACAATCTACATGATGACCTCATTAGAGACCAATTGGTAATGCATAATGACAATTCACCTATTCAAGATCGACTTTGGGTCAATGGTGATGCACCTCTTGATGATGTACTTGCTATCATGAGGAAGTCGGAAATGTCAGGGAGATGTGCTGTCATTGTCAAAGACACAGTGAAAGATTTAGACAAAACATCATCTGCAGTGTTCAAGATTCAAGGGTCAACAAAGTATCAGACCAAACAGTTTCAGAACAAGAACTTTAATCAACCGTTCAAGAACCAAGCGAGAGACAACAAGCCAGAGGACAGGAAATGTTACCGTTGTGGTAGCAAGGATCATATGGCTTATTTCAAGTCGTGCCCTGCTTTACGGAAGAAGTGTAGTGTCTGCGGTCTAATAGGACATTTTAGCAAAATGTGCCGCAAACGCAGCAATTTCAAGTGTATTTGGAATGATGATGGCAGTGCTAGTGAGAGTGGTGAGGATGAGGATGTTTGTGTCAAAAATGTAAGTGGTAATTACATGCTAAATATCACTGATGAAGCAATGGAAGGTAAACCAATTTGCGAAGTGTCCTTGGGTGGCATTAAGGTACATGTATATGCTGACTCGGGATCCCCATACACTATTATAAATGAGGAGGTATGGAGGAAGAAATTTACTAGCAAATTAGGGGATAAGTTGAACCCTTCAGATGTTAATCCTGTGAGTTACACAGGCGATAGAATTGGTTTATTGGGTTTTAGGTGGCTCACATTCCTATTTAAAGGTAGACTCACTAGAGGCAAAGTGTACATAGCCAAAACGGGACCATCTGTCCTTGGTTGGTTCGACCAGAAAAACCTCCACATCATCCTAGACCCTAACAGTAAGGAGAAAGTCTTAGTTGTAGATGAGTGCAGTAAGATTGAAGACACCTTGAAACGTAAATTTACTAAAGTGGTGAGTGGTCAATTAGGCCAGTTAAAAGGTTTTGAGCACAGAATCATGCTCAAGAGTGACGCACTACCTAAAGTGCATAAGGTCAGACCCATTCCCTTGTTAATTAGGGATGAAGTAAAAAAAGAAATTCAAGGTCTCCTTGCCAAGGGTGTTATCGAAGAGGTAGATTCCTCAGAATGGATTAGTCCAGTAGTTGTAGCGAGAAAATCCAATGGCAAGATTCGTTTGTGTATCGATTTACGCCACCTTAACAAGAATATAGTAATTGAACGTTTCCCTTTACCAAAAATTAACGAGATGGTTTCTTCTTTAAGAGGGGCAACGTGGTTCTCCACGGTAGACCTTTCAGCTGCTTACCACCAAGTAGTTTTGAATCCTGAATCTAGACACTTAACGGCTTTTATCACGCCGTTTGGCTGCTTCCAGTTCATAAGGATGCCATTCGGCCTTGCTTCAGCCGCAGCTGTTTTTCAGCGTTTAATGCACAAGTTGTTTGGCAATATGGATGGCATTTGTTTCTTTCAGGATGATGTTTTGATTGCAGGTAATGACAAGGAGGACCACGACACTAAACTCTGGAAAGTTTTCGAGACACTCAGCTCTGCAGGGTTAACTGTCGAATTGTCCAAATGCAAATTTGGTGAGAGAAGCGTTTCTTACCTTGGCCATATAATCAGCGAGGAGGGTGTCAGGCCAAAGGCATCTCTCATTGAAAGCATTGTTGCTTCGCCTGCACCTGAATCCAAGGAGGAAATCAAATCCTTTTTGGGAATGGCAGAATACTGCGCTAAGTTTGTTAAACACTTCGCCTCTAAGGTATTTCATATCAGGTCCTTGCTTAAGAAAAATGTGAAATTTGAATGGACCAAGGAGTGTGAACGTGAATTTGCTGAGATTAAGTGGGAACTTCAGAAAGTAAATGCCTTATCTAGCTTTGATCCCAATTTAGATTGCTGTTTGACAACCGATGCTAGCGACAAAGGTTTGGGCGCGGTGTTATCACAAATTGGAGAAAATGGTAAGGAGAGGATCATTTTGTTTGCGTCCAGAGCCTTATCCCCGGCAGAAAGCAGATATCCTATCATAGAGAGGGAGGCCTTAGCCTGTGCATGGGCTTTAGAACATTTTCGTGCTTTTGTGTGGGGTAAGATGGTCAACATTAGGACAGACCATAGACCGTTAGTCCATATTTTGTCCACGGAGGGCACTGCAACCGCTTCAGCTAGATTAGCCAGGATCTCCATGCGCATGAAAGAATACATATATAACATCACTTACGTACCTGGGAGAGACAATGTGGTAGCCGATTGTTTATCAAGGTTACCTTCCCCTCTAGAGGAGTGCGTGGACGACCCATGGGGGAAATTCACGGTGGCGTTTGTACACGATTCTGGAGCTCCAGCTATCAGCAGGGAGGATTGGTCAAGGGAACATAGTTTGGACAAGGATTTGGTACAAGTTTCTAAGTTTATCTGTCAAGGGTGGCCTAAAGAAAAGCATATGTCAGGCAGTTTGAAGTCATTTTGGGAAATCCGTTATGAATTATCATTAGAAGGAGACATGTTGATGAGGGGTGATAGAATCGTCCCACCTGTAAGTTTGAGAAAAAGGGTTTTACAAATGTGCCATGAGGGACATTTCGGCATAGTAAGAACTAAATTAGCAGTCAAAAATTTGTTTTGGTGGCCGAAAGTTGACAAGGAAGTTGAGATTTTTGTTAAAGCGTGTTCTGTGTGCAGCTCAGCCGACAAGTCCTTGAAGACCTTGAGACCAACCATGAGTGAAGGACTTATTCCTAGTCTCCCGTGGGAGACTATTGCTGTGGACATTTTTGGTCCAATTGGGGTTGAGAAAGAATACGGATTGGTTGCCATTGATCTTTTTACCAAATGGCCTATAGTTAAGTTCGTAGGGAATGTGGATACCAAAACTGTTTTAAAGTTTTTGGACAAAATTTCTGTAGTGGAAGGACTACCAGTTAATATCCTAACGGATAATGGAGTTCAATTTTTATCAAAAGATGCTAAAGAGTACTTTGCAAAATGTGGCATCACACATAAAACCACCTCTTTATACAATCCCAGTGGGAACGGGACAGTTGAGCGCTTTAATAGAGTTATTAAAGGTATTTTGCAAGCTGCCAACAACAAAAACTTAGATTGGAAATTGGAGGTGCAGAAGGCGGTGTGGTCCTACAAAGTCACCTTGAATAATTGCACTGGTATCTCCCCTTTTGTTATGATGAGAGGTAGACTACCCAGATGCAAGTTTAATCCAGGTTGGGTTTTCAAAGACAGCGTTCAGGATTGGTCCCCTGAGGAAGTTAAAAATAGTCTGGTTTTGGCTCACGATAAAAGCAAGGTTTACTATGACAGACGCCATGGTGCTAGAGATGCTGTTATAAATGCTGGCGATTGGGTAAGAGTTAGGAAACCTTACAGAGTGGCCAAGGGTGAAAATAAATTTGATTCACCTAAAATGGTGGTTGAGGTTCTCAGGAATTCTGTCAGATTGAACGATGGCAAAGTTTGGAATTTAAAGGATGTTGCCTTTGACTGTTGCCAAGACCAGGGTGTGGAGAACGTGGAGCCAGAGAAGAGATCTTCTGGAGATTTTGGTTGGATTGAGGATTATTTTGAGAATACTGATCTACAGTCTCAGTTAGCGCCAAATTTGTCACTTCCTCATTTAGGGGAGGGGGAAGAGGTGATTAGTGATCCTAATGTGTGTGATACTGATGTTAGTGATCCTATTGTGATTGATACTAATGTAACTTCTTGCCCTGCTCTTACTCACGCTAATTCTGTTCCAGCTTTACCAGTCACAGATAACTCTAAGAGGTTGAGAGTTTCGCCTGGTTGGCTTAAGGATTATGTTAGGTACACCTTGTTGATAGATTCCTTTTTCTTATTGTCCTTGTATTGTCTCCCCTTCCCGTTTACCTTTTTCTCCCTCGCCTTTCCTTTTGTTCCTTGTAAGGGGGGGGGGATGTGTTATGTTGTGATTTACTTATTAGTATTGCTTTAAGGCTCGTGCATTTATTTATTAGTATTGCTTTAAGGCTCGTGCTGTTGCAAGCCTCTAGAATGTTTACCCTTGCATCGACTGTATTCTCTCCTGTGTGTCAGTTACGCTCTGGCTGCTTGGCTATTAGATGTGTTGCTGGCTCCGCCTGTGCTTCTATATTTATGCTTCAATAAACTACTTGAAGAATCACCTTCCGGCTCCTTCTTAACATCTGCCTCACCCTCCTACTCATGGTTGGGTTTTTTGTCATTGTGTGATCTCTGGGGGTGCCCTGATGGTGGGAGTCTTCGTCCCTCCCTTTCTTTTCTTTGCCTGATTGTTTATTCGGTTTTGTCCACACAGTCCATCATGGTTCTGTTGGTGACTGTGTCTCTCTCTGGTTTGCACTTCTGGCGCCGGGCCACTACTGTACCATTATGTTGCCTCTAGCCTCTGAAGGACACAGTTGCAGTCTCCCTGCATGTTTTCTATCTGTTGACCCTGGTGGTGGACCAGTTACCAGGGGGAGGAGGATTTGCTTTGGTCTAGGTTTTGGGTTCCATCTCATGTATATCCTCTGAGTGTGCTGTCCTCTGTTTTATTCCCTCGCTTTTTCTGTCTGCTGTCTTTGCTGCTTAGCGACCGTTTGGTCACATACTCAATAGATTTTGCGCTACTGGTCTCCGTCTATGCTGCCTGACCATGTGTTTCCATATTTACTCAGCTGCTTTTAAATTTGGATTTTAGTTACTGAGCTGTAACTCTCTGATTCTAAGCAGCCCTTTGACTGACAGCAGGTCAGAGATGGTTAAGTACTTGCAGTTCCCCGTCTTGCCAGCAGAGACTACCCAGCCAGGGACTGAAGGCTTCAGCCATGGAGGTGTTGAGGGTGTTTGCCCAGCTGGTCTCTGAGATTTTGTGGGGGACAGGAGATGCTGAATTAGATAATGGCATGCTTGACTTGCGTGAGTTCTGTGACATGGATGTATTTAACGCAGTTGCTGGAAGTGAAAATTGGGTCCAGCATGTGTCCTGCAGTGTGTTTAGGGTCATGGATGATCTGGGTCAATCTGCGGCTGCTCATACTGTCAAGGAGGTCTGCATTGTGTTTTTCATTGGGGTAATCGATGTGGAAATGTAGGGTATTGAGGAAGATGTAGTCCTTGGAGTCTAAGGCCAGGAGCACAATGAAGGCTGCAATGATCTTGCAGAAGCTGGAACATGGGCCTGGAGGTCAGTATTCATAGGTGCCTCAGATGGTTGTCTTGTTGTCCGTGTGGACCTTGAAGTTTAGATGATCCATGTGGGTGGTGGGATTATCAGTGATGGTGGTACACTATATTGTCTCTTTGTGGATGATGGCTGTTCCTCCTCCTGGTTTGTTGGTGTGGTCCAGGTGATCAATTTTTTACCTGTCGGGGATTGCTGTGACAATGTCTGGGCGGATGAGTGTTTGAGCCAAGTCTCTGTGAGGAAGATGATATCGAGTATGAGGGTGGCAATGAAGTCCCATAATTCAGTGGAATGCTTGCATAGTGAGAGTGTTTTGTTGAGAAGGGTGCATGAGACTTGATTTTTTTGTTCTGGTGGTGTCTGGTAGGTTATGGATGGGGCTGGTCAGACGTCTGGTGTGTTTGCAGTGGCAGGTTTAATGTCAGTGGGTAAAGGTGAAAGGTCCTACCATGGACCGTGGAGTCTTTCTTGTGGCATCAGTGGTTGAGGGTGCAGAGCTCAGCGATGGTGTATCTTCACAGGGCAGGAGGGCCAGGGGTCATAGCACTTGGCGCAGTCCCAGTTGAGAGAAGTGCAGATGGGGTTGCCTTTAGCGCATCAGCATAGCAGTGTAACTTGCCCTCCATTACGTAGGTCCTGGGGTGGGTGGGGCTTCTGTTGGTGGGAATATCGGTGAGCGGGAAAACCTGGTTGGGAAAACCCCAGTGAGAAAACCCAGGCAGGTGCTGAGTTATTGGATAAGTCAGAAGCAGGCACAAACTAGTGTGAAGTTCTGTTCGAGTGAGCTGAGGCAGAGTCTTGCAATGCAAGCAGGGCCTTGCACATTTTCGCTCCCTCATCCTGACAGGATGGCCCATCTTGCCAATTCCCATTCCCTCTATTGTGTGGCTGCCTGGGAGGAAAACAGAAAGTGCATGAAATCATAACTTCTTTTATTTTGAACTACTCAAAGGAGTTTGAGATGTGGCAATTATTGTAAACAAGTGTAGTGTATGATCTTTATTAAAGTTAAGCAACACAAGTAAATTAAAACACAATCCTTTAAAGTTGCACTTATAAATAGTCAAAATATGGTATGATACCAGGAGATAGCCTCCTGGTATTAGTGAGCTGTGAGAATTCAGGTTCTTGGTTGAGGGGGTTGTGAGTCCTTCTCAACCCACAATCCCCGGCATGGTGAACCACAAAAGTTATTAAATTGAACCTGTGGTCAAACTTGTGGTAACTTGGGATTAAAGCAGTTATACAGTGAAAACACAACTCATCAAAAGCCTCACACTAATATAGAAAAATAGAATACATTTTAATATATTATTTGATACCAACATGACAGCAACCCTATCAGTAAAACCGGAGTTATGACTTTTGAAGATTTAGAGTGAAAACCTGTACCTAAAATATAAAAATGCCAACCACAGACATCTAGTCTTGCAAGACTGGGGTAAGGTTGAAAGTTATGCCCCACCGTAAGGAAGCACATTACGGATACACAAACTGTATTGGAACCAGTCTCCGTTCCTCATGAGACGTAGAAGATGGTTTGAAACAAATGTGTGAGGGTCTGAGTAGGTAAAGTTCAGCAGGGTAGGCAATCAGCAGTGTCTGAGGAGGAGGTGCCATCATTGGGGATGAAGGTGGTTTAAATATTTTTACATTCAGACTTTGGGGGTCATTAGGATCTCGGGCGGATTGCCACTGTATGTATGGTGGTGGCGATCAGCCCGAGATCCGTCCCCGCCCGCCACCCATGCCCCCGCCATATTACTATGGCGTTGTCAGACCACGGTGGAGGGAAAGACCGTCTGCCGCTTTTTGGCCCGGTCAACAAGTCAAAGAGTTTAGTATGTGGTGGTGTCTGTTGGATACCACCAGCCATATTACTATGGGGTGGAAACATGCCTTTCCATGGTGGCATTGCTGCCACAGAAAGTCATGCAAGAATTGCTTGCAGGGGCCCATTGTGGGCCCCCAGGGACTCTGAGGGGTGGGGGGTGCACATGGGGGGTACCTATGGTACCCCCCTGCATTTCAATAGACAACGTGGCAGGCACCGTACGGTGCATGTCACTTTGTGCATTGGAATGCGCAACATGCATTTTTAGCATTGCCGCACACCCCCCAGTCGCAATGTTAAAGATGTGGGATGCGCCCGCCACTGTGTCGGGCGCATCCTAATTGCCCCCACAGGACCCCTGCTTTTATGGTGGGCAGTCCCTCTTCACATCGGGATGGCCGCCATCCTAATGAGCCCCTTAGTCTCTTTTATGAAAGTCAAAAATCTCAAATAGAGCAAAGTTGTAGCCGACGAGGACAGCATGAGGACAGATACCTTTTCTACAGAGAAGATTGTAGCTACAGCACAGTCAGCCTGATGGGCAATGCACCTTGGGCAAATTGGTTAGCAGGGAGGTCCCGGTCTCCTCGCCGACAACCTCGCTCCACTGAAGAACCACCCAGGCAAGACCGGCAACAGGAAAACCCAGTGGTTCACAGACTCCCTTAAAGACTCAAAGAAATCCTGCCGAACCCTTGAAAAAAACCTGGTGCCATGAACAAACCACAGAAAACATGACAGCCCTCAAGAATGCCACCCGCAAACACCACGAGCTGATCTGCACCACCAAAAGAACATCATTCAAAGAGTGAGTAGACAACAACACCCAAAACAGCAAGGAACTCTTCAACATCGTCAAAGAGCTCTCCAATCCCAGCGCTAGCAACAACGACATCACTCCGTCACAAGACCTCTGCAACTCCCTCACCACGTTCTTCCACCGAAAGATTGATATACACGACAGCTTCAGACCCCGGACTCCGCCTCCAGGTACGGAACCAACGACCTCCACCACCACCCTCAGCACCTTGACCCCCATTAGCACTGAAGACACCACCAACGTCATGAACTCCATCCACTCTGGCTCCCCCTCCGACCCATGTCTCATTCATATATTCAACAAAGCCAACACCATCATCGCAACCCATCTCCGGAATGTCATAAACATTTCCCTCGCGTCAGCCACCTTCCCCGAGAGCTGGAAGCATGCAGAAAACAACGCTCTTCTGAAAAAACCCACAGCGGACCCCAAAGACCTCAAGAACTTCCGCCCCATCTCTCTTCTTCCCTTCCCGGCTAATGTCATTGATAAGACCGTCAATAAACAGATGACTACTTTCCTTGAGGCAAACCACTCGCTTGACCCGTCCCAGTCCGGGTTTCGAGCCAACCACAGCACCGAGACGGCCCTCATCGCAGCCACCGACGACATCAGGATCCTGATGGACAATGGAGAAACAACCGCCCTCATCCTCTTGGACCTCTCGGCAGCCTTTGATACTGTATGCCACCGCACCCTAATAACCCTCCTTTTAAACACTGGGATCCAAGGAAAGGCTCTAGACTGGACCACCTAGTTTCTCTCCGACAGAAGCCAGAGATTCCGCCTCCCTCCCTTCCGCTCAGCGGCCACCCAGATCATCTGCAGCGTACCACAAGGCTCCTCGCTCAGCCCAACACTCTTTAATATCTACATGAGTCCCCTCGCCGCCATCGCAGGCAAACACAATATCAACATCATCTCCTACGCCGACAATCCCCATCCTCCTTGGATGGCACTGGTGGCCCACAGCACTGGGCTCCGCGCTGACACCCTCGGACCACGCACGCAACCTGGGATTCATCCTGGACTCCTCCCTCACGATGACCAAGCAAGTCAACTGAGTCTCGTCTTGTTGCTTCAACACCCAGCGCATGCTCCGGAAAATCTTCAGATGGATCCCCACCGAAACCAGAAACACCGTCACCCAGGCCCTCGTCACCAGACAACTGGACTACCGAAACGCCCTATATGCAGGAACCACTGCCAACCTTCAGAAACGACTTCAACGCATACAGAACGCCTCTGCACGACTCATCCTCGACATCCCTTGCCACAGCCACATATCCGCCCACCTTAGAAACCTGCACCGGCTCCCTGTCAGCAAGAGGATCACGTTAAGGCTCCTCACCCACGCACACAAAGCGCTCCACGACATGGACCCCAAAAACCTCAAAAACCGCCTGTCGTTCTACACTCCAACTCCGCTCCCCCAGCCTCGCCCTCACCACTGTCCCACGGATTTGCAGTACCACCACCGGAGGAAGACCGTTCTCCTACTTGCCAGCAAAAACATGGAACTCCCTCCCCTCACACCTACGACTGACCCAGGACCATCTAACCTTCAGGAAACACCTCAAGACCTGGCTGTTCGAGCAGTAGCAGCACCCCCCCTCCCTTCCGCGCCTTGAGACCCTCACGGGTGAGTAGCGCACTCTATAAATGTTTTCATTGATTGATTGATTAATGCAGAAATACCCTGGGACCAGGCTATTATTTGACTGAATAATGTATAGCCATTATTGCAGCTGAAAATTGTTAAGATTGTTCGAATTCTGAAATATGACCAACATAAAGCTACACATTGTGTATTGTCCAAATTTATACCTTACATTTATGTGTGTTTATGTTTATATATGTACATATTAAGGCATTGTTCACTTATTCGTGGTTATAGTTTCACTCCCTCTATTGAAGCTAGAGGCAGCCTTTTATATGCCTCACATGTTCATTATAGTTGAGTATACTGCCCTCAATTGTATTCATTGTTTAAAAAACATTTTTTTTACAAGTCTCCTTTAAATACATGTGACATGGAATGATCAAATTGTATTCACATTGTATCTTTTTCCGTCATACACCCTATCTTGAAGACCTATGTTATTTTATATTATTATTTAGGATAGGGTGTCTATCATCCTTCTAACTACTAGCTCTATTGTAACACTACTACTACCATCTGTTAGATAGTGCCCACTTGTTGGTCACCTTGGCACTTTACATCCCTTTGTTTGTTTCTATACCAGATAGTTGGTTAGCGTGGTACCGTACCTTGATAGCTTCCTAATCAATTAGGGGGATCGTCAGTGTGTTTCGAAGCTATTGGGCTTAGCTCTTTCATTTCGCACTTTATGTAACTATCAAATATTCTGTTTTGATCTTATTTCCTGTTTTGTGCACATACCGAGTATTGCCATAGATATACCAGTGTCCATCACCCAGGTTCTTTTTCGGCTCTCGGATTTTTATTTATCCCCTACGCAGTCCGATATTCACTCCCATAGATTAGTAAGTCGCGGTATAGCCTACCAAGTGCATATTCTCTGTCGGCGCCCTTCTTTTACTTTTGGCGCGCTAGGATTTTCAGTTAAATACGGCCAGCTAGCGTATAAACCCGTTTATCTCTAACTCTCGTATCCGAAGCTGACAGACGTGATATAGAACCTGTCATCGACGTGCTGATTTTTTGTGTCTAGGGTAAGTTCTTCCCTCAAATCTTGCTCATACCTCTGATAATCTTGATAGCCTGATAGAATGTCCATGGATTACTAATGTACCATCACTTATTCCTATACTTTAGCCTGTGCTATCTTCGACTACCAGATCATTTTCTATCTGGTCTACTATCAATTGAATCAACCACACTGAAGTGATCTTTGCTGCTAAGGTAGATAACTGTATTCTTTCAGATACTCGCGTCACCCAGGCTGCCAGCAGCTGACTGCCTCGTAGTACGTTCAACCTCGTTTAAGACCCCTATCACCTGTGTGTTGATGTATAGACCACCCCAGCCAATTCCTGGCTTTCTTTCTGCTTTCCAGGACTTATTGGCCTCCTTAGTAGTCAATAATGCCACTGTCCTCGTTATGGGAGATTTTAATTTCTGGCCGACTGACTCCGCTGAAGACATCACTTCCGAAGATTTCACCCATCTACTCCTCAGCCTCAATTTCAATCAGCATGTCCATGGCCCCACTCACATCAGGGGCCACATTCTCGATCAGATTTGGACATTAAACATCCCAACCTCCACTCCTACCATATCGCCCTGCCCATGGTCAGATCACTCTCTGCTCGCCTTTTCTTTGGATCTGAGCCATAAAATAACATCTTCCTCCCCCAAAAACACCTGGGCAAGAAATTAGACTCAAGTCGACATACCATCCCTGTGTAACTCGCTAACTGCCACCTGCCCAGATCTATCGGGCCTAGCCCCACACTCTAAGGCCACCATTCTGGACCACTGGCTCACCAAAGCTTGTGACCCAGTGGCTCCACAGAAACGGGTCACCATCAACCGCACCCGCAATGCTAACAAGTGGTTCAATCCTGGCCTTAAAGCCAAGCAACTAGAGCTACGGCAGGTTGAACGAGCTTGGATAAGGACCTACTGCCCGACCCGAAGACAACTCTTCACCACCCAACTCAGTGAATACAAACAAGCCGCCCTGACAGCCAAAACCGAATACTTTTCTGGGCCCATCTTAGCCGCAGAAAACCAGTCTCGGGAGATTTTTTCCATCGTCCACGAGCTGGCATCATCAGACAGAACCTCACCCAAGATCCCCCCCTCCCAGTCCTTATGCAACTCGCTTAACGAGTTCTTCATCGAAAAAATTGTCCGCATCAAAGCTAATATCCCTCCTCCCTCGCCCACTTTCACCCATCCGCAGCCATCGGACAGTAATCGGTCCCTCACTACCATTTCCTCACTGACTAAAGAATCTCTGCTCCCTTTACTGAGGTGTGTCAAGTCGGGCTCCCCAGCTGAAATCTGTCCGGCACACATCCTCTGTCAGATCTTTACTGAATACCCAGCCCCCGCCCTCACCCTCCTGAATAATTCCCTATGCTTGGTTCTGTCCCTGCTTCCTTCAAAACTGCCACAATTCTTCCAATACTAAAAAAAACGGGCGCCAACCCGTCCTCCCCGGCAAACTATCGCTCCATATCCCTTCTCCTTTATCTGGGAAAGGTAGCTGAGTCCCACATCACTCAGGTGCTCAGCTCTTTTATAGAGGACAGTAATTATCTCGCACCCTGTCAGGCGGGCTTTCGTCCCCGCCACTCTACTGAGAAGGTGGTTATTTCTGTCATGGACCAACTCAGGGAGGGACTTGACACTAACACCCCTCAAGCCCTGGTCCTCCTAGATTTGTCCGCCGCATTTGACACGGTGGACCATTCCATCCTTTTGTCCCGTGTCAAGGCGGCAGGCATGGGGGAACAGGTACTGACCTGGATAGGTTCCTTCCTGGCCGATCGTACTCAGGAAGTCCTCCTTGCTGAATTCGCTGCCCTGCCCCACAGTGTGAATTTTGGCGTTCCCCAGGGATCTTCCTTTCCCCCCTCTTATTCAATCTTTACATTTTCCCCCTTATTTCTGCACTGCAACAACTGGAGGTCACAGTCTATAACTATGCTGATGACCTCCAACTCATTTTTAATTCCCCCCCCCCCCGCACCGCCCCCCATCCGGCGCTGCTAACCTCCAGTCCGTCATGCTGTTTATCCGGGATTGGATGAATGCAAACCATCTCAAACTCAACCCGGATAAGACAGAACTGATTTTGACTGGAGGCAGTGGCAACCCCCGGTCTCCTTCATTTTGGCCCCCTTCCCTGGGCTCACCTCCCACTCCCTCTTTTTCAGTCAAAACCCTCGGTATTACTCTCAATCAAGATTTGACACTCCATTCTCACATCAGTGCTGTTGTTTCTTCTTGTTTTTTTCACCCTGCGCATTATCAGGAAAGTGTCCCGGTTCTTTTCCCCCTCTGCACTGAAACTTATAGTGATGGCCATGGTCTTATCCAAGATCGACTACGGGAACATTATTTATAATGGTGCTCCCGCCTACGCACTCCAGCGCCTCCAGCTGGTGCAGAACCAGGCTGCTCGCCTTGTACATGGCCTATCCAAATATCATCACTCTTCACCCCTTCTTATTGCCCTTCACTGGCTCCCCATTAAACAACGTGCTCTTTTCAAACTTGGCTGTCTCACTTTTCAAGCTCGGGCGGGCACTGCCCCTGCTTTTATCAACTCCACCATTGCTAATTACTGCCCCTCTAGAGCGTTACGCTCCTCTTCTAAATCTTTATTAGTTATCCCCCGATTTAAGAAAAAAAGATCGGGAGGTCAGAAATTCTCGGTTCTTGCACCTACCTTCTGGAACTCTCTCCCACCCCAGGTCAGACTTTCCAGCTCCTATCTTGAGATTCGCAAAGCTCTCAAGACTTTTCTGTTCCAACAAGCTTTCAGCCTATAGCCCCCTATGTCCGCCTTAGCTCAAGAACCCTCTAGCGCCAAGAAACTGCACAGTGAACGCGCGCTTTATACATTTTTTAAAATTCAAATTCATAAATTATGCTTATATATTTTATATCGCAGTGCACTATTGCGATCACAGAGGTAACTGGTACGCTTTTATTGATTCTCCGTATTTCCTCTCTAAATCTCTTGCAGCACAGTGATACCATGACCCTCATTGGCTAAACATCAGATAAGCCGTGTCTGTCCTTTCAATACGGATAATTGTTACTTCTACCACTGTATATCTCCAAGCGAAGGTATGTCACATATTGTATATTGTATTTGGATATACACTACTTCTGACAATGGTGTGTTATACATCGGGGCAATGCTACAATTCTAGTAGCATATTTAAACAGCAGGCTTTTGTTTTGTTTTGTTTTACATAAATTACTATACACACTATTTTTCCTCCTTTCAGAATATAACTGCCCTTCTAGCCTGTGTCATTTTATCAACCAATGGTCTTTTCTCTGCCATCATCTGTTTATGGTTTCTTCAAACATATACGGAAGTAAGCTGCACTATATCTCCCTGATATCATTAATTGTGATTAGTAGGATTTGTTGATACCACCTTTAGACTCCTGGTTATCTATTTCTATTTTCATGCTACATCTGGAACGCATAGATCGATAGCAATTAGTCCTACATAGTTGCAAATAGGAGCCATTAACTGTTTAACTATATGACTGAACAACAAATAACTATATTGTTATGCACTGAAATGTGCTTACCATATGAGGCTCATTTGTATATATATATATATATATATATGTAATTTTAGAGCTGTCATCCGTTTCTGAGCCAGATAGTCACTCATCCAGGAGCTTAGGACTATTTGCCTATCAGAATTTGTCATCTGACAGATATACCCATCTGATGATCAGGTAAAACATATATAAAAAAAAAATATATATATTTTTTTCTTACTTATACAGAATTGGCATCATACATAGATATGCCAAGTTTCTTTGCAGTTTTTTAATTTTTCATACCTTTGGTTTTTTATTTTGCTTACCTTCTATTTTGAACATTCCATGTACATGTCGGCCACTATTGCTCAACTACGATGAACCTCCATAGACCGTAACTTTAGCATTATGTTAGATTCTTTTGCATATGGATAATTAATAACAAGGCTCCTGATAAGTATATGGTCCAAGGTAAAAACCGATGAGCCACATTTAGATACTATAATACAATGAATTGTATTCTCCATAGGTTGTAACGTATGTCCGTGAATTGCAATGTATTTGCTCGACAACTATTGTGTATATATATGAATAATATACTATGTGTATGCTACTTGTGCTTTTACACCAATATTCTGTCTATATCTTTATATTTTTATATTTTTTTTTCACTGTTCAACTGGATAAATATTTATGCAAGGGTGTTTCACTGGAGCCAAAATGTATAATACTCAATATGGTTTGTGTTTTATATGTGTGGTCAAATAGCAAGTTGTTCCAGGTCTCTATAAATGTAAAAATAGATGTCCTTCATGACTTTTTTGTAATAATAAGTTATATTTTGTTTCTATTTAGTTCTCAGGGCAATTAGACGGTGACCTGATGAAGGCGATAACGCCAAAACGTGTGTACTCTTATCTACCGCCTTGCCTCCATCAATCTGTCTAAGTTTTGGTTGTACTGTTTTCTATGAATTATTTCTTGTACATAAAAACTGTCTAAATGAAGATTCATATCTGATAATATTGTGAAACATGATGTCATCCACAAAGAATGATAACATTTAAAGAAAATAGTGAAAACATAATCATCAAATAAAAGAATACAAGTTTTTTTTAATACTTTGGCTATACATTCTTGGTTGCATGTCACAATCTATTTATTGTCGTGAGTCGACACATTGAAATTTTCTTGACCTGTAACTGCTTTTGTCAAAAATGTGACCGACTCAGCTATATATTTTTACAAATAATGTTCTTCCGTATGTATAGCGAGTCTATCCAAAATATAGGGGTCCCCTTTTTCTAAATCAGCACCCCTTCATCCTGCCAGGATGGCCCATCTTTCTAATTACCAGTATCTCTTATATGTGGCCATCTGGAAGGAATGTACAAAGGCTAACTGTTCCTAGTCATGTGACAAAGGGTGCAGGCTCCAATTGGTTAGGGCCTGAAAATGCTAACTTTCTAAAAGTGACAATTTCAGAGTTGTGACATAAAACCCATCTTTACCATTAAAGAGGATTTTAAATTACAATTCCTAACACACCAAACATGATTTTTCTACTTGTGCCCACATAATGGCTATGACCTATTAAATGTAGTAAGATGACCTAATGCTATCTGTAGTTAATCCTGTGCTACTGACTACATCTGCTAATGAACCTATGGACTTTAAATTTAAATAAAAATGTTACAAAGTTAGTGGTCTGGGTTG